>NC_068305.1:0-320000 GCF_025860055.1 Xyrauchen texanus | reverse complement strand
GGGGCGAGCTAAAGAGGAGAGTGCATAAGAGAGGACCCAGGACACTGGAGGATCTAGAAAGATTGTGCAAAGAAGAATGTTCTCCAATCTTGTGAAATGTTATAGGTGGAGATTAAGTGCTGTCTTGTTGGCAAAAGGGGGTTGTACAAAGTATTAACATCAGGGGTGCCAATAATTGTGGGACACATGATTTCAAGTTTTTTTTTTTCTAAATGTATTTTTTTTTTACCACCAAAATAATGTACTTAAATAAAAGGTTGGATTTTTCTCTTTTTTTGCATTTGGGTTCTATGTTGTTTAAAAAAAAAAAGGAGAATTTTTAGAAGTCCTTGACCACATCTTAAACAGGGGTGCCAATAATTGTGGAGGGCACTGTATATATAAATATATGTGTGTGTATATATATATATATATATATATATATGTGTGTGTGTGTGTGTATATATAAATATATGTGTGTATATATATATATATAAATATATGTGTGTATATGTAAATACATGTGTGTGTATATATGTATATGTAAATACATGTGTGTGTATATATGTATATGTAAATACATGTGTGTATATATATATATATATATATATATATATATATATATATATATATATATATAAAGTTATGTGTGTGTATATAAATTTATGTGTGTGTATATATAAATATACGTGTGTGTATATATAAATATATGTGTGTGTATGCGTGTATATATTAATAGCGTTTTTAAACGCGTTATTTTTGGTAAAATTAAATCGCACTGAATTAACACGTTAAATCGACAGCCATAATATAAATCAGATATTATTTGCAATTTTTGCTTTATCGAGGTGATAAGTATCTATCAAACAACATAAAAAGTAGCTTTAGAAGTCAATATATTGTTTCTATTCCCATATCAATGAACACGCCTACAGTCTACAGTAATGCATTTCACAATTGAGTTAATCTATTCCATCTGCACTACATTTATCATATTGTCAGGTTCATACAGTATGAGTCAGACTTTGAGTGTTCTTCTGATTTTCAGCATGTTTAGGACTCTGTCTCAAGTTAAAATTAGTTGAAACTTTTAAAATAGCATCTGGATCTCTGCATTCTGTTATTAGAAATGAGCAGGTGTCCATAAATGTAACCATGTAATGAAAGTAATAAATGACATATGCACAACATTTAATACACATTTAACTGTTGAATTTGGTGACACTGACAGACCTGTAGAGGCTGCTGCGAGTCGGAGTCCAGATCACAGTACAGAATGATGTTGTTTACCATACAGAAACTCTCTCTCACACCCAGGTGATAGAAGAGAGAGGGCTGCCGAAACACATCCGTCATTTCAACCACAGCAACATCTGTGAACAGAGACACAGCAGAACAGATTCTGAACAACAGAGAGGAAAAATCCAGAATTTCACTCAATGTTTTTGAAGACAGACAGACAGATTATAAGAAGTCTATGAATGACAGATTGCGTAGTGAGTATTTGTGTGTTTCTATCGGGTCAGTCCTTACAGCAGAACGTTTCGAGCGCTGCATTTAAATATCAGCAGGAAGTGACTTCCTATGTTTGCATGCATGTGTGTCACAGCCCTTCACAGCTGTTCTTTCAGCTCACAAAAAGGAAACAGATACAACAATGAAAACGAAAAAAGCAGACTGACATAAACAGTGCATGAACATCTCGTTTGAACAGGACATTTGTGCTTATGATTGTTCAACTCTCCATGGAGCGTGTCAGGGCAGATACCATGTTTAGTTTGACAAGAATGAAAATGAGGCTGATATGGTCCATTCAATGAGTCTCGTTCATGAAACACAGGCAGAAACCATTCCCTTCATTTGGGGTTGGGAACTCCGATTCATTTTAGAGTCAGTTCTTTCAGTCTAGTAATGTAAATGAACTAGTTCACATGATTCACTGATTCATTTACTTGAGTCCATCGAGCCTTAAAGAGCCTAAAATGCCTTCATTTCTGAAGATGAATATTCACTATACTTCAATTCAGTTATATTAAATAGGATTTTCTAGGTTTTCTAGTTTATTGGTGTCTATTAAGTATAAATGAATTCCTATAGTAATTTTGCAGTAACCATGACTGTAGTAAACATGATTTTGATACAATACTTTAGATACTGTAGTATCCATACTATAGTAGTACTGTTGTAACCATGGTTAATTTAAGGTCACTATGGTTTTCTAGAAATACCATGGTAAAACTAAAGTTACTGAAGTAAAAACATGGTTAATTCCTCAAGTTAATTGTTTAGTGACTCGAGTCGCAGTTTCAGATTCTTGACTCAGACTTTTCATTACCAAGATAACAACACTATAATGTTCTGTCGAAACACGATCTACACTCACCAGTGCACAAAACATGCATTCAAATCGGTTTCATTTTTGCATACAGAGTCCAACAGAGCTATACTGATATGAATTCTTGGTTTACGTATGTCCAATGAGTCATCGTAACGAAATCAGAATTAGAGTTTTTCTGCTTTTAGATAAATTCACTATTAGCAGATTTAAAATCGATTGGTCTTCTAGGCTACCACCCACAACCAAGTAACGAATCATGGTTCATATTTGTGACCTAACAAAAGATTACTGGTTATCTAAAAAATATTACCTGCCCAAACATGCTGTTTTGGTTAATACATGTACACAGAAACAAAACGGCACACGTCAAGCGAATTCATTGGGTCTTTAACTCGCAAAAAGTAGCAGCCTTTTGCTGTTGCTGAAAAATGTAGATTTAATTCAATCAAATATAATCAAATTTACAATTAGATTGTGACTCTCTGAATCAAAATAAAATCAAACTGTATCAAAATGTTTCATGAAACATGAAAAATAACATCAATATGAAATACTGAAGCCATGAGCACTGACTCTACCACTGACTCAAACAATCCACAGGCTCAGTTTTCTCTCCCTGCTCATTCATATCCGATTGCACCAAACGTAATTATAGCTTGTAATGAGTGGGAGCGTTTGTTTTACCTCAGTATCACATGTGCCAAAGGAATTGCTGAAACAGGATGACTCGAACCCATGACCTTGGATGGAACTCAAATTCTTGGTGCAAGATTTGAAATATGCACATGATGAAGTGACACAATAAGACTTGCGCATTTTGGTCACGTGTCCGGCTGTTTCCAACAACAAGTTTAACGTGTGTTAGGAATGCGAACAGACACCCCCAAAAAATATGCATCACACTCAGTGGGAGTGTATTTTGGTATAAAAATCTGTCAGCAAATTCAAGACAAAAATCATATTGCTTTGTTGCATCACTCTGTGTGTCTTGACTTGTACACTAAATGGCCAGCAGTATGTGTGTACTTGTCTAACACTGGATCAAGACTTTGCTCTACCGGTTGAACTACAGGAACAACAATCATCCTCCTACAGTTAGGATCTTTTGTTTAAATACTAAACCTTTCAGGTAAATCAAGAGACTCCTTTGCTAAATATTTTATGTTTCACTTCGTATATTATGCCTTGCCAAGACATATTGTATTGTCAAACAAACCTATTACAGACCCACAACTAAATTATCAATATGTACCGTAAACAACTACTACAGTTACAGTTCAAAATGACGTGATTAGGGTTGCCAACTGTCCTGTATTAGCCGGGACGTCCCTTATATTGGGCCTAATTGATCTGTGCCATATGTGGCCTCCCTTGTCCTGTTTATTGACTGCTACACTGATCTAACCACTGACTGATACAACAGCAGCAGGGCTGATCACGACACATGAGAATGATCACCGACACCAGTCATCATCCAATCACAGCCCCCCTCAAGTGAATCAGTATACGTTAAGTAAATGCACCAATTCCTCCACAAAAAAAAAAACAATTCGGGCAATAAACAATGGGAGGTAAAAAAAGACGTGGGCTAAGCCCGTCTGCTGTGACTCAATGAAAGACTTCTATATTTATGTCACAGGTACAAGCACAAGCAATATCGGTGCATTCTTCGGGGCAGCAGCTACTGTGGAAACTGACAAAATAGTGGCAAGTGAAGCCTCATACATGTTTAAAAGTGAAGACTGACATTAAATTCGGTAGTTATTGGCCGTTGCATTAAAGACGTTTTTAATTTAAGCGAATATGGTGCAGTTCACACAGAACACATTTTGTGTTGGTATGTACTTTTTTTTTAGGATGCGTTCCTCAGCACATGCATCCTCATGAATGGACAAGAAGTGTTTGCATCACACTTTTCTTTGAGCAGAATATTGCACTTTTGAGCGCCACGCTTCTTTTTTTTTCCCAAGTGGAGAGAGGAAACATGCGCACTCGCATATATGGTTGCCAGATTGCATAAATTAAGTATGACATAAGGTGAAATATTTCCAATTTGTGCAAGTATACATTTCTGATTGGGGTGTTGCATCTATTATCTGGCAACCCTGAGCACATTAAAAGCTTGTGGATGCACATTATGTCCCAAAGCCAGATAAATGAAAGATCTACTAAAAAAAGCTCATGATAAATTGACCCACCGGCAGTAGTTTGCCCTGGTCTGCTTAATCAGAAATAGTTAATCAGAAATAGCTGCGATAGTGCACAAAGTAAATGCGTAAATACTGCGCATGACATGCGAGATGCGGGACAAAGCGCACTGATATCAAAATGTACACTTAAAAACTGATCTCATAAGAGCCCATATATAGAATTACCCTGAAAATGACCATCTCATTACACAGAAAAGCCTGCGTTAGAATTAGAGACAAAATGTACCTCAGCGTGCCGCCTGAAGTTGGAGCAGTGACTTTAACCTTGAAATATTAGTTTGTCTTGGTGTTAAAAGAAGGCATTGCATGACGGAACTATCATTTTTTTCACTGTGTGGAGCGAAGAAAGTGTTTCACTTTGAAGAGTTTGATGCTACAGTAGGGTTGAAAATTGACGGTTATTATACCATGTACATTTGCTTATCTACGGTATTGAGAAAAAAATGCAACCGGACGGAGAATCTCACATGCATATGCGCATCTCCTTTCCTTCTCGACTGTCTGTCAGACTCGTCAACTTACGAGACACATACACACGCACACACAAATGCAGCGGAGAAAATGTCAGAGAGAAGCGAGCCGAGGGAGTCTGACATGAGTGTGTGTGTGTGTGTGTGAGTTAAAGCAGTGTTTCTCAACTGGTTTATTGGGACTGGATCGCGGACAGCAGGGAAAGAGCAATATCATGGTTCTCCCATTGAAGATATTTGGGCGGCCACCATAGTGATCGACTATTTAAGACTGCTGAGGCAGATTTAATGATAATCTCGCAAACAGCAAAAGCAGACATGGGCAATTTACAGCCTCATTTATAGTAAAAGCGTTTTTATTTTTAATTGGATATTTCAGTTAATTTGCATTGAGACATAACGCATCTCCACAAGAGTTTAACATGCTCACTGTTGCTAGATAAGAGACGAAACATCCCAGTTTGAGATTTATACTTGCGCAAATTGGAAAAATTCCTCCTACTGTAATACTTATTTTGTGCAATCTGGCAACCATGCACCGTGCATGCGAGTGCACTATTTATACCTGGCTTTGACCCTTTGATCAAACTTAGCGATCTGTAGTGCAATATTTTGCTCAAGGAAAAGTGTTATACGGCTACTCTGTGTCCATTCTTGAGGCTGCTTGTGATGTTTGGTGCTACTAATTTTGCAGGTAAACCTAATTCAAGTTATTCAATTAATATAAAAGTAGATCTCGGCATCATTGACACACGGAGGAGTAATCACTGACATGCGAGCAAAAGCAAGCAGAGATAAATATATATAAGTATTTTTTTATTTGTGCAATTTAGAAATGTTTTTTTTTTTTTTACACCTACTTCAATAAAATAAAGGGTTTCAAGTTTCAATTATAATAAAGTGTTTGCTCAAAAATAAATAAATAAATAATCCTTCTCTTTTCACTCATAATAGTACTTGTGTAATACCGTATACCGTGATATTTGAGACGGTTATCATACCGTGAAAATCTCATACCGTTGCAACCCTATGCTACAGTCTCATCTCTCAAGTGGAGCGTCTCATCGTGCGCAGCTGTGAACATCCGCTCTTGTAAAAGTCCCCTTCAATAATCTCACAATAAATTACACATCCATTCAAATGAAACCCAGTAAAGTAGTGACAGTAACCCCACACATTGTAAAGAAGTAAAAGTTAAAACGAATCTTTAGAAATGTACTTGAGTGAGAGTAAAAAGTACCCACTTTTAAACCTACACTAAAAGTACATTTCCCCCCAAAAGTTACTCAAGTAAATGTAGCATGTTGCTACCCACCTCTGGATAAAAGGAAATGCAAACTTATCTTCTCAACTATATATTCTGTTTATTAAACCTCCGATGAATGGATTATCTGCTGACTTTTCATCAGCTTTCTTGTTTCTGATCAGCAATCTAACAGAAATCTGTGATTTGGCAACTAGAAACATCCATAATGTTTCAGTTTAGGATCCAGTGGCTCCCAAGTCATTTATTGAAGTCTGGAGCCCTGCGCATATATTATCATGTATTCAAAGTGCAAGGAACCTATTTTCATAGCTTTTACTTGATGGTTACACCTAATTCCTTTTTAAGTCATTAAATCATAAATATTTTGTAGAAAAAGTTAGAAATGTTTTTCAAGTACACAAAGATTGCATTCAAACTACATTTTTATCACCTTGGACAACCTTATTTGTCAATGACACGGTCACAGGTATGCAGAGCAGGGCACAATTATGCGAACTATACTTTATAACTGCACAATCATTTCGGCACATGTTGCCACTGTGCATTCAAGAGCGCAAATGACAACGACTTAAATATTGGGTTGTTTTCACCACAACCTATTGAATGCCTTGGGATATGACGCACCAGTTGTATGGATAACTCTTTATGTGTTCCACAAAAGAAAGAACGTTATATGGGGTTGAAATGACATGATAACTGGTAAATTATGGCACAATGTTTATTTTTGGGTGAAGTATACACACTGAAACCCCTAAGAAGTTCACTGCACAGGGTAAACTCGCTCCCTCAATTCCATTGAGTAATGGGGAGTATTTAAGTTCAATTAACTTAGTTTTCAAGTAGAGTGAACTTAACTATTTAAGTTGAGCTAACTACATGCAAGGAGACATAAATCAGATTTGAATTTAAATATTGTTGTACATTTTAATTGAATTGATTCAATTTTAGATCAAACAACAGCACAGCTCAAATAAAGATAACTGATTCTAGGTCAGTTATTAAATAATTCTTTACAGAAATGCGGCGCATGCACAAACAGAAGTGAGATAGTGTGACCAGGGTCCAGCTTGACCAAAGAGACACAGATCACACTAATGGTGACATCACACCAAACATCTATTTCAACAAAGCATAAATAATCCAACAAAAGATCTCAAACATCTATGAATTCTTAATAACAATTATTTCAGTTCACCAATCTGTTCCCTCTGACCAAGGAAACATAATTCAAGCAGCAAGGGATTGTGGGTATTCCCCGTAGCCTCAATTTTGTACACAATATTTTGAGTTATTAACACTTCAAATCTTAAGTCTATGGATTTTTACAAAAAATAAGTTCAATGAACATAAATATTTGAGTTATGAGTCCAAAACTTGACATTTCAAGTAATAATTAAGACAACTTCATTTTTACAGTAATGTCAACTTTAGGGTTTACAGTGCACATGGTAAAGTGACTCAGTGCATCGATCATAATTCAGTGCAGTGCTTCTGTTGTTAATTAAATGAGTGTGTGTATGAGTGTGTGTGTGTGTGTGTGTGTGAGTGAGCATCTGTGCGTGTGCGAGCGTGTGAGTATAGTCTGTGTGTGTGTGTGTGTGTGACTGTGTGTGAGTGAAGTCTGTGTGTGTAAGTGAAGTCTGTGTGTGTGTGAGTGGGTGAGTGAGTGAGTGAGTGAATGAATGTGTGTGTGTGAGTGAATGTGAATGAAGTGTGTGTGTGTGTGTGTGTGTGTGTGTGTGAGTGAGTGAAGTCTGTGTGTGTGTGTGTGTGTGTGTGAGGTCTGTGTGTGTGTGTGTGTGTGTGTGTGTGTGTGAGTGAAGTCTGTGTGTGTGTGTGAGTGAAGTCTGTGTGTGTGTGTGTGTGTGTGTGAGTGAGTGAAGTCTGTGTGTGTGTGTGTGTGTGTGTGTGTGTGTGTGTGTGTGTGTGTGTGTGTGAGAGTGAGTGAAGTCTGTGTGTGTGTGTGTGTGTGTGTGTGTGTGTGAGTGAGTGAAGTCTGTGTGTGTGTGTGTGTGTGTGTGTGTGTGTGTGAGTGAAGTCTGTGTGTGTGTGTGTGTGTGTGTGTGTGTGTGTGTGTGTGTGTGTGTGTGAGAGAGAGAGAGAGAGAGAGTAAGTGAGTGTGATTCAGTTTCATAAATCTTAAAATAATAATTAAAAAAACTATGTTTGATAGTTTGGTGTACAATTAAATTAATTGTTTTTGGTCTAAATTTAACTATAAGTAAATATTAAACGGCAAATAATATTAGCAATGCACATTAATACCATGATATCATAATATTGTGGTATTTTTTGTGACAGTTATCATACTGTGAAAATCTCATACTGTTATACTCATAACAATCACTATTATTGAGTCAAAACACAGAAGCAGTACATTTGGGATCTTTTTCCAACAGTTGCCCTTTCCAGGGAAATTCTTGGAATTTGATGGTACCACATATACAGGGTGAAGTGGAAGCTCTTTAATTCTCCTTACCACAACACGTCCAGATGTTTTTACAATTAAAATGAGCGAAAGTAAAAGGCACTACAAGGGAGTACTGATGGCATGAATAAAACATTTTCAATTTCAAATAATATCATTTTTGCACATTGCAGTAATGAGAATATCATATTTACTTATTTGCATTGTGATAAGGCGAGTTGGTGGGAACGATGTAATGAAAATAATTTCACAATATAAAACAATCTTAATGACCATAAAAATAAGCTTCATTTTCTATATGCAAAATACAATTTCTTATGTGATTTTCGTATTTAAGAGTTGAAACATCATTCATCATGCAACAGAGGTCAAAGAGCTTCCACTTCACCCTGCTTCACCTACCTTCAAATTCCAAGATTTTCCCTGGAAAGGGCAACAGCTGGAAAAAGATCCCAAATGTACAGAACCCACCTGATACCATGAACCCATATGTGTCCTCAACAGAACTAACTTGCCTAACTTTTGCTTTGACTTTTAATCAACTGGTGTCAATGTGATTTTTAGTGGCTGTATGAAGCCAAGTGCACACAGAACTATCAGAGGAACTATGTGCCAATAAAGCTTGACAAGCACAAAGTGTCACAACTCGACAGTCTTACCTGCATTGTAAAAGTGATCAAGGACTGACGTTTCACCAAAGTCCAGGTTCCCAAAGTGGACTATCACGAGTTTACAGGCCACGATGTCACAAGCATCCTTCAGACACTGCAATGCCATGTTCTCCGGGCTCAGAGGCTGGCTCATCTCGGCATTCCTCACATAGGCCACTGTTAAGGCCCTGCTTTTACATTTGCCCGTGGTCAGCAAAGTGTCAGCCGGGCCACTAATCACCCCGAGACTGGCACTCTTACAGACTGACTGGTCCTGCCAGAAGGTCCCGGCACCAGAAGTCATCCCAGACCTGCATTCTCCACTGTTCTCTCCCATCACGTACAGACCGAGCGATGGTACTGAAAGAGAAATGCCCTCCAGATCTGAATTTATTACTCAAAAGTTTGAGTTCAATGGCAGCTCCTCAACCCGCACACTTCATCGCTGACATTCCTGCCTGCTTTATAGTGGCATCAGACAAACAAGTACAAGCGGCGTGATGTCACCAGCACCGACAACCCGCAATAAAGACGATTATCTTTTCATTTTCCGGTGAAACTCTAGGTAACTCTCGATATTTCGCTTAGCAGGAAATATCCGGTCGCAGATTACGAACTCCTGTTGACAGCCACACCGGTCACG
This sequence comes from Xyrauchen texanus, assembly GCF_025860055.1. NCBI lineage: Eukaryota > Metazoa > Chordata > Actinopteri > Cypriniformes > Catostomidae > Xyrauchen > Xyrauchen texanus. The sequence goes on along the minus strand of NC_068305.1, from coordinate 310,015 downwards.
ACTCGAAGAAACGATAGCGCATTCAGGGGCGTTCATCGATGATTTGACGGACGTGTTTGCGAAGAACATGTAGTTTGTCATGTGAACGCAACGCAGTTGTGTTGATCACGAAACACCGTGTGCATCTGCGACACATCAAGCACTGCATTTCCTCAGTCCTGCCGTTCCTGTTCATTTCATCGTGCTTATGTCATTCTTAAGTTGCAAAATCGGCTGCCGCGCGTTCATCTACTGGACCCCGCACTGGTTCTATTATCATCTTCAACGCACAACTCAAGATCACGTGGTGAAGTGACGTTGTAACACACTGCTGTGCAGGAAGCGAATGACCAATCCTACTATGGTGAAGGCGTTGCTTATGAATATTGATTAGGTCATGTGACGTTCGCTCTGTTGGCCGCTGCCTAGAAATACATACGTAGATGCCTCAGTTCTTCATATTTTTCTTTTCCCTGTCAGCAGCTGTTCCTATGCAGAACCATCACCAGAGTTTCAAAGTGTGATTCGGAGAGGTGACCCCCCCAAAAAAACAAAAACAACCGCAACACTTTTTTTCGACCCTTACAGTTTCAGACAATGAATTAAGTCATTTTGTTTATAAGTTGGCTCAGTGCTAAATTGTTGTTGCTGTTATAATTTCAAAGATTCCCATGTCTATCTTAGGCTACTCCCACTTCAGTACCTGATACCTGCTCAAGACTGTCCCTCACTCTCTGACCCAGAGACTTGTGGTTGTGCCTCATCTTTCGCCCCTAATTTGCATTTGCAACAATGACAATAGATAAACAACACAAAGTCAAATAGTTTGTTTAATACAACATATTAGATAGTGCACACTATCACAAATCATGTAAAAAATAAGAAAGTAAAGATAAAATTAAAATAATAAAATAAAGAACAATTACATCAATTTGAAAAGCTTCAAAAGTTTTACAGATTTTACAAGTCTAGGGTTCTGTATTCTCAAACTTGAAAGGGTATCAATATAAACCTTGAGTGTTGCAGAATGTAGTATATAGTTGTTGTTGTTCTGTTTGTTTTTTGAGAGATTCTTGTTTTATGTATATAACATTTTGCTAAAATAATGAACAGATTAAGGACATACATTTCTGAAGTAAATTAGTTTTTTAAACAAAGTAAAACATCACATGGTTTTAAGTATATGGTTTTGTTAAATGTTTTTTGTCATGTCTGTTTTTAAATCAATCCAAAACAAAATCGAGTAGGGGCAATACAATTTTTTTATGTTTTATGTCTTCAATTGTTGTGTTGCAAAAAGTACAATTATCACAAATTATATGGATATATCTACTGATGGTTGCATTTACTGGATACTATCTATGAGTAATTTTGTAAATGAACTATTTTACTTTGTTATTAATAACATATTTATATGGTAATGAAAAAATCGCCAAAACCAAATATAAAATGATGACTCACTATGTCAAAGGATTTTCAAAAGTCTAGGAACAATATTAAACTCATTATATTGTACAAAATCAAGAACTAAACGGATGTTAGAAGAGATATGGTGACCCATCATAAACCCACAATGAGTTTGTCAATTATTTAATTAAAGACTTCTTTATGTGGGAGGCAAAGACAGCTGCCATCATTTTTGTAATCATTATTTAGTCATGAAATAGGTCAGCAGTTCTCTAATACTAAGGTATCTTTATGAGATTGAGTGATGACACTTTACATCTTAGATATGTAGTTAAGGATCCTTTTGTAATAGCCTCTTCAAATACAGCAAGTAATAATGTTGATATATCGTCTATAAATATCTTTTAATATTCTGAGGTAAGGGTGTCATTCCCAGGAGATTTGTTATATTTCAATGCTTTTTTATGTAGGGCCATTTCAGTCAGAGAGAGGTTTTGGGAACATTCTGTTTTACTTTCTAATGACAGTGTTTTTGCATTCACACTTTATATATATATATATATATATATATGTATATATATATATATGTATGTATATATTTTTGAAAACTATTAGTGATTAAAATAAGTAAACTAAATTAGTGCTGCGGGTCAACGATTGAACAAAATTATTTTGTATGAACTATATGTTTCATCCCAGGCGAGAACCGGCTTGCCAATATAAATAATAGATTAATAATATACTTGTCATGTTCACTGTTGTCTTTTATTTTTGTGCTTTTATGTTGAAGTTTAGTTTAGTTCCTGTTTCCTGTTTGGTTTTTGTAGTCCTTTGTAGTTTCTTTTTATGATTGGTTCTCCTTCCCTGATTGTTGCCCCAGGTTGTCCCTCATTCCCTTGTTTGTTCCTTTGTGTATTTAAACCCTGCTGTTTCTCCATTCCCCTGTCGGTCGTTGAATGTTGATGTTTGTGCAAATTTTTATAGTCTGTGTGTTTAAATCCTGTTGGTACTCCATTCCCCTGTCCCGTACTCTCCGTTGATGTTTTTTTTTCATGTTTATGTTGTTTTTTCCCATCGTGGATGTTTTATTTGTTCCAGTCTTGTTTGTCCTATTATTTTCAATTAAAGAACTGCACGTAGATCCGCACTCCTCTTCTGCCTTCTCCTCCTTCCCACACAATTCGTAACAGAACGACCAACCCACAATGGATCTAGCGGTTCTTCAGGCGAGCTGTCGCCTGTTGAATTTGAGGCAGGAGAGCCATCTGGTGGAGCATCATATCCGTGACTTTCTGGAGCTGGCGAGTGCCACAGACTTCCCTGACTCCTCCCTTGTGGTTTTCTTCAAGGATGGCCTGACCAGTTCGCTCAGAGAGCGGTTGCCACCGTCGACACGCGGCTGGACGCTCCGCGATTTTGTGGAGGAGACGCTGCTGGTATGCGGCTCGCCATTCACTGTGGATGTTGTGGAGGAGGATCCTGCCTCTCCTCCCACAGTGGTGACCCTCCAGTCGTCCATGGCTCGTCCTGTTTCGCCTGCCCCACCTGCCAGCAATCCAACCCCCACACCTGCCTTAATTAACGAGCCAGCACTGCCAACTTCGTCCTCTCGGAGGAGGAGAAGAAAGGCTTCCGCTTCCCAGCTCACGCCAGCCACGGTCAGCGAGCCAGAGCCTACGCCAGCCACGGTCCCAGAGCCAGCGCCTGTAGCCTCGACCGTCCCAGAGCCAGCGCCTGTAGCCTCGACCGTCCCAGAGCCAGCGCCTGTAGCCTCGACCGTCCCAGAGCCAGCGCCTATAGCCTCGACCGTACCAGAGCCAGCGCCCATGACCTCGACCGTCCCAGAGCCAGCGCCCGTGACCTCGACCGTCCCAGAGCCAGCGCCAGTAGCCATGACCGTCCAAGAGCCAGCACCCCTCGAGCCTTCCAAGGCTCCACCTCTCGAGCCTCCCGAGCTTCCCAGGGCTCCGCCTCCTGAGCCTCCCAGGGCTCTGCCTCTCGAGCCTTCCAGGGCTCCGCCTCTCAAGCCTCTCGAGCCTTCCAGGGCTCCGCCTCTCGAGCCACCCAGGGCTCCGCCTCCCAAGTCTCTCGAGCCTTCCAGGGCTCCGCCTCTCGAGCCTCCCAGGGCTCCGTCTCTTGAGCCTCTCGAGCCACCCAGGGCTCCGCCTCTCGAGCCACCCAGGGCTCCGCCTCTCGAGCCACCCAGGGCTCCGCCTCTCAAGTCTCTCGAGCCACCCTGGGCTCCGCCCCCCGAGCCTCCTACGGCTCTGCCTCCCGAGCATCCTGAGCCTTCCACTACTCCGCCCCTCGAGCCACCCAGGGCTCCGCCTCTCGAGCCTTCCAGGGCTCTGCCTCTCAAGTCTCTCGAGCCACCCAGGGCTCTGCCTCTCGAGCCGTCCAGGGCTCCACCCCCCGAACCTCCTACGGCTCCGCCTCCCGAGCATCCTGAGCCTTCCACTGCTTCGCCCCTCAAGCCTTACAGGGCTCCGCCCCTCGAGCCTTCCTCGGCTCTGCCTCCAGAGCCTTCCGAGCCTCCTACGGCTCTGCCCCCAGAGACTCCAGAGCATCCTACGGCGCCACCTCCCTTGGCTCTGCCTTCTGAGCCTTCCAGGTCTCCGCTTCTGAAACCTCCTACGGCGCCACCTCCCTCGGCTCCACCTCCAGAGCCTTCCTGGCCTCCGCCTCTAGAACTTCCTACGGCGCAACCTCCTGCGGCTCCACCTCCCGAGCCTCCAGAGCCTTCTAGGGCTCTGCCTCTAGAACCTCCTACGGCGCAAACTCCCTCGGCTCCGCCTCCAGAGCCTTCCAGGCCTCCGCCTCTAGAGCGTCCTACGGCGCCACCTCCATCGGCTAAATTATATATGTAATTCCCTACATATAATGGTTTGGAATGCAGGCAAGAATCTAAATTAGTTATTTGTCATTTTATACACAATAATTTGATTCTTTGAACCAGAAACAGAACGTCTAGGTTAGGTATGTAACCGCCGTTCCCCGATGGAGGGAACGAGACATTGTGTCAGAGAAGCGACACTAGGGGTCTCTCTTGAGCGCCGATATATACCTCTGTTCTATGAAAAAAGGCCAATGAGAAGTTGGCAGACAGTATTTGCATATCCCGCCCCTGGACATACGGGTATTTAAGTGGCGCAAATACAGGAGTTCATTCAGGATTTTTCTGAGGAGCCACAAATGGTCCGGCCACAACAGTGGCTTGGCTCAGCGACGTGGCGGGAAGACACAACATCTCATTCCCTCCATCGGGGAACGGAGTTTACATACGTAACCTAGACATTCCCCTTCTGTCGCTCTCTCCACGTTGTGTCAGGTATTTCTTACGTGCAAAGGCGACCAGCTGTATCAGGCTGCACGTACCCTTCACCAATGCCCCATTAAAGCCATCAGAATCGTTCTGGTTACCCTGGAGGGGGGAACAAGGTGATGCTTGCCAACCTGGGAATGGGCCAAGCCTGGCTGGGCCTCTTTTCTCTCTATGTTTCTCGCATAGAGCAACTACGGCCGGGGCCCTTACATGCGTTAAGGGAAGGGGGTCTTACCCCGTTTCCTATTCTTTCAGGGGGAGAAGACCCTGCAGAGACCACACCTACACTGCAGGGGAGGCAAAGAGTGGTGAATACATCACATGGCCGCTTAGGATCTATGTGGGAAAGTTGGCGCGGTGGTAGATCCAGCCTCGTAGAGGGGGGAAGCTTACAGCAGGGCAACCGAGGCAGCTGTAACTGCCTAAGGGAACACGGGAGTCCGCACGTGAGGGGACAGTACTGCAGAATTACACACAGGGGGAGTCCAAACAGGAGGCCTTAACCTGTGGAGCACCTATTCCAGTACAGGGTAGATTGAGTACCTGTAGTGGCTTGGGTCGGCGAGTTCCTCCGCTGAACTGCGGACCCAAAAGGGCTAGGAGGAATCAACCAGGGACCCAAGGATGGGGTCTCCTGGGAACAAAGGCACACTATTTTACCTCGGCTGAGGGAAAGGGCGCTAGGCACAAGCAATTCACCCGGCCAGAGTGTCAGCGTGTTACCGAGTTCTACGGGCTCGGACCTGAGAAGACACGGGACGATACTGACTCAATTCGGAGATTGTAGAATCTCACACAATAAGCCAGTGAGATGGCGTCGACAACCCAGTGGGCGATCTAGATGCCGGAAACCAGATAGAATTTTTTTCTGGGTGAGCATTTTGAACGGGAGTTTGGACAGAGCCCGGTTGAAAACTCACAGGTCCAAGATCAGTCGTAAGCCGCCGCCTTTCTTGGGTACAACGAAGTAAGGGCTGTAGAAACCCTTCTTCATTTCGGTTGGAAGGACAGGCTCTATTGTGTCTTTGATTAGCAGAGAGGCAATTTCTTCGCACAGGGACTTGTCATGTTTGCCGTATACTGCGGAAAAATGGACACCCACGAAGGGGGCAGAGGCCTGGCAAACTGAATTGCATAACCGAGTCAAATGGTCCGGTGCAGCCAGCGTGATGGGTTGGGCAGTGAAAGTCACGCCTCTAAACTCCGTGCTAGGGGCACCAAGGGGACGAGTATTTTGGACGTGCCCGGCGGGCTTCGCAGCGGGGCGGAACAGGTAATACGGCGTCGGGAGTCAGTGAAGCGTCCAGAGGCTTTGGTGCCGAGAACAGACTCCAAGCACTTACCTTGCTCCGTGCACCCGGCAGGGGGCGGGTTCGTGACTGAGGAGGAGGTCTGATGTTGGCGTCCTCTGGACTCGTCTGAACCGGCCGGCCGGGGAACAGTCGTGGGGCTGAAGGCGGACTGTGGCCACGTCCAGCATGTCGGGACTGTTGAGGCCTGAAAGCAAAGTGCCGTGAGAATGGCATTTGCGGGCCAGGTGACCCAGAGACAAAAAGGAAATAGCTCTATAGAATGTAATGAATTTAACAAAAGATTCTCATCCCGGCCCTCCACCGGGTAACGGAGTGGTCTTACCAGCTCCAGAGCTACCGTCTCGGTCATCTCAGGAGCTCCTGGGAGCCTTCCGGGTTCTCGAGGGGGTCCGTGAGACGAGGGGTGTCCAACTTCTGTGGTGATCTCGACGTTGGGGCTGAGAGCTGGGCCCACTTTCTTTGTTAGTTGAGGCGGAGCACCACTTTCTTTCTTTCTTGAAAACCGCAGGAGGACGCCCTCAGCGAGCAGACAGGGCATGGCCCCTGGCGGCAGGTTTGCGGCAGGGCAAGATGTGTGAAATAGCCTCCGGCTGTGAGCAGCGCACATGCCCGCGGAACCAATTAAGCCCGGGGAAGCATAGCGGACCTCCGTGCGTCAGGCTCAGACTGGGCGGAGACCAGAAGGTGGTGGCCCAGGCGAGTTATCTGCATCCGACGCCGCTGTTACGCTCTCCGATGCAGCGCTTAACCGGACGGTAGGCCGTTAAGAGGACCGCACTAATCCCGAGCTCGGGGGAAGCAGGCAAGTGTGCCGGGAAGGCAGGAGGTTTCGAGGGGATTTACCCGGCGAAAGCGTCCCGTTATTCTCTCCAGATTGTCTTTCATCACCCGCGGCGCCTGCCTCAATCCCGTAGGAAGGAGGCGAGGTGCGGGGGCAGCTGAAATGGCTCTCTCTCACTACAAGAGAAAGCAGAGATTGCAACGCTGCCGCGGTTATGTTCTCACACTGAAAACATAACCCATTGGAGGGAATGCTCATACCGAGCTTGGACGGAAACAAGCAAGCGTGCCGGGGAGGCGGGGGGTTTCGAGGGGGTTCACCCAGCGAAACGGAGCCCGTCATTGTCCCCGGATCGTCTTCATCGCCTGCGGCGCCTGCCTCAATCCCGTAGAAAGGAGGTGAGGCGCGGGGGGCGGCTGAAGTGGCTTTCTCTCACTACAAGAAAAAGCCTACGACCGTAATGCTGTCATGGCTATGTTCTCGTACTGAAAACACAGACCATTCATAAAAACGCTGCCTGCGTGTGATTGCAAGGCAGTTTTTATGACCGTCAGAGGTGGGGAGAATCAACGCATCCAGAAACTACACAGGGGCGGAAAAATCGTCTTTAAAAAGACGCGTCCTGAAAAGGACGTTCAACGGCGCTGTGTTTTGCTCTTTTATTTTTTTTTATTCTCTTTTTATTTGTAAGAGCAAATATCCATCACATACATTAATTACAACTTTGGTCATTCAAGTACATATGTAAGGGTGGATTCAGAAAGTTTACATGAGATTGTCCATATTGCCCTTCTGAAATTTTCTTTTACATACTACTACTTATTCAGTTGGGAACAATTACAAAACATAACGGAACCGGGTAGCGCACCACTTCTGGTAATGAAAACATCACATAAAAAGAGGGCAGGTCTACACAAAGCACAAGTACAGATCTAATTGGTTTTACATACTCAGTCCATTTGGTCCAAATCTTATAAAACTTTTCTTTTTCAACTCTAAGGGAAAAGGATATCTTTTCCATAATATAAATCTCATAGACAATTTCAATCCATTCATCGATGGTGGGTGGGTCTACTTTTAACCATTTCCTTGTAACAGATTTCTTACTGGCTGCCAATAGTATCGCCAGCAGTTTTTTATCATTGATGTTCCATGTTTCATACCCTAGATTGCCTAAATATACAGTTTCACATTTAAATGGAATGTTTACATTAAATACATTGTTTATATGTTTGTGGATCTCTTTCCAGTAAGGTCTTATTGTCTGGCAGTCCCAAAAAATATGGAAGTGGTTGGCTCCATTAGATCCACAAAGTCTCCAACAGGCATCTCCGCCGCCCTGGTATCGTTTCTGAATGGGTGTGATAAAAAATCTTGCAATGTTTTTCCAGCAAAACTCCCGCCATGTGTTTGACCCGGTTGATAACCATTGTAACTGGCATATTTTCCCCCAGCTCTCCCATGTGATCATCACTTTTACTTCCCTTTCCCATTTCTTCATTATGTATTCTGTATTTTCTTGTTTAGGTAATTGTATAGTATTGTATAGTTTGGAGATAATTGTGTTGCTTGGTCCGGGTTTGGTTATTGATAAAAAATACTTCTAGGAACCCTGTTCAGCTTGTTCCTAACAGCCCTTTAAGATTTTCGTTAAAGTGATGCCTCACTTGCAGGTACCTAAAGAAATCATCTTTTCCCAGTCCATAATCTTTCTGTAGGGTTTCAAAACTCTGGAATGCCCCTTTGTAGATAAATGATTGATAGGTAGTTAAGCCTTTTGAGATCCATATCTTGAATCTGCCATCGATTCTGTTTGGTGCGAAGTCTGAATCATAGGCACACCATCTCATAATTTTGGATGCTTCTCCTAATCTGCAAATTTTAACTATTGCCTGCCAGGACTTCAGAGAGCTACCCGTTGTAGAATCGTCTGGGATTTCCTGTTCTTCTAGTAATTTGTTATCACTTAGTAGGGCTGTCACTGGAATTCCGTTTAACATCGTACTTTCTATTTCTTTCCATGCTGCAGTATAAGTTTGTGAACACAGGCAGACGAAAGGTCTCAGTTGGGCAGCATGGTAGTAATCCTGTAGGCAAGGAAGGCCCATTCCACCCTTCTCTTTTCTTAGTTGCAGTGTCTTAAATTTAATTCTGGCCCTTTTCCCTTGCCACAAATACCTTGCTATTAATCTGTCCCATTCTAAGAACTGCTTAGATGGTATTTTAACTGGCAGACATTGAAAAGGGTATAACATCCATGGAAGAATATTCATTCTGATTGACTCTATCCGGGAACTTAAACTTAAGAAGGGAATAACATTCCATCTTTGTATATCAGATTTTATCTTTGAATTTAATGGGCCATAATTGATGTCGTACAATTTTGAGAAGTCCCTAGGTAATAAAACACCCAAATATTTTATGGAATCAGCCTCCCATTTCCAATTGTACCTGGTCTTAACTCTTTCCCCGCCAAACACGAAATTTTCCGTGTTTTATGAAAAAACGCTTCCCCGCCAAACACGGAATTTTCCGGGTTTCCGTGTTTTAGGTGTTATACGGTAAGGAAGACCCCTGCACATGTTTTGAAAGAGTACGCAACTCTTTGATCAAAGAAACAGACTGCGATCATCTCAAACATGAAGAAGTGGAGTATGAGAAGCTCAAAATATCAGACATAAACATGCCTTTTTCTCAGCTTTTTGTCTGAAATGTTGTTTTTTGACAAAACCTACCTCTGTTCAAGTCGCAATAAAAAAAGAACAAATGAAGATAAAATAAAATTGTTTTTTTTTTGCCTAAAAGCAGAGGCCCAGATCTTTATTTTGATATATAGCATCTTCATATATTCATGGAAGAAAATATTCTGCGGGCCATTAAAGTTTAGCGAAAATCGTCAAAAACCCTGGCGTGGCTGGCAACTTTTTTTTAAAAACACTGGCGGGGAAAGAGTTAATTGAGGCTGGTGGGTCATAGTTAAATTTTAATATTTGAGTTTTATTGATATACATTTTATAGCCCGAAATCTAACCAAATTCCTCTAATAATTTCATCAGTTTTTTGAGTGTCTGAGTAGGTTGTGTTATACTTATCAATAAATCGTCGGCAAATAGGGCCAATTATTGCTCCTCAGATTTCATTGTTACCCCTTTTATATTCGACCTTTGCCTAATCAGTTGACTCATGGGTTCTATAAACAGGGCAAAGAGGAGCGGCGATGCACAACACCCTTGTCTCGTTCCTCTTTCCAGAATGAATGAACTGGTTAGATCTCCACTGATTTTGATTCTAGCCGTTGGTTTGTTATATAGAGCTGCAAATGTGTCAATTATAGTCGTATGAAAGCCAAATTTTGAAAGTACTTTATATAAAAATGACCACCTCACTGAATCGAATGCTTTCTCTGCATCCAAACTTAATATCAATGCATCCAGTTTTTGATGAGTGATTTGTCTCATAACGTGCAGTGTTTTCCTGATGTTATCTTGGGTCTGTCTTTGTCTGACAAAGCCAGTCTGGTCCTTATGTATTAATACTGGTAATATCAGTTCTATTCTTTTAGATAATATGGAGGTGAATAGTTTATAATCATTATTTAAAAGACTTATAGGACGATAATTCCCACATTCCAATTTATCCTTCTGCTCTTTAGGTATGACCGAGATCATTGCCTCCCTCCATGAAGGGGGGATATTCTTATTTTCCAAAACCCAATTAAACGTTTTTAATAATGTTGGAATTAGTTGGTCTTGCATTGTTTTGTACCATTCTGTGGGAAAACCATCCGTCCCTGGAGATTTCCCTCCTTTCATTCTCCTGATTGCTAATTGAATTTCTTCTTCAATCTCCAGAGAGTGGATTTCTTATTATTATTCAGGTGAACTGACATATAAATAGGACCATGGTCTGAAATAGTGCTAGCTTTTATTTCACAGTTATCCACCCTACAAAGATCTCCTTTAAGCATAAAAAAGTAATCTATGCGCGAGTAGACTGTGATGTCACGAGAGGCTGTGTCCTGGAGGGGCGCTACATTTCCCTGAGGTGGCTGCAACCACGAACAGCTATGGCTCCATCTGCTGGTGGAGTTGGGAACTCCACCCCTCAATACACCACATTCCCGCACACCTGAGACTGATCAGGGTCTGATGAGCTGAAGGGCTTTTTAAGGGTTAGAGACACAGTTAGTGAGTGTGTAAGGCTTGGGAGACAAGCTTCAGGTTGGGCTCTCTACAGAAGACCAGACCGTTCCAGTATCATTTCCACAAGGAATACTGAAGGTTGGAAATACTTACCAGACATTTGAAAGACTTACTGCTGGCTTGGCCACGGGCTGCAGCACAGACTGAAATAAGGTTGGAAAAAGACTGTTTACTTTCCTGAGGGAAACAGGATTAAGATTTAACCATTTCACCAAGAGGCATGGTTTAAGTTTTGACTGGTGAAGACCAATCTGAACCTTAGTTACACTTATGAGTTTGGAACGCTGTTTTGCTAGTTCCCAAGAACTGTAATAAAATCCTTGTTTACATTTGAAATTTGTGTCCTGGCACTACTTGAACTGTCCCGCTGAGAGCTGTGTCGCCTCTCATGACGTCACAAGACATTGTGAGCGGGTGAGTAATGTGAGTAGTCTCGGCTAGTTGGGTTTATCTCTCTCCACACGTCCACAATCCCCACTTCACACATCCAAGTATTTAATCTTTTGCTAATATTTTTGGTGCCAGATTTCCCGTTTGATGAGTCAATTCTCGGATTTAATCAGATATTAAAATCTCCGCCACATATAAAAATTCCTTGACTTTTTGTTGTCATTAGATCAACTATATGTTTATAAAAGGACCAGTCACTGCCCGGAGGGACATACACGTTAAGGAGACTCATCACAATTCCTTCTATTTTGCCCGTAACCATAACAAATCTGCCTTCGCTATCCTTATATTCTGATATGTGTTCGTAATTTACAGCACCGGATATCAGAGTCGCCACTCCTCTCCTCCTTCCCGATCCATGGGAAGAAAAGTAAACATGTTTAAATCCTGATTTATTTAATTTGGCATGTTCAGAGTCATTAAGATGTGACTCTTGCAAGAAAGCTACTTGAATTCTATCCTTCTTTAATTTTGATAAGATTTTCCCCCTTTTAATTGGATTGAGTACTCCATTTATATTAAATGATGCTATCTTTAAAGACCTGTTTTGCATCTATGTGATTTCCCCCCTTCATCCCGCTCAGAAACCTGGTGCACTTCCCCCTCCCTGCAAGAACCGACAGGGAATGAACGACTAACATATTAATAAACATAAAACCGAACACAATTTGTCCGTGGGACTCCCTATCTAGGGGTCTGATAATCTGACCCTTTTGAGCCTCCCGAGGTGGCTCGAAAGGAAAAGTCTCCCTCCTCTTTCCGGAGGGAGAGGCCCTTACCTGCAACAGTCACAACAGTCGAATAATAAAAAGAAAGGAAATAATCAAATAAAACAATTTCAAAGGTGAAAAATTTGTCCCGAACGAAGCAGCCAGTCCTGAAATGGAAATCCACCATTAATTACAATACAGTTCAAAAGATTTCACAATTGACTCCGCCGTCCTCGAGCTTGGGGTTATATCCTTTAGGTCCCGGAGGGGGCCGGTGATGATCTCCTGAAGGCTCGGAGATTCTCCCTGTAGTTCTCTCGCCCGGCTTTGAGTGTGTCCTTCCTCGCTCTTCTGTACACTCTTTTCCAGGATAGCCGCTGCATCTGTTCCATGAGTGTCTCCGGGGGTCTAATGATTCTCACAGTGTAGCCTCTTCTCTGTAGGTCCTCTGATGCCTCCTCTATATTATCGTAGGTTTTGGTTTCATCATCGTGTCTCATGCGCAGCCTGGCTGGGAAGAGAGTCTGGAACTGAATTTTACTTTCCTTCAGCACTCTGAATATTCTCTTCGTTTTTTGAGTATCAGAGGTGGATAGTCGTGGTCCAGGTTTATGTGGTTTTCTTGCCAGGTAAACCCCTTCTTCTGCCATGCCTTGCGGAGTAGTAATTCTTTTGTTTTGAAACTTAAAAACTTGATTATGGGGCGGGCATGTATTCAGTTAACTCGAGACCCCCACGGAGTAAATTTTCCACAAATGAGATCATCGTTGTTGAATCCTTTTCGGCTCCCTCCGGCACCCCATAAATCCTTATATTTTCGCATCTGGAGTGACTTTCCAGATCCAGCAGCTTGTCCTCCAGCTTGGTGTGTTGCTTTAGCATAGCAGTGATGACTTCCTCTGTGTTTTGGATCCTCTCTTCTGCTTTCTCAATTCGCCCTTCTGCCTCGTCCAGTCTGGCATTCACCTTCACCATTCCTTCTTTTATTGTCTCTAATTGTTCCTTATTTTCTTGGCGAAACTCTCTTAGTTCTCGCAGAATCAGATCCATGTCGGCCATTTCTCCACGTTGTTTGCTAGCTTAAACCTGTTAGCTGCTAATGTTGCTGCGCTCCGTCTTTCTCACCCTGCCTCTCGTGTTTTGCTCTTTTAGAGTGAAATTACTCTTTTAGAATAACTCTTTTGAGTTGTCTGCGATGTCGAAGCACCCAGGGGCAAGAATGCACAGCCGTGCACGAAGGAGAAAGCCGCTGTTGTGCCATAAAGAACAGCATGCAGAGCGTCAGAGGATTTAAACAGGAACTTGGTGTGGAACTCGCAGCAGACTGCATGCACGACCATCGGCTCCGAGGAAATTTTTTGCCCCTGGACATACGGGTATTTAAGCGGTGCAAATACGGGAGTTCATTCAGGATTTTTCTGAGGAGCCGGAAATGGTCCGGCCACAACAGTGTCTCGGCTCAGCGACGTGGCAGGGGAGACACAACGTCTCGTTCCCTCCATCGGGGAACGAAGGTTACATACGTAACCTAGACGTTCCCCTTCTCTCGCTCTCTCCACGTTGTGTCAGAGAAGCGACACTAGGGGTCCACTTATAAAGTGCCATGCGCTGAGCCATGTACGTGAACTGCTGATAAAGGAGCGAGCAGGTATTCCTACGTGCAGAACGACCAACTGTATCAGGCTGCACGTACCCTTCCCCAATGCCCCATTTAAGCCATCAGACTCCTTATCTTTACCCTGGAGGGGGGAACAAGGTGATGGCCACCAACATGGGAACGCCAGCCTGGCTGGGCCTCTTTTCTCTCTATGTTTCTCGCATAGAACAACTACGGCCGGGGCCCTTACGCATTGAGGGAAGGGGGTCTTAGCCCTTATTCAGGGCGGAGAAGACCCTGCGGAGGCCACACCTACCCGAGAGGGGAGGCAAATTTTAGTGGCATATACATCAGATGGCCTATACTGTACTTAGGACCTATGTGGAAAAGTTGGTGCGGTGGTAGATCCAGCCTCGTAGAGGGGGGAAGCATACAGCACGGCGACTGAGGCAGCTGTGACTGCCTAAGGGAGACACGGGAGTCAGCTCGTGAGGGGACAGTACCGTGGCATTACACACAGGGGGAATCCGAACAGGAGGTCTTACCTGTGGAGCACCCATACCAGTACAGGGTAGCTTGCGGTACCCACAGTGGTTTGGGTCGGCGAGTTCATCCGCTGAACTGCGGACCCACAAGGGCTAGGGAGGAGTCAACCAGGGCCCAAAAAAGGGATCTCCTGGGAATAGAGGCGCACTGTTTTCCCTTGGTTAGGGGGAAAGGGCGCTAGGCGCAAGCATTTCAGCCGGTCAGATCATCAGCGTGCTACGAGCTCGGACCTGAGAAAACACGGGACGATAATGACTCAACTCGGAGATTATAGAATCTCGCAAAAGTGTTAGGTGTTGCCCAGCCCGCTGCTCTACAGATGTCTGCTAAGGCAGTGCCCCTAGCCAGTGCCCACGAGGACCCGCAAGGGGGGGGGACACGGCCTGGGTGTGATAAGCCAGGGAAATGGCGTCGACAACCCAGTGGGCGAGTCTCTGCTTGGAGACAGCGTTCCCTTTCTGCTGTCCCCCAAAGCAGACGAAGAGCTGCTCAGAGCGTCTAGTGCTCTGTGTGTGGTCCAGATAGATACGTAAAGCACGTACTGGACACAGCAGTGAAAGGGCTGGGTCTGCCTCCTCCCAGGGCAGCGCTTGCAGGTTCACTACCTGATCCCTGAAGGGTGTGGTAGGAACCTTGGGCACATAGCCCGGTCGCGGCCTTAAGACCACGAAAGTGTCTGCCGGACCGAACTCCAGACAAAAGTCGCTAACAGAGAACGCTTGCAGGTCCCCGACCCTCTTGATGGAAGCGAGCGCGATCAGCAGGGCAGTCTTGAGAGAGAGGGCCCTGAGTCCAACTGAGTCTAACGGCTCGAAGGGGGGTCTCTGGAGTCCCGTGAGGACAACCGAGAGATCCCAGGAGGGGAACAGTTTAGGCCGGGCGGGAGTCAACCTCCGGGCACCTTTTAGGAAACTGACGATTAAGTCGTGCTTACCAAGAGACTTGCCGTCTACCGTGTCGTGGTGGGCCGTGATAGCGGCGACATACACCTTGAGGGTGGAGGGGGACAGCCTCCTCTCCAGCCTCTCCTGTAGAAATACGAGCACTGACCTAACCGCGCACTTCTGTGGGTCTTCGGCTCGGGAAGAACACCAGTCTGCGAAAAGACGCCACTTTAGGGCGTAAAGATGCCTGGTCGAAGGGGCTCTGCCTTGGTTGATAGTGTCTATGATGGCTGGTGGTAGGCCGGCTAGATCTTCCGCATCCCATCCAGGGGCCAGACGTGGAGGTTCCAGAGGTCTGGGTGCAGATGCCAGAGCGTGCCCCATCCCTGAGAAAGAAGATCCTTCCTCAGGGGAATTCGCCAGGGAGGGGCTGTCGTGAGGAGCGTGAGATCTGAAAACCACGTCCGGTTGGGCCAATAGGGGGCCACCAGAGTGACTTGCTCCTCGTCCTCCCTGACCTTGCACGGCACCTGTGCAAGAAGGCTCACTGGGGGAAAGGCCCATGGACATCTCTTCTTGTTATGTATACCCTGTCTTGTTCCACTGTTGCCCTTTTGTTTACCATTTTTGTCACTTTTGTACTCCTTAGTTTTCACTTTTGTCCCTTTTGTAGCTCCACAGTCTTGTTTTCCCTCGTGTTCACTGTTCATTGTTTTCACCTGCCCTTGTTAATTTGCCTTTGGTTTCTGTTAATCACCTTGTCATCTAGTTTGTGTTCTGTTTGTCCATTGGCCCCTTTGTCCCAGATTCTTGTATTTAAACCCTGTCTGTTTGTTCAGTCTCTGTCAGTCGTTGTTTGATTGTTTGAATGTGGTTGGATGTTCCTTCCAAGCCTGTGTTCCCGTGTTCCCGTGTTCCCGTGTTCCCGTGTTCCCGTGTTCCCGTGTTCCCGTGTTCCCGTGTTCTCGTGATTCTTGTGCCTGTGTTTTCTAGTTTTATGTTTGTTTCCCCATCGTGGGTGTTCCTTTGTGTTTGTTTAATAAATAAAGATAACTGCATTTGGATCCTCAACCTTCGTCTGCCTTCTCCTACTTCCACAACCGTAACACTTCTCTGGGAGCAGGAACACAGCCCAGCTTGGATGGGAGTTTCAAGATAACTTTTCCTCAGATATTAGTAGAGTTTCAGTTAATATGTGTAATTAGTAATATTTAAATCATTACGTTACATGCACTACAGAACTGTACTGAAAGAGATGGGGTTGCTTGGTGTGGTAACCCCTGCCAAAGCTGCCAAAAAGTGGGAAAACCTGAAAAAAACATACAAGGTAAATTCATCTTAGTAATATATTCAGTGCTGTTCAAAAGTCATTAAGTGCTTCACAAAAACATTGTCTTAAGATAAGTTATTTTATTCTGCTTAGTTTTAATTGGAAATATACATTTTAGACTATAGTGGTATACTCACTATCATGCATTGAATTACAGGAATAGCTCACCCAACAATGATCATCTTTAGTAATTCTCTCATCATTTCCTCACCCTTATGTCATCTCAAACTCCTATGACTTCCACAGAAAACAAAGATATTTTAGTGGAAATATGACATCTGTTTGTTCACACAATACAGGTGAATGGTGACAAAATCTTTTAGCTCCAAAAAGGACATAAAGGCAGCATTAAGGTAATACATATGACTCCAATGGTTCTGAATGCTAGATAGTGTCAGGAAGTGTAATCAAACTTGAAATATAGAGCTTATGTCAAGATTTATAGTGAAAAATGATTTTTTTTTTGTTCTAATCAAAAAGCTATTAGAAAGTCTTATGCATAACATTTTGCTGCCTTCATGCCTTGCACTGTATGGAGATAAACAGATAATATCACTAACATATTTATTTGTGCTCCATGGAAGAAAGTCTTACAAGTTTGAGACCATTTAATGGTGAGTAAATGAAGAGCAAATTATAATTATTGGGTGAACTATTCCTTTAAAACCATACTGAATTACTTTATGCTGTCTTTATATATGAAAATGTCATGTGTCTCTGCTAAGATTTATCATTGTCTTCTAAATCTTTTTTAGGAGCTAAGGAAGCCACCCACTGGAGTTGGGACTGAATCAGGGGAATCCACTGCAGGAACATGGAAGTGGTACAACCTCATGGATGAGGCAATATGTGGGAGGCCATCCATCCAGCCTCCCACATAATTTGGCTCATCAGAGGAAAACTCCATTGTTGCTGCTGTGAGTTCCCCTGATTCAGTACCAGAGGAGCCAGAGCAGGCGGACATGAGAGGGAGTGGAGATGCAGGGTCAGCAAAGAGACAGAGAAGGGACTCAGTTCTGGATTTTTTAGAAAGAGAGGCTGAGAGGGCAGAGGAGAGAATGAGTAGAGAAGAGATGAGGGAGGAGAGACTTCTCTCAATTCTTGAGAAAATTGTGGATAAAATGTAGTTACATTTAGAATAAAAAGTATGATTTGAGTCATGTTTGTTCTTTTTTATTTTACACAAGATGATTTATACCAACAAACACCCTACATTCCTATTCATAGTTTAACTATATAATAACTATGTTAGATTAGTAAATAGTAATTTATAGAAACAGATATCATAAATAATCATGATGTTGTAGCGCTGGAGGAAGATCATCAAAATCTGGAGCAGAGACAGCTGCAGCTAAGTGGTCTCTTGTCTGTTCAACAATCTGCGGGTCTATTATATGCTGGTCATCAGGATCATCTTTGCTTAGTTGGTCTTCATCTGGCTCTGTGATGTCCCCATTTGTGATACAGATGTTGTGCAGCACAGCACAACATGCTATGACCTCTGGAGCAAAGACTGGCTTAACCTCAAGGGTCTTGAAAAAGATGGATTGCCATCGTGTTTTCAAACTGCCAAATGATCTCTCAATTATGGACCGAGCTTTTGCATGGTGGTAGTTGAAATGATGCTGACTTCCATTCTGGAGTGGCTCTCTGTATGGTGTAATAAGAGAGATTGGGCAGCTAAGGCAGGGGTAACCTCGATCTCCTAAAATGTGGTATCCCTCTGGTGGGTACAGTGCCTTAGTGTAGATCTGGCTGTTCTTGAGCACTCTGGAGTCATGGACGGATCTGGGATAACCTACAAAAATGTCCAGGTATTTTCCTTGGTGGTCACAGACTGCTTGTAGCTGGATGGAATAAAACAACTTTCTGTTTAAGTAGCACATAGAATCAGCAGATGGTGGCTTGATTCTAATGTGACAGTTATCAATGCTACAAGCAACTGCACCAAAGACAGGACTGCCAGCCAGGTTTGCAAAGCCAGCACTAATTTCCAACAGTGCTGTCACCATTAACCACCACCGCGCCTTCATGGAGATCACCAATAAGGCACAAAAAATGGGCTACCAGTCCTTCTTGATCCACCTGGAACTAGTTAAGATTACCCAAGGTTTTTCACAGCACATCTTTAAGTCCCCGCTGGAGGTTGAGGACGTTCTAAGTGGTTTGGCCACACAGGACGGTGAAGAAAGGGTAATGTGACACGGTTCATAAATCATGATTGATACTTGAACTGAGATGCCTGAATCAGTTAGATTGAAGCATTATATTGACATTTACCCTATATTTATAGCCATCAGGTAAACGTTTTATTTTGTTAATAATAGATGACGTAGTCTTTCACAACACACATCGTTTCAAAGCAGCTTTATAGAAGATCAGGCATTAACAGAAGATAAAACTGTAATGTCTATAATGTCGATGAATCATCATTGTGTAATTAGATAAAATTGTATTAGTTAAAAAATAAGTAATTAAATAATAATTTTATTAATAACCCCAGTGAGCAAGCTGAAGGCGACTGTGGCAAGGAACACAAAACTCCATAAGATGTAGATTAATGGAGAAAAATAACCTTGGGAGAAACCAGACTCACTGTGGGGGCCAGTTCCCCTCTGGCTAACATCATGAATATAATGACAATATTACTTATGTATAGTTAAAGGTATAGTCATGGTTTAAAGTTACTAAACTAAGTAAGTGTCAAGGGTCAGTGTTTAAACATCGATTGTGTTTGAACTTTAAGATAAATGACCAATGTCTTTGAAGTGCATCCTTGATTAATTGCAGAAGTTCACATAGATGCAATTGTCCTTGTTAATTGGCTGATGAAGGCTTTTGTTGGCAATAGTTAGTCTATGCATTCCATTTCAAAATCGTAGTCCATCAATAGACCAAGGTGATTCAGGTTGGAGTTGGCACCAGTTCATCCTCTGAAGTCCATCATAATAGACTGAAGTGATGTTTGGCTGGCACCGGCTGCATTTAGTCATCATCATTCAGCGACACGTAGCAGTGGAGTCCAACACAAAGCTGGAATGGAGTTGGATCCAGCCAGTTCTGGTGACCTCAGGATAGGAGTCCCGAAGTTGAGACATGGAAACAAATAAAATAATATTAGCATAGATGCCATTCAATTTATTGCAGAGTTAGAGATCATGCTCAATGTTTCTGGTTCCGGCAGACCCAACTATAGCAGCCTAATTGTGGGTTGGAGGATAAATTAGGTGTATGCCTGGCTAAATAGAGGAGTCTTTAGTCTAGACTTTAACATGAGAGAGTGTGTCTGCATCTAGAACAATGTTAGGGAGATTATTCCATAGTTTAGGAGTCAAATATGAAAAGGATCTACCTCCTTTTGTGGATTTTGATATCCTATTAACTATTAACAGGCCAGAATTTTGCGATCTTAATGAACGTGTTGGAATATAGCGTGACAGAAGGTCACTTAAGTACTGCGGAGCTAGACCATTCAAAGCCTTGTACGTAGTTAACAGAATTTTAAAATTGATACGGAATTTAACAGGTAGCCAATGTAACGATGATAAAATGGGGCTAATATGATCATATTTCTTGGTTTCTATATACATACACACACATTTGTGTATAAAATGTGTATAAAATGTTTGGCAAACAACAAAATATTGCCAATCAAGAAACTTACGTTGCCTTCATAATTCCCATATTTAATATCGAGATGATAAAATTCATGAAACCACACAGGTGAAATGTTCATGACATAAAAATGTCTGCGACGGCTCCCTGTGTTCTCTGACGCATGGAATTTATGTCAGCGTCTGAAATCACTCACTCATTTCGTTCACTCACTGCTGAAATATAGTGCACTCACAACCATTCACTATATAGGAAATAGTGAATGAGTGAACGAGTGGGCCATTTCAGACACAGCATCTGTCTCCCTCTAACTTTTCTATCCCTACTGCTGACAGTCTAGAGACAAAGCCTGTCGAACCACAAATAACTCTGGTTAAAATATTTGTCATCAAAAAGAGTCATCTTGAAATGTCAAATGATTAACCAAGTTTTGTGTGTTCACCCTATTCTGAACCTCACGCAACTACTTTCTTTGTGTTTATCAACGCAATCCAAATTCCGATATCCAAATGTAGCCACGTCCAGAAATTAATTGCAGAGAGAAGCACCAGGTAGCCGTCACCAACCCCCCGAGCTTGCCTTTGAGGCATCTGTGGTAAGCAGTTCAACTGTACCACATAAACGGGTGAGTCAATCCTGCCAGATTGAAAAGAAACATTTAATTACAATTCACTATTTGTTCTCATTCAATGAAATCAACACTTAGCTGTTACCACCCTTCATTTGTGTCCCCACATATTGAAGCCAACATCTAGCTGCAACACCACACTTAGGCCCTTAACCCAGTGTATATCTGTGTCAGCTCTCTCTCCCTAGTCTTCCAATACAGTGTGTCAACATGTGGCTGAAAACTGACCCCACAGCCCACTGAAAAGACTTGAAGGCGATTTGAGTGACATGCTGGGAAGAGTCACCAACTACCTGGCCCACAACCTCATTGGCCAGATGAATCAGATCAACGTCACCCATCTATCTCAGGAAATAAACGACCTAAAGCTGTAGTCCAAACAGACCCAAAAGGTGCTAACACATGTCATGTACAACATAGACCAGCTAGAATCTGAAGCCCAAGAACGATGTAAGGTGTCCAAACAACTGGAACAAGTGTCAAGGAGAAATCGAATGGCCTTGGAATGCCTTGGAATGCCATCTGGACACGTTCAGATTGGAAATCAAAACCATGACCCAGCAACTTGACCTCACCAAAGATAAGCTCGACATGGTCAGAGATGAGTTGAAACACTCTTACGAGTAAAGGCAACAGTTTAAGATGGACAGGCATCCCACAGCAGCACCCCTGGTCTACAACGCAGCATCCTACAACTGCAGTGAAAGGGTAAACGAACCCTGAAGCAGCATGTGGAATTGATCTTAAGGACCTCGACAAGCTGGCAAGGAACATTGACAAGTTCACACCAGATCCTGCTGAGGGTCACAAGATCTATGCTTACCTCTGTGACCTCAGATGACTAACAGAGACACTTTATACCTACAATGGATAACATCCTGCCATGAGGTAAAATGTTTTCTTGACAGATAATCTGAGAAAGGCCCTGGTAAAAGAATTTTCAGACCCAGAGTCTGGACAAGAAATGTTTACCACCCTTTAAACATTTTTAAATGTTTAAACACCCTTTAAACAAGAAAAGAAACCATACAAGCCTACTACCGTAGACTATGTCAAGTCTACTTCCAGTCTCGGAACAAACCTGAGATGGAAGAAGAACTTGACTTCAAAACCATCTTCCTCCGAAACCTGCATCCCATGGTGAGATATCATCTAGGATTCACAGCCTGACCTCGCACGATGACAGTTCAACAACTGCATGACTTAGCACACAAGGCTTATGTTAAGCAAAGAATGGTCTCAAGAAAGGCACACAAGGCATCGTCAGTCTCAAGCCTTTCCTCTCAAGACCAAGGGCTGGCCTCAGAAAATAAGTGGCATCATTGCAAACCCAGTTTCTTCAGCATAGAGCGAAGTAAAACATGTGCCATTCAAGAGCGTGACCCCCGCATCTGTGCCAGTCCCATATGCACATCCAACCACTGGGAGCAACCGTTGAACAGACCACGTCCCTCAAAAGGTCCAAAAGAAAGGACGACATGGGAACCCAGATGGACACTTAAAGGCAACCGATGACGAAAGCCATTGCAACACCGTGCAGACAGACACAGAACTGAGCCTGCACTTGAACACAGAACAAAGCCTGCTCACGAACCAGATGAGCCACCTGCAGAAAACTCCCCACAACTGCTGAAGCTACTCACAGCATACTTCAAGCAGAATCCACACAAGGCCGACCATAAAGACATTTTATACTCCTCCTGTCACACTCAACGTCAGGAATACAGGCGCAGGCACAGCAGTGACCGACACGGCACCGGCTTATGGACAGAAAACTCAGCCATTAGCCTCAACCACATATTAATCCGACATGACAGCAACTCAGTCATACAACATCCCATGATGAGTTATATACACCTCAAGAACTGTGCAAAAGACTTCATCAGCACTCACAGTCATCTAGAGGATCCAGATTAGCCACAAAGCGGCAATATCCAAATGGGTCCACCGAAACTAAGTCGACAGAAACAAGCTCCAAGACCAGAAAAGGGAGGAGTTTGAAACAGTCTGACTCAGTTTATAACAGTCTCTTAACACATCCAAACAATATAGGGAAATAACCAACTGTTTTCCTAGACAAGGCACTCAACATTACTTAAAGGTACTCAGAAACCCTACCTACTACTAGTACATATAAGGTCACCCTAACCACTCAACATTGGTTATGTAACTTACACATTACAATAAGAAACACACTCAAATAGGCAAAATGCTGAAGCTAGCAAGAAAGTAAAGGGCATTATATCAGGATTGACTCCATATGCTTTTCGTTCACGAGCCACCATGAATTCATAGAGCATTCAGAAAGCCTCGTGCGAATAAGACATTTATCGTGATATGCCTTGATATTGTGGACAAAGAAACCGTCCCAATTAAATTGAAGGAACTTAACGCGTTAAACTACACAATTGAACCATGCAGATCAATTTCCAAAATAACGCAAGCCTTCAATGTTATGTACTTCCCGAGTGAAGAGTGTCAAACAAAACTCAATCCTCCTGGTTTTAAATGGGTGCTCCTTCACCTTTGGTTCTGAATCGTGACAGAAACAAGGCAGAAGGAATTCACCTAATGGAACTGACTATAATTGGTTTCGTTTTACAAACGATCGCTCGTTTTCACAATGATTCACCCCAATAAAAACCAAATTACCCTTTACAGGGTTCTGAACCACTTAAGATAATTAAGGATGACTCTAAAACACGAACAATCGTAGAAGAGTCCAAGAGTACCGAAACATCCCAAGGATCCTCAATGTTAGAATGTGTCATATTCCCTGTTGTCTTTTGTTTTTGTACTTTTATGTAGAAATTCTTGTTTAGTTCCTGTTAGTTTTGTAGTCCTTTGTAGTTTTATTCTTTGAGTGGTTCTCCCTGATTATTTCTCATTCCCTGATTGTTTCCATTTACATTTACATTTATGCATTTGGCAGACGCTTTTATACAAAGCGACTTACAGTGCACTTATTATAGGGACAATCCCCCCGGAGCAACCTGGAGTTAAGTGCCTTACTCAAGGACACAATGGTGGTGACTGTGGGGATCGAACCAGCAACCTTCTGATTAACATTTATGCGCTTTAGCCCACTACGCCACCACCACTCCAGGTGTTTCCCTAGGTGTTCCTCGTTCCCTTGTTTGTTCCCTTGTATATTTAAGCCCTTGTTTTCCCCAGATAGTTTGTCAGTTCCTGCATGTTTTGTTATGCTCTGTGCTAGGTTCCATGTGTTTTTCTTTATTCTGAGTTTTCTTGTTTATTTTAATAAAGCTGCACTTAGATCCTCATTCTTTGCCTGCCTCATCACAGAATGCTTCGATATTCTGCACCAGTGCTTTAGCTTTGATGGAGGTGTTGTCTTGTTATTTGTGTTTGTCTTCTTCTGCTTGTTGTTCAGCAACTGCAGAGGTTTACTTCCACTTCAAACATGTTCAATCGAAAGGGGGATATGTAAGATTATATATGCAGAAGAATTCCAGCAATATGATTTGAATCTATGGAAAAACCCTGCCTTTCAGTTTGGAATGTGTCATGTCGTAATTATAGGCCGTCAGCCGGAACCCCCACACAGTTAGACCAGGCTGTTTTGTGTAAGGTTACAAGGACCATCAGATTTGCACAATTCTAAGACATTTCATCTTAATCTAGCCTTGCTAGATAATGCTGAAAATAGCTTTGAACTGTGGTAACCTTTGTACCTGACAAATTAATGATTATAGACTGATGGACCTCTTTAAAATGTGTGTAGCGATGTGCAATCACCTATAATTGATAAATATAATCTTTAATTTTGTATGATTCATCTCATTCTACTAAGAATGGTAACTTAACTTGATAAAATACAATGATGTGTAAAACCAATATGATTTTGTAACCAGGGATTTTCATGTTTTGTTACCTAAATGTATAATATCCATAAACAAAATTCATATTTGGTATGCAAGCATTTGTTTGGTTACATAGAGAAAGCTGATGACAATGAATAACATGTCTCTTGTACCATTTGCAAGATATAAAGTTCATGATTAAATATGCACTATTTTGAGCAGGAAAATAGTGAGAATCTCTAACAAAGACTTATAAATCAGCTATCAGAAAGGACAGCCCTGTCGATAATGTGACTCTGAAAAGTCACTCCAGATTGGCACAGGACACCTTTGGGGATGCGGCCAATTTTAGTTCAAATATTTCCAAACCGGAGGAACACGCTCTCTGTCTCCTCTCTTCTGCTTCATCTTCTGCTCCGCTGATTGCTCAGACTTCGGGCTGACTCTTCCCCATGTGAGGTCCAAGGGAGCTTGGGACTCGAAGTCCCGAGAAAACTCATCACTCTCTATGGCCTTACTTCAAAATGATCATTCATACAGACAATAACTTCGATCATACAGAGATCAAAACATCGATGGAACGAAATTTTGACCAAGAACCAAGCAACACAAAGAATGCCAGGAAACACCAAAGACATGCAAGTACATCTCCAATATTGTGCTCAAAGTGCTGGTGTATTAATTATATAATTTGGGTAATCCGATAGCAAATCGATGTAGACTCAAAGTAGAAATGGTTCTTAAGGTATTGTCAACAGACTCCATAAAGATCATTTTCACTGTATTGATTAGTTATTTCACATTCTGTCACTTTTCAACAACCTGTCTCATGTATACTGTATATGTGTTAGATTAGATTCATGTTTAGAATAGTAATAAAGTTTGTCTGTGTTCAAAGACGACTTGACTGTGGTATATTTTGATAAATAATCTCATCCGTGTTTCTAATAGATTTAGCTATTGTAAAATCAACAGAATGATGGTAGCACGCAGTGGCCACTCCGGATCCAAAAGGGTGCTATTTTTGTCACTTAGCCCGACTTTTACGGCACATGGACATCGGAGCAACCGGTGTTTGTATCTACCATCGCCAGACACTGTTAAAATATAAGATTCATGCAACAACCAAGCTGCATGATGATCTGCAGGAGTTGCTAAGCAAACTCGCTTGCTGCGGAGACCAGGCCTCAAGTCCTCGGTGTTACCTGATGCCGGTGCCCGGGAGAGGGGACGTTGTAAGCGGTGTGCGAGGAAGCGAAAGAGCGTCAAGAGGGCGGAGGTCCATGCTAGGCTAAAAACAAACCCTAGCCGGCCGGCTCTCCCATCTATCCTGCTCTCAAATATTTGCTCCCTGGACAATAAACTGGACTACATCCGACTCCAGCAGACTACGCGGCGTGAGCTTAGAGACTGCTGCGTCGTTGTTTTCACAGAGACGTGGCTCAGTGACAGAGCTCCGGATGCCGGCATTCAGCTAGATGGGCTCGCCTCGTTTTGTGCCGACAGAAACGCAGCTCTCTGTGGTAAGACTCTGTGGTGGCTTGTGTGTTTACATCAACATGGAATGGTGCAATAACTCTATGCTAGTCTCTAGTTACTGCTCATCGCTGGTGGAGCTTGTGACTGTTAGTTGCAAACCTTTATATTTACCATGGGAATTCACCACTGTTATTATAACTGGAGTTTACATTACCCCCAGCGCTAACGTTAAGGAAGCGCACTGTGAACTTTATGGGGCTATGAGCGAACTGCAGAACGCTCACCCTGACAGACTGTTTATTGTCGCCGGAGATTTCAACCATGCGAATCTCAAGACAGGGCTCCCTAAATTCCATCAGTATGTGGACTTTGCAACGAGAGGGGCGAACACGCTTGATCTTGTTTACACAAACATCCCAGGCACGTACCAGGCGGAGCCCCACCCCCACCTCGGCTACTCAGACCACATCTCTGTTATGCTAATTCCAGCATACAGACCGCTCGTCAGAAGCACAAAACCGCTCTAGAAGCAGGTGAAAACCTGGCCAGCAGGAGCCTTCTCTGCTCTTCAGGACTGTTTTGAGTGTACTGACTGGCACATGTTCAGGGAGGCTGCAACATATGGCGACTCTAACATCTTGGAGGAATACACAGCATCAGTGACCAGCTACATCAGCAAGTGCATTGATGATGTCACCTTCTCCAAGACCATTACCACACGCTCCAACAAGAAGCCGTGGATGACTGCGGAGGTGCGTGCGCTGCTGAGGACCCGAGACTCCGCCTTCAGAGCAGGCAACAAGGCTGCCCTTAGAACAGCAAGGGCCAAACTGTCCTGGCCATCAGAGAGGAAAAGTGTGCACACGCCCAGAGAATCAACAGTCACTTCCAGAGGCAAAGATGCCTCTCTTCCAGATGCGCTGAACAACTTATACTCTAGATTTGAAGCACAGAATGACATGGTGGCGAGGAAGACCACCCCTCCTCCCAACGACCAGGTACTCTGTCTTACCACGGCTGATGTGAGGAAAACTCTACGTAGAGTCAACCCACGGAAGGCTGCTGGACCAGACAACATTCCTGGCAGAGTGCTCCGAGGATGTGCAGACCAGCTGGCAGATGTTCTTACTGACATCTTCAACATCTCTCTTAGCAGCGCCGTCACTCCAACGTGCTTCAAGGCCACCACCATCGTCGCCATGCCAAAGAATTCTTCAGTGTCCTGCCTCAACGAGTACCGTCCCGTCGCACTCACACCCATCATCATGAAGTGCTTCGAGAGGCTCGTCATGAGGCACATTAAGACCCACTGCAGTTCGCGTATCATCCAAACTATTCAACAGACGACGCCATCACCACCACCCTCCATCTGGCCCTCACCCACCTAGATAAAAAGGACTCATACATTCGAATGCTGTTCAAATACTTCAGCTCAGCATTCAACACAATCATTCCTCAGCACCTGATTGGAAAGCTGAACCTGCTGGGCCTGGACACCTCTCTCTGCAACTGGATCCTAGACTTCCTGACTTGGAGACCTCAGTCAGTCCGGATCGGGAACAGCATCTCCACCACCACCACACTGAGCACTGGGGCCCCCCAGGGCTGTTTGCTCAGTCCACTGCTGTTCACTCTGCTGACTCACGACTGTGCAGCAATGCACAGCTCGAACCACATCATTAAGTTCGCTGATGACACGACCATGGTGAGTCTCATCAGCAAGAACAACGAGTCAGCATACAGAGAGGAGGTGCAGCGGCTAACGGAATGGTGTAGAGCCAACAACCTGTCTCTGAATGTGGACAAAACAAAAGAGATGGTTGTTGACTTTAGGAGAGCACAGAGTGGCCGCTCTCAACTGAACATCGACGGCTCCTCTGTGGAG
Source organism: Xyrauchen texanus (assembly GCF_025860055.1). Lineage (NCBI taxonomy): Eukaryota > Metazoa > Chordata > Actinopteri > Cypriniformes > Catostomidae > Xyrauchen > Xyrauchen texanus. The sequence goes on along the minus strand of NC_068305.1, from coordinate 282,063 downwards.
ATCGTCAAGAGCACCAAATTCCTTGGTGTTCACCTGGCAGAGAACCTCACCTGGTCCCTTAACACCAGCTCTATTACCAAGAAAGCCCAGCAGCGTCTCTACTTTCTTCGAAGGCTGAGGAAAGCACATCTCCCACCCCACCATCCTCACTACATTCTATAGAGGGACTATTGAGAGCATCCTGAGCAGCTGCATCAATGCCTGGTTTGGGACTTGCACCGTTTCGGACCGCAAAGCCCTGCAGAGGATAGTGAGGACAGCTGAGAAGATCATCAGGGTCTCTTTTCCCTCCATCTAAGACATTTACAAAAAACACTGCATCCACAAAGCAACCAGCATTGTGTATGACCCCACACACCCCTCACACAAACTCTTCACCCTCCTGCCATCTGGCAAGAGGTACCGAAGCATTCAGGCCCACACGGCCAGACTGTGTAACAGCTTCTTCCACCAAGCCATCAGACTCCTCAATACTCAGAGACTGGACTGACACACATACAAACGTGTCCTGAGTTGCAGTGGCGGAACTAGAGTTTTATATTTGGGGTCGCCAGGGGGTGGCCACTGCTACTTTCGGGGGTCGACACACGTGCGTGTGCACACACACACACACACGCACACAATGTTGGTTTTCCATGTTTTATGGAGAATTTCCATAAGGATTTTTATACTGTACAAACTGTATTTTCTATCCCCTAAACCAGGGGCAGTCAATTATTTTTCATTTCTTTTTTTTTATTATATAAATTAAATCAAGACTTTGAGAAAGTGCATAAATAAAATAAAAACAGATATTAGCATTAAAGCACTTTCAGATAACTGTTTTAAGTTTTGAAATAGAGTTTACAAAGAGTATTAATTTTGGTTTTGTTAAATAAAATTATAGTAGGCATAGATAATCTACAAAGCCTTGTTGCTTGTTTAATATTAGAGTTTGAAAGAAAATAATACTTAGTGCAGATGAACTCTATCTTAGCTTTATGATTCAAGTCTTTCCGATAACAAATACACACCCACACACAAGTTTTAAGCAAAAGAATCATGAATAATGATTTTGAAATACCTTAAATACCTGTTAACTATTGTACGGTATCACTACTGAAAATATAATTCTAAACAGCAAAACAATTTGAAGTAAAATATATGTTAATAATGTAGAATTATAATACTCACCGTCAGTGGGAAAAATGACAGGTCTTCTGTTGGACAGGGGCCTTGAAGTTTGAAGTGAGTTCATTCAAGGCAAGACGGAGGCAGTTGCACAGATGATTATCAGTGAAAACGGTAACATTTTACATCTAATTATCCAATTACTAACATTTTTATCTTAATTACAAATCCTCATTTTCATAACTGTACATTAAAATCAACTACCAGTCTAAGTTACCAGTTTGATCATTGCTAGCCCTCCTCTGAACTGAACTAGCTAATCGATTTCAAACTGCTAAATGTTTACTCGCTGAAGCTGTATCCTACTTCCCCACATTAGCTAAACATTTGTATACTGTAACTTCCATACTGCACGATATATGCATGTATTACTAGCGCAGATGTAATCGTAAGGATTGTTATGCTAAATTGCAAAACAATCTCTCTAATCTGATTAACTTGTAGCCTATTAGAGTCTTATTAACTCACACAGCGTCTCATAAAATGTATTCAACAAACATAATGCTAAACCTTAACTTACTTCAAATATGACGTTTTCTTATTCTTCTGTATCTTGCAACTATATTCTCTTGTCCTCGGCTCGTCGTCCATTTGAAAACTGCGCGCGCTGCCGGCGAACGTAAAAAAAATAAACTCTTCTTTTGACAAGAGGTTAAATGAGATGTCAATCAGCATCAGCAACTTCCAGTAGCAAATAAAAAGTTTTGGTGGCACCCGGACACCCCTCTGGCTCCGTCTCTGCTGAGTTGCACTTTAATTATTGTCACTTTATACCTGGCTGCTAACTCAATAACTGCTATGTGCATAGAACACTCATCTCATAGTATGTTATGCGGAGTGGTGGTGGCGTAGTGGGCTAAAGTTCATAACTGTTAATCAGAAGGTCGCTGGTTCGATCCCCACAGCCAGCACCATTGTGTCCTTGAGTAAGATACTTAACTCCAGGTTGCTCCAGGGGGAATGTCCCTGTAATAAGTTCACTGTAAGTCGATTTGGATAAAAGAGTCTGCCAAATGCATAAATGTAAATATAAATGTTATGTAAACATTTGTCATCTGTCTCTCACTGTGCCTATTGTCCTGCTAATTTTTTTTTATTTATTGTACTGTCCCATACTTTTTGCACACGTTTGCATCTGCACTTTATATAGATATGTTATTTAGTCTGTTTAGTCTCATGTGGATCTGTGTTTGTCCTATGTTGTTTTATGTAGCACCATGATCCTGGAGGAACGTTGTCTCGTTCCACTGTGTACTGTACTAACTGTATATGGTTGAACGACAATAAAAAACACTTGACTTGACTTCAAAGCTGTACCTAAATATGTGTGATATTGTTTTCAATGAGACATGTGAATAATATCACTCCAATAAGTGAATTGATCATAATTCATCTATTAAAGCTAATTCCTTACAGTAGAAACAGTGAGCTGATACAACAAGACTTTGTATAGCGATTTCAATGGTGGAGAATCTATTAAGACAAATAATCTATTTATTTGTAATTTATCTAATTTATAATGGTTGTCGAACGCGGCATTGTAAATGTACGGTATACATTTAATTACCTAATAAGGTACAATAAGGACAGTTTAATTCAGTCCATAGCTCACATATTTCAAGACCCTAAATTCCCTCCTAAATGTCGCATACCAAATATCCTTTCATATAAGGGTGTGAGAATGAAAATCAATTTAAAGTTCACTGCTAAATGTCGCATTTTCTTTATTCCCTACACAGGGAACCTAGCACAAAGCATAGACAAAACATGCAAAAACTGAGAAAGGAAACATGAAAACAAGGGCTTAAATACACAATGGAAAACATGTGGAAACAATAAGGGAATGAGAATCAATCAAGGAATAAAACTACAAGGACTACAAAACTAACACAGGAAACAGGAAACTAAACAAGAATTCCCACATAAAAGCACAAAAACAAAAGACAACAGGGAATATGACATTAAGTGCCTCCCAAGCCACACCTACAGAGGATGCTGAGGACCAGTTGGTCTCTATAGCATCATTGATTTCAGCCTTTAGCATTTGTTGGAAATCAGGATTTTGCAAATGGGATACATTAAACTATATGATTTATATTTCTACATATGTGGCAAAACCTCTAAACACAACAGGGCATGATCTGAGACTAAGATGTATCCAACTGAGCAATCAACCACAGATGAAATGAGGGACTTACATATATGGGGGGATTAATGTATATAATTTGATTCCGTATTTTATGTTATGTTTATTTATTTTGTGAATTGAATCAATCAAAATTGTTAATAAAAAGAATTGTTACTCTAGGGGCCTGCACACTTTTGCTTCACTATGATCAAGGAATGAGTCCATAAATAGATTAGTCTCCTCCCAATATTATATCATGATGGGTGCCAGCGGCTTTCAATATCCCTTCAAGGTCTATAAAAAAGCCCTGATCATCAGCGTTAGGTGCATAAATATTAGCCAAATTAAAGACTTTGTCCCAGAATTTCTGCTAAAACATTAATGACTGTTCCTAATTTATCTTTACTCTGTTTAAAACATTTGAATTGTAGATGTTTACTTATCAGTGTAATGACTCCCCTGCTTTTACTCGAACCAGCACTATAAAAAAATGCCCATCCCATATCTTTCCAAATTTTTCAGCTTCCTGTGGTTCGGTGTGTTTGTTGAAGAAACGCTATGTCATATTTCTTATGCTCAAGGAGAGAAATAACCATCCTTATTTTTATGGGGTGCCCCAACCCATTCACATTCCATGTGGAGAGAGACAATCCACTCATATTAATGTGGCAGGGTGGAGGGCGGGGCCGGGTCGTGATCATACACACCCGGTCCGTATTGGGCTAATCAAGCACGATACTCTGCAGTCGACCTTTAAACCTCAGAGGCTGTCCAAATTTTTTTTTTATAAAGACCACATTCCAACATTAGTTCAACAATCAAACCCCTAACATTCCCTAGAACAAACAAAAAACAGAAAAAAGAAAAAAAGTGCACATTAACCCTGCGCATGACAGTGCCAACTGGTGTCCATCCCTCCAAACTCAAACAGTCCATGCATGCCTATGAGAGCCCTCATGACAAATTTGCCATCAGATTGCTCAAGTCCAGTGTTTCAATAAACTTTTTGTGAAACAGAATTACATAGAAAAAGATAATCTATAAAACAAACTCCAGCCAATAGGCAGAATAAACACATAGAATGTGTATTCATCCATAAAACTGTCCTGAAGGTGTATTATTCTACTAAATAAACTCCAGCCGATAGGCGGCACCAGCACAAAAAAATTGCGCAGGTTTCCGAAACTGGCAAGCAAATGTTCAGTGAGCCGGATCACTCGGCTGCAACATGAGTGCAAGCAAATTACTTACTCCAACAACTTTGCAAGAAACACTCCACAAAATAAACTCCAGCCAATAGGCGGACTAAGCACAAAGAGCATGTAGATTAATACAAAACTCTCTCGAAGTTGTTGCTCTACAAATTAAACTCCAGCACAAAAAGAGCACACAGATTCTTCAAACAGTCAAGCGAATGTTCAGTGAGCCGGTACATTCGGCTGCAGTGTGAGTACAACAACATGACATACTCACTCCATTGACTTTATGAAGGACATCACTTGATGCGGTCATCCTTAGCATCTATTCTCAAATTGGCCAGGAATATCAGTGCAAAAGTGAACTTCTGTTGATGTAAGAGTTTCTTGCATTCTTTGAATCAATCACGTTTCTCACTTGGCGAGTTTGCAAAGTCTGGGAACAAGAAAATGCTGTGGTTCTTCCAAGAAAGCCTTCCTTTACTCCTCGCCTCACATAACACTTTATTGGATGATCTCAGAAAATTGGCCGGAATAGATCAGAGGTTGTCTTCCTCTGCAGATCGCCAAGCCAGAACCCTGTGAGCTCGCTCGATTTCCAGCTTATGGCCTGGCATGTCACGCAGACTCGAAAAGAGCCCATCCAGGATTTCCACCATACCCTGTCCCTCCATTCCCTCATGGACTCCAACGATACGGATGTTATTCTGCCGGCTATGGTTTTCCATTTCATCCAGCTTCTCCCAGACACGCTCCAAATCTACGTTGGTTGCTAGTGGATTAGCAGATAATTCCCTATGCGATGATTCCAGGTAATCAATCCATTTCTCGACATCCCCCACTCTTGTAACCACATCATTAAACTTCGCCTTCATTGCAGTGATCAATCAATGTATCACAGTAAGAATCTCCAAGTCAGTAACAACCTTCATCAGCATTGCCGACATGTTCAGCCTCTCCCGCCGCATTTCCCGCATCTCTCCAGCCAAATCAATTCCCAGGCCTGTGACCTGCTCAGGGGTGTCAGCTTGAGCACTTGTAAGTGTCTTTTAATGTCTAGAGCCCGAGGATTTTTTATTATTTTACATATTGTCCTCCTAGAACAGTTATGGAACAGAGAGTATCGAATCTCACCAGTTTATGTCATTAAAAGTATTAAAATTACCAAAGTGCACAGAGCTCACCTTTCACACCTCCAATCCTCGCATGGCATCACGTGACTCCCAATTAAAATGATTAATTAATGAACATATCATGGCAAACATATTGAAGATATGCCTTTATATATTTAGCTGTCAGTCTGTCTGTTGTATAAATTGTATTCAATGGTTGTTCAGATGAGTCTAGTACTGTAAACAACACTGACATCATCTGGACAGTAAGTAATATGTCCAGGGATTCTTCTTTTAATTGTTACGTTGAGTGGACAAAATAATAGAAACGACTGAAAAACAAATAGCACCTAATAAAGAGGAAGGCCCTTTAATTTTCTGTTCATCTTTCTGTTAATTAAATTGTATTTGTATAGTGCCTTTTACAATAGGGCCAATTAATTGGTTATTTATGCAAAAATGCAAGTACATTTTCAAATAAATAAATAAATACCATAATATAACAGATGCCACAATAATAGAGCAATTAAGCAGGTGTTATGATACCAAATCTGTCATTAAAAACAGCACATCATTGGGTACAGTAGACTCCCCTTTTATTTCTAACAATGCATACTATTTCAGCTTTTTTTTTGACAGGTGGGAAAGTGAAAGACGTGAATTGACCTGAAGTATTGATTTTATTTGTAATTCTTTGATCATGCGTGAAGTGAGTACAGAAAGTGATTGATAGGCACAAGAGACATGAAGGTAGCACAGCTATGTAGGAAATCACTTGCCTCAGACAATGCTAAATAATATACAGATTAGCATGCATTATACAAACAAATACATGAATATTTGACCATGAATTACAGAGAGCTGTAATCTATAAACAAACAACAAATAAACAAAAATATTTACAGTTACTGCTTTAGCAGATGCTGTTCACCTGTTTGGAGAAGCACGTGAAGTGATCTGATGTGCACTGTCAGCAGAGGCTTGCGCCAAACTCCTGCGAAAATATAAATGAACAAGTAGAACCTTTGATAGTGAACGCAATGCGTTCTGGTTTCATTTTAAATGATCGTGTAATGGCAAATGTTCCTGGTTCAGACGAGCTGTTCACAGAGAGATGGGGAGGGTGGGGTTTGAAGCGATTTAATTGGCCCTGGATTAATGACTAAGTATTGGGAGCAATGACACAGTGTTAATGAGACACAGTGTTAATGACACGCAGTGGCACAGAGGAGGACACACATGCTTACTGTATTTCTGTGGAGTGATACAATTATGAAACAAAATCTTAAAGGCTTTGCTTCATGAGAAATAAAGGCTTGTGGTCATTTTAAAATATTTAACTTAAAATATATAAATCAAATAATAAAATAGGACTAAATTATTATTTCCTTTTAAGGCTTTAAAAACATATACATTTTTAAATAACAAAAAATGTGTCTCTCTTTTAGGTCAACTTTACATTTACACTTGTTGTTTGTACTCATATATTTGATAGTTTTTAAAATAAAAAATAAAATATAATTGTAATGTATATTTTATTACATTTATATTATATTTGTATTAAATTATGCAATAGTAAAACATTTCCTGCCTAATTTCTTCACTTTCACACATTATTTAAATGCTCTTTGATTAAGATATATGAAGCACACATGCAGAAAAAACACACTTTAAAAAATAATACAATTTATATAACAATTAAATGTGAAAGCCCTTAACGTGACAATTAATCGTAATAATCACAATTATTTGTTTTACAATTAATCATCAGCCAAATTTAACAATCGTGACAGCTCTAGGCATCATTAAATGAAATCTATGCCCCTAGTTGTCAGTGTCTAGTGTCCAAGTCGACATAAATAAATAAATAAATAAATAAAAGTCTGATTGCACCTCTAATGCATACACCAGCCCTTTGTTCATGTGGGATTTCTGAGCCACAGAGCGCTCCCTGCAGGAATAAAAGTGTCATTGCAGTCAAAAGCTGCATCAGATGCTCCATTGATTTCAGGCCTTCCTGTCATATATGGACACTTTGAACGAAGTCGTATGGGCTCCTCTGTCTCGCCAACTAAGCACTTCATTCAACCTCAAGAATCTCCAATCTGGTCAAACAATACCAGAAGTATGTTCCATAACCAATTAACAGGAAGCTACAGTACCAGCCTACACCAAGAGTGTCAGCATCTGCCTCAACATGCAACCTGGCCAAAACCTGAACCACAATCTAGGCTTCTTCCAACATTCCCTGAACTGCTTAAAACTGGGACTGACTCTGGAAGCCACACCTCTCGTGTAAGTGTCATCTCATGCTGTGTATGTGGTGTTCAACAACTGTATGGCCAACAACATCAAGATTCACATGGGATGGCTCATCAGCCAAACATTCCATGACTATGAGTTCACGATACCTGTCATAGGCCCCATACAGAGTGTTCACAGCACCCCTCAAAACCATTGTCATCACCTCGATTCTACCAGTGCCCCAAGAGAATGTCTGCAGATCAGGACTAAGGGATGATGCACACCTATCTGTGTACACCATCTCAACACAACTGGTGATAGAACCAAACAAACAGGTGATCACCACGACCGAGGTTCTCTCCAACGACCCTACAGTGGAAGAGCCATATGCAGGGTTCAATGCATAGCTCCAAAAGATTCTGAATAAGGCAGACAACCTCCACAATGATGCTGACCAGCAGGAACTTCACCGAGTCCTGTACAAGTACAAAGACTCTTTGAAAGGCAGTACAAAATCCTGATTGCGCCATACGAGCCTGTGCAGGAAATCATCAACTCAATGTTGAAAAGAGTTATTCGTCCTTGCAACAGCACCTATTCGGCGCCCATATCGCCAGTTCTGAACCAAACAGCAAATGGAGGCCCACCATAGACTATCACAAGACTATTGAACTAACAAATGCCCCTGTCATGATGGCCCATGACACAGCTGGACCAAGAACTTCCAAAAATCAAAGGCGCAACATTCCTTTCAACTCTGGATGTAGCGTCAGGATTCTGGACTATTCCTATGCACCCAGAGGACCAACACAAACAGCCATTCACTTGTGGGAACCGACAGTACACCTTTACATGGTGTCCCTTCTGGTATGCCAATTCACCAGCAATATTCAACAGCTTCCTCAACAAAGCATGCCCTGATGCCTGAACCAGAGGCAACCTTATCTACGTGGATGATGAATTCATGAAGAGTATCAATGTCGCTGATCATCTGAAGGAAATAGGTCATGTCCTGGGCCAACTGACAAATGCAGGTGCTAAAATCGCCCTCCACAGAGTACAATGGTGTAGAACCAAAGTAAACTACATGTGCTTGTGCATCGAACCTCAAGGTATCGAGCCACAATCAAGCCACACGCAGGCAATTCAAAACATTAAGATGCTCACTAATGTGTCAGAACTGTGCAGCTTCTTGGGAGTATGCAATTACTTGTGACAATTCATTGAGAACTACTCAGATATTGCATGTCCACTCACCTCACTCCTCAAGAAGAACCGTTTGTGTGGTCAGAAGCTCAAAACCATGCCATGAATGAGCTAAAACAACACCTAGGCCTATCCAGACCCAGGGAAAGAATTCTACCTGGAAGCCGGATTCTCCAACCAATGTCTCAGTGTGGGCCTATACCAATGCCATGACCAAGACAAACGAGTAGTCGGCTATGCTAGCAAGACGCTGCTTCCGCCAGAGTGCAAATACTCAGACTGCAAAAAGGCCTTGCTCTGTACGGTATGGGCCATTCAATGAGTCTCTAACTACATCGGCACACAGAAGGTCATAATAGAGACATGCTACCAACCTGTAACCTTTCATAACAGCCAGTGCATTAGTGACGGTATGCCCAAAATCACAGATCATCACTGGCAGCCAGCCAAAACTGCTCTGAAGTCTTCACACATGCATCGCCTGAACCTAAGGAACCCCCACAACCAGTACAGACAAACCACAGATACATTGAGGAGAACATGTGTCAAGGGATGCCCACAGCATACATTGATGGCTGCTTATATTATCATCAGGGCAACCTAAAAGCAGGAGCAGGTGTGGTCTTTCTCAACAACTACCCCTGCCCACCACAATGGTTCCAACTGGGCCCTCACTCATCACAATATGCAGAAATAGCAGCCATCCTCGTCACTCTCCAGATTGCTGCGACTCACAACATATAAGAACTCCTCATCTGTACTGAATCAAACTATGTTCGAATCAGCTTCACATGCCACAAACCTGGATGGAAACAGAATGGGTTCAATACATCCAACAACAAACCTGTCAAGCATCAAGTTCCCTTCCAAGCATGCGCAGACATCATCACAAAACACAACATGCTCGTCTATTGGAAATAGGTTAGCTGTCACTCACGGCAACCAGGGCAAAACAAAGACTACAATGTCCAAACTGATACCCTTGTCAAAGCTGGCATGCTACGTGGTGATCCTTGGACTTTTGAACCCCTCCCACCCAGCCCATCTGTTTCCATCATCACCCGTCACCAGCACGCCACAGCCGTGCATAATCATGCCTCATCCCTAGTCAGTATCTCGCCCCTAATTTCCAATGATGACATCATAACTCTCCAAACTTCAGATGCAGTGATCCAAACTATTGTAAACCACCTTTCTGACCCACAATCAAACCCCATAACTACCTCTGACCTGGCTGCCTCCTCCCATCTCCGGCATCTTAATGCATTTCTGCACATGCTGCATCTCAAAGACGGCATCCTTGTATATGCCCCTGAAGAATTCCCTACACCCAAGCTTGTGGTCCCTCAATGCCAAAGGGGGGTGATGCTCATGTATGCCCACGATGCACCATGTGCCAGACACCACGGTGCCAAAGCCACCCACTAAATGCTGAGACAATTGGCATACTGGCCTGGCATGCAGCAAGATGTAACAGAAAATGTATAAGGTTGCCTGGTGTGTTGCCAATTCCAACCGGCAAACCCAAACCACTGAGCACCACTACAACGAAAACCTCTTCCAAGGTCAACAAGGGGTAACAAATATTTCCTCACTGTCATCTGTGAATTTACCAAGTGGGTATAGTGTCTCCCAGCTCCCAATGATACAGCTCAAACCACAACCTGCCTCCTAATGAACCATATCTTCTCAAGATTTGGACAGCCACTGAGAGTCAACTCTGACGGGGAATACATTTCACTGCCGAAATCATGCAGGAGATCTAGAAACTCCTGGGCACACAGGTCAAGTTGCACATCAGCCACCATCCCATCTCCACTGGGCAAGTGGAGTGTACAAACTGAACTGTGGTCAACATGCTGAAGAAGTACGTGTCTGCGAACCAAAAGGATTGGACATCAAGCTCTCTCTAGTGCTAATGGCTATCAGAGCAACTCCTCACAAATCCACTGGGGTGCCTGCCTTTGAGCTGATGACAGGACAGTTAATTATGCTGCCGCTCCACCTGCTCTACCAGCCAGGTTCCTTAAGCCTCGTCACAACATATACCACCCATCAATATCTGGAAGAGTTATATCGGCACCTAAGAACCACATCTGCCTTTGCACAACACAACTACAGAAAAGTGCAGAAGGACACAAATGCTATTACAAACAGAAAGCATAACACAAAGAATTCAATATTGGAGACAAAGTGTGGTACTACAGTTTTATGCAGCCATGGCAATCAACTGCCCATCGCCCGTCAAAGAAGTTTCTGCCTCACTGGAGAGGACCCCATGAGATTGTGGATAATTTCTCACCTGTCGCATACTGAATCAAGATGAGCCAAAAGCGCAAAGAGCCAATCCTACGTTGGGTTCACCAAAACCACATAAAAAGGCACTTGGGCTCCAACAGACAAGAAAAGGGGGAGACCAAAAGTGGCTGACACCACACACTCCACCACATCTAGGGAAACATTTAATTGTCCTCCTAAACACATTATTCAGAGTTATTTCAATTGAGATACACCCACACTTTTGAGATTGTCCCCACTAAAAAGAAGTAATTCTTATCCCACAAGTGTCATTACCAATTCTCACCCATTTATTTCCTTCTTCCTTTATCATTTCTCTCAATTAAAAAAATATTAAACCAACAGAGGACAGAGTTTAGGGCTAAACAGTAGGATTGACCCACTACATACATTGTACCCAAAACATGGACTGCAGAGTCCCGTGAGCTACCTGTCATGGCACTCTCGCAACCGATCAAATAACAAACAAACGGTCTGACCAAATGAAGAGATTCACCACTAACCGTCTGTTTTTTCCTGTCTTTTACAAGGACAATGTTCAGACTCGCCATCCTGTCTATCTGTGTAATTGGGGTAATGTCCCAACCCGAAGTCATGTCGATAGGACCAGTGTCGGGAATTGTACTCCGTGAACAGCCAGGGTTGTTAATAACGAACTGCAAAATCCACACCCAAAGGGTCTATGTATGACTAGAGCCTTGTGATGTTCTTCGGACACACTACACACTCAACATCCCCCAAACTACTTGGACAGGAACCCGCAGGAACCCCTCTCTTATGCTGAGGCAGATGTGACACATGCCATGCCAGCTGCAAAAGATGACTCTAACCCAAGCTGAGTTAAGCGGATACAACCAGTGCCCCAAACGATTCTTGGGTGCCTTGTTGGGGACTGCTGCGGCTGTAGGGACTCTTTTTAAGATCAGCATGAGTTCAGCCAATGCTGTAAACCTGGCTAATGTAAGGCGAAATGTGGGTGTGATTCAGGCCGAGATTCCCCAATTAAGAGAATAGCTCATAGTCAAGAGCCAGTGATTACAGGCAATTGGGAAGTCTTTGAGCACTATTACAATCATCAACACTCAGAGCACTCTTTTGAACCAAACCATCAAATCAATCAATAAGCTCTTTTCGGTAGTTCAAAGTAATCTCGCTCAAATGCAACTCGAAACACCCTAATGTCCGATGTGCTGTGCAAAATTAGTTCCTCTATCGATAGCCTAGCCATGGGTAGGATCCCATCGTATTTAATACCCCTTAGTCTCGTACAAAATATTCTGCCATCGACCACTATTGGCCAATTCAGGCCCACCTTGGCTATTCCCTCGGTAGTGCTATTCCATTGTACGTAGATCCAGAAATGGGTGATTTGGCTTTCCTAATCAGTTTACCCATCATAGACTCGAATAACATTTATAGACTAAAAGACGTGGTGAATGTGGGACACCCATGTCAAAATACACACTCCCAAGATGGTCGTGTACCACGACAGCAACAAATAATTGTACCTCGCCTCAAACCTGTGAATGTGCACGCTGACAAAAGACATCCACTACCTTTGTCCAAGTAAACCTTTCATTGGCAACAATAACACGGGAAGACAGGCACAGGAGCGAACATCAGAACACGGGAAACATCAGCGACATCACAACAGTTCAGACAGAGTAGACCTTCCAGAAAGGTCAAAACAGTGGGAACAACGAACGACAAGGGAATGGAGGAACAGCAGGGTTTAAATACACAAGGACAGGATGATTACAAGCGATAAACAGGTGTGAACAATGACAGACTGGAACATGGTGATGGTGACACGGAAAACACGGGGCAGACAACCAGGGATCGTAACAGACCCGAAGCATACTGCGAAAGCAACCAAAGAGTTTTTTAAGGGAAAGAAGTGGAATGTCCCATTACTTTTGGTCCCTTAAAAAGTGGGAGGCACATATACAAACTTGTAATTCCTACACCGTTCACCTGATTTGGATGTAAATACCCTCAAATTAAAGCTGAAAGTATGCAGTTAAAGCACATCTTGTTCATTTCATTTCAAATCCATTGTGGTTAGAATTGTGTCGATGAAAAATCCAAAAAGATTAGAATTGTGTCGATGTCCCAATATTTATGGCCCTGACTGTATTTTTCCATGATTTGGCTTTCACCCAGGGCCAACAAAATCCTTCTAAGCCCACAACCCTTGCTCTCCCCAGCTTCAGTCACTGAGTTTGGATGAACTGCTCCTCACAATGCATTGACCTAGTCATTTGTCCATGATTTGCCATTCACTCAGGGCTTACATACTTTTACTTCACTATGATCAAGGACTGAATCCATCAATAGATTAAAGACTTCTCCCAATATTATATCATGAGGGGTGCCAACAGCTTGCAACATCCCTTCAAGATCTATAAAAAAATCCTGATCATCAGTGTTAGGTGCATAAATATTATCCAAAATCAACCTTTGCCCCTGAATTTTTACTAAAACAATAATGACTCTTCTTAATTTATCAACAATCTGTTTGAGACATTTTAATTGTAGATGTTTACTTATCAATATAATGACTACCCTGCTCTTACTTGAGCCAGCACTAAAGAAAACAGGTCCACCCCATATCTTCCCAAATTCTTTACCTTCCTGCAGGGAAAGGTGTGTTTCTTGAAGAAACACTATATCATATTTCTTACTTTCTTTTTATGGGGAGCCCCATATGGAGTTGATGTTGATAATATAGAAATTCTGCAGCAGAGTGATGACATCTCGTCTCTTGTATGCTGCAGTCAGCTAATGTTACTCAATCTACACCACGCTATCGTTCAGGTAGAACTATTCTTTCGACCACTAAAGATAGCTTCACTAATATTCTTCCAGATCTATCTCATACACTCAATAAACCCCAAAGCCCAGAAAAACTTGATGAAATAACGTCTAGGTTACGTATGTAACCTCCGTTCCCTGATGGAGGGAACGAGACGTTGTGTCAGAGAAGCGACACTAGGGGTCTCTCTTGAGCGCTGATATTCACCTCTGAACTATGAAAAAAGGCCAATGAGAGTTGGCAACCAGTATTTGCATGTCCCGCCCCCGGACATATGGGTATTTAAGTGGCGCAAATACGGGAGTTCATTCAGGATTTTTCTGAGGAGCCAGAAATGGTCCGGCCACAACAGTGGCTCGGCTCAGCGACGTGGCAGGGGAGACACAATGTCTCGTTCCCTCCATCAGGGAAAGGAGGTTACATACGTAACCTAGGCGTTCCCCTTCTGTCGCTCTCGCCACGTTGTGTCAGAGAAGCGACACTAGGGGTCCACTTAAAAAGTGCCATGCGCTGAGCCATGTACGTGAACTGCTGATGCAGGAGCGAGCAGGTATTCTTACATGCAGAACAACCAACTGCATCAGGCTGCATGTACCCTTCCCCAATGCCTCATTCAAGCCATCAGAATCCTTATCGTTACCCTGGAGGGGAGAACAAGGTGATGGCCGCCAACCTGGGAATGGGCCAGCCTGGCTGGGCCAATTTTCTCTCTATGTTTCTCGCATAGAGCAACTACGGCCGGGGCCCTTACCTGCATTACCTTACTTATTCAGGGCGGAGAAGACCCTGCGGAGGCCACACCTACCTGGGAGAGGAGACAAATTTTAGTGGCAAATACATCAGATGGCGTAACTTAGGACCTATGTGGAAAAGTTGGTGAGGTGGTAGATCCAGCCTTGTAGAGGGGGGAAGCATACAGCATGGTGACCGAGGCAACTGTAACTGCCTAAGGGAGACACGGGAGTCAACTCGTGAGGGGACAGTACTGTGGCATTACACACAGGGGGAATCCGAACAGGAGGCCTTACCTGTGGAGCACCTATACCAGTACAGGGTAGCTTGTGGTACCCGTAGTGGTTTGGGTCAGCGAGTTCCTCCGCTGAACTGCGGACCCGCGAGGGCTAGGGAGGAGTCAACCAGCGGCCCAAAAAATGGGATCTCCTGGGAACAGAGGCGCACTGTATTCTCTTGGTTAGGGGAAAGGGCGCTAGGCGCAAGCGGTTCACCCGGTCAGATCGACAGCGTGCTACCGAGTTCTACGGGCTCGGACCTGAGAAAACATGGGACGATACTGACTCAACTTGGAGATAATAGAATCTCGCAAAAGTGTTAGGTGTTGTCCAGCCCGCTGCTCTACAGATGTTTACTAGGGAGGTGCCCCTAGCCAGTGCCCACGAGGACACAACACTCCTGGTGGAGTGAGCTCGGACCCGCAAGGGGGGGGTCTCTGCTTGGAGACAGCGTTCCCTTTCTGCTGTCCCCCAAAGCAGACGAAGAGCTGCTCAGAGCGTCTCGTGCTCTGTGTGCGGTCCAGATAGATACGTAAAGCACGTACTGGACACAGCAGTGAAAAGGCTAGGTCTGCCTCCTCCCGGGGCAGTGCTTGCAGGTTCACTACCTGATCCCAGAAGGGTGTGGTAGGAACCTTGGGCACATAGCCCGGTCACAGTCTTAAGATCACGAAAGTGTCTGCCGGACCGAACTCCAGGCAAGAGTCGCTAACAGAGAACGCTTGCAGGTCCCCAACCCTCTTGATGGAGGCGAGCGCGATCAGCAGGGCGGTCTTGAGAGCGAGGGCCCTGAGTCCAACTGAGTTTAGCGGCACGAAGGGGGGTCTCTGGAGTCCCGAGGACAACCGAGAGATCCCAGGAGGGGAACAGATTAGGCCGGGAGGGAGTCAACCTCCGGGCACCTTTTAGGAACCTGACAATTAAATCGTGCTTACAAAGAGACTTGCCATCTACCGTGTCATGGTGGGCCGCGATAGCGGCGACATACACCTTGAGGGTGGAGGGGGACAGCCTCCTCTCCAGCCTCTCCTGTAGAAACACGAGCCTAAAAGGTCTTCGGCTCGGGAAGAACACCAGTCTGCGAACAGACGCCACTTTAGGGCGTAAAGATGCCTGGTCGAAGGGGCTCTGGCTTGGTTGATAGTGTCTATGACGGCCGGTGGTAGGTCGGCTAGATCTTCCGCGTCCCGTCCAGGGGCCAGACGTGGAGGTTCCAGAGGTCTGGGTGCGGATGCCAGAGCGTGCCCCGTCCCTGAGAAAGAAGATCCGAGAACCACGTCCTGTTGGGCAAGTAGGGGGCCACCAGAGTGACTTGCTCCTCGTCCTCCCTGACCTTGCATAGCACCTGTGCAAGAAGGCTCACTGGGGGAAAAGCGTACTTGTGCAGCCCCGTGGGCCAGCTGTGCGCCACAGCATCTGTCCCAAGGGGAGCCTCTGTGAGGGCATACCAGAGCGGGCAGTGGGAAGTTTCCTGGGAGGCAAACAGGTCTACCTGGGCCTTGCCAAACCTGTCCCAAATCAGCTGAACCGACTGGGGGTGAAGCCTCCACTCTCTGCCGGGCAAGCTTTGTCTTGATAGCACATCCGCTATCACATTGAGGTTGCCGGGGATGTGAGTGGCGCGCAGTGACTTGAGTCGCTGCTGGCTCCAAAGGAGGAGACGACGGGCGAGCTGTGACATGTGGAGGGAGCGTACTCCGCCTTGGCGGTTTATGTAGGCCACCACCGTGGTGCTGTCTGTCCTGACTAGGATGTGCTTTCCCCGAATTAACGGAAGAAACCTCTTTAGGGCAAGAAAAACAGCCAGCAGCTCTAGGCAGTTGATGTGCCAGCGCAGCGGGCCTCGGTTCCACCGGCCTGCGGCTGCGCGCCCGTTGCAAACAGCGCCCCAACCCAGTTTGGAAGCGTCGGTCGTAACCAGAACACGTAGGAACACCTGCTGCAAGGGCACTCCTGCCCTTAGAAAGCAGAGGTCTGTCCAGGGTTTGAAGGCTTGGTGGCAGGTAGTGGTAACTTTCACCTTGTGTGTGCCGCGGCGCCATGCTCGTCTCGGAACTCGAGTCTGGCGCCAGTGCTGAAGTGGTCTAATATGCATCAACCCCAGCAGCGCGGCCGCCGCAGAGGATGCCATATGCCCCAGGAGCTGTTGGAAACGTTTTAAAGGGACCACGGCACCTGGCTTGAAGGAAGCGAGGCATTTCAGCACTGACTGAGCACGCTCGCTGGAGAGACATGCTGTCATTGAGACTGAGTCTAACTCCAAACCAAGAAAAGAGATGCTCTGGACCGGGGTGAGCTTGCTCTTCTCCCAGTTGACCTGAAACCCTAAACGGCAGAGGTGCTTCAGCACCTGGTCTCTGTGTGCGCATAGTAATTCCCGCGAGGTGGCCAGAATGAGCCAATCGTCAAGGTAATTGAGTATGCGTAAGCCAGCTCCTCGGAGCGGGGCAAGAGCCGCCTCTGCGACCTTCGTGAAGACGCGAGGGGACAGAGACAGGCCGAAGGGGAGTACTTTGTACTGATACGCATGGCCGTCGAACGCGAACCGCAGAAAGGGTTGATGTCGAGGGATAATCGAGACGTGGAAGTACGCGTCCTTCAGGTCTATCGCTGCAAACCAATCTAGATGCCGGACGCCAGATAGAATTTGTTTCTGGGTGAGCATTTTGAACGGGAGTTTGGACAAGGTCCGATTGAAAACTCGCAAGTCCAAGATTGGTCGTAAGCCGCCGCCTGTCTTGGGTACAACGAAATAAGGGCTGTAGAAACCCTTCTTCGTTTCGGTTGGAGGGACAGGCTCTATAGGTCGAGGGATAATCGAGACGTGGAAGTACGCGTCCTTCAGGTCTATCGCTGCGAACCAATCTAGATGCCGGACGCCAGATAGAATTTGTTTCTGGGTGAGCATTTTGAACGGGAGTTTGGACAAGGTCCGATTGAAAACTCGCAAGTCCAAGATTGGTCGTAAGCCGCCGCCTTTCTTGGGTACAACGAAATAAGGGCTGTAGAAACCCTTCTTCGTTTCGGTTGGAGGGACAGGCTCTATCGCATCCTTGATTAAAAGGGAGGTGATTTCTTCGCGCAGGGACTGAACGTGTCTGTCGTGCACTGTGGAGAAACGAACGCCACGAAGGGGGGCGGAGACCTGGAAAACTGAATTGCGTAACCGAGTCGAATGTTCCGGTGCAGCTATCACGACGGGTTGGGCAGTGAAAACAACGCCTCTAAGCTCCGTGCAAGGGGCACCAAGGGGACGGGTTTTTTGGACGTACCCGGCAGGGCTTCGCAGCGGTGCGGAACAGGTAACGCGGCGTCGGGGGGCAACGTGGCATCCCGAGGCTCTGGTGCTGAGAGCAAACTCAAAGCACTTGCCTTGCTCCGCGCACCCGGCGGGGGGCGGGTTCATGACTGAGGAGGAGGTCTGACACTGGCGTCCTCTAGACTCGTCTGAACCGGCCAGCCGGGGAACAGTCGTGGGGCTGAGGGTGGGAGCACCGCATCCAGGGAGCCGGGACTGTTGAGGCCTGAAAGCAGAGTGCCGTGAGAACGGCATTTGCGGGCCATGTGATCCAGAGGTAAAGGAAATAGCTCTTTTATTGAGAATTTGGATATCGCAGCCCCTGTTGAGGGGTGCGGCAAATGAAAAAACTAAAGATTCTCCTCCCGGCCCTCCACCGGAGCTCCTCCCGGTCTTACCACCTCCAGAGCTAACTTCTTGCACTCTGGGTCCGATGTCTCAGGAGCACCTGGGAGCCTTCTGGGTCCTCCATGGGGTCCGTGAGACAGGGGGCGTACGCTTCCCGTGGTTTGCTCGACGCCGGGGCTGAGAGCTGGGCCCGGGTTGAGGCTGAATGGAAGGTCTTCTGACCACGGGAGGACGCCCTCGGCGAGCAGATGTAGCCTGGACCATAGCGGCAGGCTTGCGGCGAGGCATGATGTGCGAGATGGCCTCCGTCTGCTTCTTCACCAGGGAGAACTGTTGGGCGAAGTCCTCAACGGTGTCGCCGAAGAGGCCGAACTGGGAGACAGGGGCATTGAAAAAGCGAGTCTTGTCGGCTTCACGCATCTCAACCAAGTCCAGCCATTGCTGACGTTCCTGGACCACCAGTGTGGCCATCGCCTGCCCGAGCGCCTGCGCTGTGACCTTCGTTGCTCTTAGGGCGAGGTCGGTCGCTGAGCACAGTTCCTGCAGCGTGTCGGGATCAGGGCCACCCCGTGCATGTTTCGCAGTGCCTTGGCTTGGTGGACCTGCAGGAGAGCCATGGCATGCAGGGCAGAAGCGGCGCGTCCAGTAGCGCTGTAGGCCTTCGCCGTGAGCGAGGATGTTGCTCTACAGGACCGGGAAGGGAGTACAGGGCGACCCTGCCAGGTGGTAGTGCTTCCGGGGCATAGATGGAGCACAAAAGCCCTATCCACCGTGTATCCGTGGCGCGGTCCACCGTCGAGGGTGGCGAGGGCGGATGAGCAGGTGGGGGTGCTCTCCACGAAGACGTCAGCTCATCATGCACTTCCGGGAAGAATGGTAACGGGGGGGCGAGGTTGTGAGCGGCGCCCAGCACCCAAGAACCAGTCGTCCAGCCATGATGGCTGTGGGGAGGATGGAGGGTTCCAGTCCAAGCCCACACTGTTGGCTGCCTGGGAAAGCATATCGGACATCTGTGCGTCGGCCTCTTCCTGGGTGTGCAAGCCTGAAGGCGGCAGTCCAGAGGAGTCCTCAGCATCAGATCCCACGCCCTCCGATGTCGCGGCGAACTCATCTGCTTCCATCGCAAGAGGGTAGGCAGACTGGCTGTGAGGCGAGTCGCCACCACCTCGAGCGGGGATGGGAGTCAACGAGCGTGTCGGGGTGCGGGTGGTCCGAGGGGGCGTACCCGGCGGATCTGCACCCGCTGCCATCCCCAAATCGCCTCCATTGCCAGCCGCATCGTCCTCAATCCCGTGGGAAGCAGGAGCGACGTGGGGCGGCTGGAGTGGCTTGCTTACGGTTGTAAGCAAGCCGCGACCGCAACGTTGTCATGGTCATGTTCTCGCAATGAGCACACGAACCATCCACAAACGCAGCCTCGGTGTGATCGCTGCCCAGACACACGAGACAACGCCTGTAGCCGTCGGAAGCGGAGAGTACTCTACCGCATCCAGGAACAACACAGGGGCGGAAAGGCATCTTGAAAAAGACACGTCCTTAAAAGGACGTTCAACGCCGCTGTGTTTTTACTCTTTTAGAGGAAATTACTCTTTTAAATAAAATCACTCTTTTATAAGAAAAAAAGAACTCGAAAGAGATCTTTAATATCTGCACTGTCGAAGCACTCAGGGGCAGGAAGTGCACAACCAGGAGAAAGCCGCTGTTGTGCGCCGTAAGATCCAACAGCATGCAGCAGAGGGATAGTAGGAACTCGGTGTGTACACGCAGCAGTTGCAGACACGACCATCGGCTCCGAAGAAATTTTCTGAATGAACTCCCGTATTTGCGCTGCTTAAATACCCGTATGTCCGGGGGCGGGACAAGCAAATACTGGTTGCCAACTCTCACTGGCCTTTTTTCATAGTTCAGAGGTGAATATCGGCACTCAAGAGAGACCCCTATTTTCGCTTCTCTGACACAACGTGGAGAGAGCGACAGAAGGGGAACAAAAAATATAAATGTAGTTTTCTCTAGCACTCTTGATATTGTTGCCCCACTTTGATTAAAGAAAATTAAAGAAATAAGCCCTGCACCATGGTACAATGATCACACTCATGCTCTCAAGAGAGCAGCTCGGAAAATGGAGTGCATGTGGAAAAATACAACATTTACATTTATGCATTTGGCAGACGCTTTTATCCAAAGTGACTTACAGTGCACTTATTACAGGGCCAATCCCCCCGGAGCAACCTGGAGTTAAGTGCCTTGCTCAAGGACACAATGGTGGTGGCTGTGGGGTTCGAACCAACAACCTTCTGATTACCAGTTATGTGGTTTAGACCACTACACTGCTACCGCCCATACAAATTAGAAGTATTTCGTGGTGCATGGAAGTATAGTGTCTGTAGCTACAGCCAGGCACTAAAAGCTGCCAGGTCAGCATATTTTAGTAAACTCATAGAAAATAACCACAACAGGTGTTTATTCAGTACTGTAGCTAAATTGGTTAGGGATAATAGGTGTTTATTCAATACTGTGGCTAAATTGGTTAAGAATAAAGCCTCAACAGAACCAGATATTCCGTCGCAGCACAAGAGTAATGACTTCATGAACATTTCTTTACAGATAAAATTATGCAATGGAATTATGTAATCATCTGTCATAGCACCTCAGAAAACAGTGTCTAATAATTTTCCTCATATGCAACTTCAATCCTTCGCTGTCATAGGTCATGAAAAGCTAACAAAACTTATTGAAACTTCAAAAGCCACATGTTTGTTAGATCCAATACCAACTAAGCTCTAAAAAGAGGTATCTCCTGTCATTTCAGAATCTCTTTTTTTATATATTTTTTTTACTTTATTTTTATTGAACATTTTTCCAAGAAACTGTTTTATATATCGCAAAAAAAAAGGAACAGGAAAAGATAAAAAAATTATAATAATAGAGGAACAAAAACAACAATAGAACACAGGGGTTTTCAAAGTATGTATAGGTTTGCTTATACAAAGTCACTTATTATGGGTTACATTCCATTACTCCATCCATTTCTCCCAGTGGGTTAGAAATAGATCCTTTTTAAATCTCAAAATAAAAGTCAGTTCTTCCATATTAAATATTTCCTTAACAATTTCTAGCCATTCTCCAAGTAAGAGGATGTCCTGCTTATACCAATGTCTAGTGATACTCTTCTTCCATGCTTCACTGAATATATTAACAAGATAAACATCACTTCTCAACACAGTGTGTGCAGTGTTTCCAAGATACAATGTTGAGAAATCTCTCTGTATTTCATATCCTAATATCTTTTTCATCTCT
Organism: Xyrauchen texanus; assembly: GCF_025860055.1. Lineage (NCBI taxonomy): Eukaryota > Metazoa > Chordata > Actinopteri > Cypriniformes > Catostomidae > Xyrauchen > Xyrauchen texanus. Next base: position 259,941 of record NC_068305.1, on the reverse strand, counting down.
AACAAAACCATGTTCCAAAAAGGTCATTGTTTTAAACAACTACAGAATACGTGAAGATGGTCAACATCAAAATGCCCACACATCCTCCAGCATGGTTGTGGTGTGAATAAGTGTTTACTTTTAATTTTGGGGTTAAGGAAAAAACGCACAAAGTTATTCCATGCAAACTCCCTCCTTCTCCGTGAACAAGTAATTTTATGTTGTATCTTACAGGCAGAATACCATTCTTCATTAGGAATTTCTGCCCCTCGCTCTCTTTCCCATTTCGATTTAATATAAATAGAGGTGTTTTTTCCATTTTCCATCATAGCTCGATAGAGAGAAGAAATTATTCTGGGAATATTCTTAGTGTATGAGTCAATTATCAGCTCAACTAGTCTATTCAATTCAGTACTACATGTTTTTTTAAACTTCTGTAACACAGTTGACGGATGGGCAAGGAGGAGGCGAGAACCGGCTTGTCCACATAAATTATATTTTAATGAGAAACTGAAAAAAACATAAACAAACACACATGACAGACATGTCCGTAATTCTCTCTCTCTCGAACAATCGTCACCGGCCGCCTTTATCCCTCGCGCGCCTCATCAGGCTGATTGGGGACCGGGCGCGCGATATTCCGACCGGCCCCGCCCCCCTCCGCTCCACAACTTCCTTTCAAAATAGTCCTGTATTTGTAAGTACCGATAAAAATCCTAATTTTCCCAATTGTAGCTTTCTTTTAATTCAGTGAAGCTTTTACATTTTTCTTGTGCAACAAAGGTGCACAATGCAGTTAAACCTTTAGTTTCCCATCTCCTAAATCCTATGTCAAGGAGCCCTGATTTAAAATTATGGTCAAATGCTACCCATCTCAACAATGTAATCTGATATTTAAGGTTATACAGCTCAACTATTTTAAACCATATCTCAAGAGTAGGAACTGATACTTGGTCTAGATTATTTTTGGAGGCCAATGATTTTTCTTTATCACCTAGAAGACACTGTAAAGGTATATCCTGGTTTGTGAGTTCTATATTTTTCCATTTGGATGTGTAACTAGGATTACACCAACATACACAAGTTCTTAATTGTGCAGGGTAAAAATATTCAAGTAGATTTGGTAGGGCTAATCCTCCTTTGTCCTTCGTTAGCTGTAATGTTGTATATCTTATTCATGTTTTTTTCTCCTCCCAGATAAATCTCGAAATCATCCTGTACCAAGCCCTGAATTGAGTCTTGGGAATCATTACTGGCAAAGCTTGGAACAGATACAGTAATCTCGGAACAACATTCAGTTTCACCACTTCTATTCTAGAGCTAAATTCCATAGGTAGATTTGACCATTGCTCTATGTCTCTTTGGATGTCCTTATTAATGATATTATAATTACTACAGTAAAGATCTGAATATTCTCTTGTCAGAGTTACACCCAGGTATTTAATTGGCTTTGTATCCCATTTTAAATTATATGTTTGTCTGATTAGTTGTTATGGAAAGAAATTGAATGTCAGTACCTGGGTTTTTGCAACATTCATTCTATAGCCAGATAATTTCCCATATTCTTCCAGCAAGTTCATAAGTATTGGGAGAGCAGTATCGGGTTCCTTCAGATAAATAATAACATCCTCAGCAAACAACCCAATTACATGGTATTCTTCTCCACTCAAGTCCTTGTGTTGTCTATCTGCTTGGGCCAAAGGCTCAATATAAAAAGCGAAAAGAGTAGGGCTCAAACAGCAGCCCTGTCTTGTTCCCCTACTTAAGTTGAACATGGAAGTAACATTTCCGTTAACTTTGATTCTGGCTGTTGGTTCTTGATAAATTGTTCTAATGCACTGTATTGACTTTTCACTAAAACCAAATCTTTCAAGCACCTGATATAAAAAGGTCCAACTGACACGGTCGAACGTGAGAAATTAATTCTGTACTGTGCCAATCAAGGGAAGGTCCAGGGTTTTTAAAAATATTTTCAACTTTTCTATATTTTCCGCTGGTGGTTGGGAATATAATGATTTGTAATAATCCTCAAAAATAGATTATATTTTTTCTGGCTCATATACTATTTTTTTTGTCTTAGGATTTTGTATTTTGTATACCATATTTAATGCCTGTTGCTTCTTTAATCGGTGAGCTAAAATCTTTGTGCTCTTGGGACCAGATTCATAATAAGTTTGCTTGGTGAATCTAAATTGTTTTTCCAACTCACTTTTCAAATTTTCATTTATCTTTCCCCTTATTTCTCTCATTTGTTTGAGTGTCTCCGAGTCCTGATTACTCTTATGCTGGTGTTCCAAATCTCATAATGCTTTGATTAAGTTATCATATTGTGCTAATTTAGCTTTTTTTAAAGCAGCAGTCATAGCGATTACCTTCCCCTGTATGACTGCCTTAGCAGCATCCCATAAAATAATGGGGTTTACTTCCCCTGTATCATTCTCCTCCATATATAACTTCATATTGTTTTGTATTTGTTTCACGATTTATTTATTATTTAGTATTACTACATTAAGCCTCCATAATGTTTGTTTTTTTCCCGGGTGTTCATGTCTATTTTTAATTGAATAGCAGTAAAATCTGATAAGGCCGCTACACTGATTTCACATTCTTTCACCTTGTGTCTGTCCTCTTTACTTATCCTAAAATTAGGACTCCTCTGTGTCTTGAGCCACCACATCAAACAGTGACTTAAACTTTTACCACTTTCTCACTTTCATATATAAACCAATGTGACCATTTTGTTCTCAACTTTGCAGCTTACTATAATATATCTTCCTTCCTTGTCACTTATTTCCTTATAGTATTCAAAGCAGACTGAGTTAGGAATAAGAATTGCTACTCCTCTCATAAGAGCCTTTTTAAAGGAGCTATGAGAACTGTTCCTGAAACCAAATTTCTTACATTTTTCATGCTCTTGCTGTGAGAGATGCGTCTCCTATAAAAAATATCACCTGTGCTTTTTCTTTCTTAATTTTAGCTAAGACTTTTCCCCTTTTAATTGGATTACATAATCCATTTATATTTTGTGATAAATTTGAATTAAAGCCTACAGTTAAACTGAACAGATAAACAGTATACCCCACTAACTTCAAAGAACCATGAACTAAATACAACAAGGAACACATTTCAACTTTAGTAAAATTCAAACAGATTTCCTAGGCTGAGAAGATAAAACAAATCAAATAAAAAAAGAAATAGGTCAAAATAATAACAAGGATAAGGGTGTATTATGCACCCAACAAGTCCCGTTGGAGGTATGCAGGTCTAGCCTTGAAAGAGGGGCCCGCACTAGACATGTAGAGCAGCGTATCCCAAATGCTACTCACCACTATCTGAGTCCAACGAAATGAAATTAAAGGAGTAAAATAAAATACTGCATTCCTCCCTAATAGCCAAAATTGCTGTTTTAAAGTCTGCGTCACTTTAAAGGGGATATATACATACATATTGACCCCCCCATTTCCTCTGTCCCACAGGGGCTAGACTCCTCTCTGAGAGGCACAGTTTAGTGGCGTGCACTGGAATTTCTTAAGTTTTTGACGAACTCGCAGGTATCTTTCCAAGTCTTTGCTGCCAACACATTGCCAGGTCATGCAATGTTGTAGTCATTCTTCGAAAGGATCAGCTCCCGAATCCATCGCACTTCCACTCTCATTATTCACTGCCGACCTTCTAATCATCCCGTGACCCATCATATCTTGTTTCCGCTTCTTCGGGGGTATTATAAGTCCATGTTCCGTTATTCCAATGAATGCGAATTTTCAAAAAGGGCGTCTGGAACATACCTCCTTTTCTTTCAACACTTTCTTTATCCCATTGTAACCTTTTCGTTTTTGAATTATTTCTGCCGCGTAGTCGTGGTGAAATGATACCTGATTACCCTGCACCTGTACGCGCTTTTGCCAGGCCTGTTTCAGGACAGACTCTTTCGAATTGAAGGAAATTCACAATGACGATCTTGGTGGCGAGTTTGGGTTCGGTCTTTGGAACAAGGCTCTGTGTGCTCGTTGGATTTGGAGATCGATGTCAAGTCCTAACTCCTTCTTGAGAAGCGCTTCCACAAACTGGGAAACAGAACTGTCATCCTCCATGCCCTCCAGAATTCTGTAGATCTGAATATTGTTTCTACGTGATCTTGATTCAAGATTGGTCAACTGTTCGATAAGTGTTTCTGCGTCGGTGAGTCTGCCTTGCTGTTTTTGAATCTCGTTGGTATTCGTTAGGAGGTTTTCGTTTATTTCTTGCTTGAATTGAGCAAATTCCTGTTTCATGTTATTCTTGAATTCTTCCCTAAATGATCTCAGGTCAGTCTTCATTTCTTTTCTCCAGTCACTGATATGCTGACAAAACAGAGGTACTAATTATTGGACCAAAAAACTCTAAAAATAAGCCACTAAAATATAATTGGACTCTCGATTGATGTACTGTTACGTTGTCTTCTACAGTGAAGAACTTGTGTGTTATATCTGATACCAATCTGTCCTTTGAAAATCAAATTACCAATGTTTGTAGAACAGCATTCTTCCACCTAAGAAATATTGCTAAATGAAGGCATATGCTCTCTGTTGCTGATGCCGAAAAACTAATTCATGCGTTCATGACCTCAAGACTAGATTATTGTAATGCATTACTGGGAGGATGTCCAGCAAGATCAATAAATAAACTTCAATTGGTTCAAACTGCAGCAGCCAGAGTGCTAACAAGAACCAAGAAATATGATCATATTAGCCCCATTTTATCATCGTTACATTGGCTACCTGTTAAATTCCGTATTAATTTTTAAATTCTGTTAACTACATACAAAGCTTTGAATGGTCTAGCGCTGCAGTACTTAAGTGACCTTCTACCACGCTATATTCCATCACGTTCATTAAGATCGCAAAATTCCAGCCTGTTAATAGTTCTTAGAATGTCAAAATCCACAAAAGGAGGAATATCCTTTTACTGTTTGGCTCCTAAACTATGGAATTGTCTCCTTAACACTGTTCGAGATGCAGACACACTCCCTCTAGTTATTCTAGACTAAAGCCTCTATTTAGCCAGGCATACACCTAATTTATCCTGCAACCCACAATTAGGCTGCTATAGTTGGGTCTTCCGGAACCAGAAACATTGATCATGATCTATAATCCTGCAATAAATTGAATGGCATCTATGCTTATATTATTTTATTTGTTTCCCTGTCTCAACCTCGGGACTCCTATCTGCTAATAGTTTCAAGTCCAATGTGAACAACATCCTGTTCACTTTCATCTGTTAGCTTAGCTTCGCCATCGCCATCCCTTTCAGGTGAATTATCTGGGTTCTCGAGTATACTTTGTTCAATGCCTTTTGTTTGGTTACTAAACGTTTTCCGACTTTTTGTTCTTGCACTCCCACTCATTTTTAATCATTATACGAGTTTAGAAATTAAATTTCAGGGGATAAATCTGACTGACTATAGGGAGCTACTTATCATGCGTTCATACACATCGCCATTTTTTCCCTTTCCCAGAACCTCTTCTTAATATTATTAACTCGCTATGGTTAGGACATGTCCCAAGAAACTTTAAAATGGCAGTTATCAAACAGCTTATTAAGAAGCCACAACTTGATCCTTGAGAACTGGCTAATTATAGACCGATTTCAAATCTCCCATTTATGTCGAAAATACTTATAAATGTAGTGTCCTCACAAATATGTTCATTTCTACAGAGAAATAGTATATATGAAGAATTTCAATCAGGATTTAGGTCTCATCACACTACAGAGACTGCACTTATCAGAGTTACAAATGACTTGCTCTTATCATCTGATCGCGGCTGCATTTCTCTTCTAGTGCTTTTAGATCTTAGTGCTGCATTCGACATGATAGATCACGACATTCTCTTGAATAGGCTAGAGAATTATGTTGGAATTTGTGGAGTTGCATTAGCATGGTTTAGGTCATATTTAGCAGACCGCTACCACTTTGTCTATGTAAATGAGGAATCGTCAACCAAACAAAAGTAAAATATGGAGTGCCACAGGGATCAGTTTTAGGGCCTCTGCTTTTCTCCATGTATATGCTTCCCCTGGGAGATATTATCAGGAATCGTGGAATAAGTTTCCACTGCTATTGCCAACGATACACAACATTATATTTCTTCAAAACCTGATGAGATTTTACAATTCTCCATATTAGCAGAGTGTATCAATTAAATAAAAGATTGGATGGCCATCTACTCAATTCTGACAAAACAGAGGTACTAATTATTGGACCAAAAAACTCAAAAAATGTGTCACTAAAATATAATTGGACTCTCGATTGATGTACTGTTACATTGTCTTCTACAGTGAAGAACTTGTGTGTTATATTTGATACCAATCTGTCCTTTGAAAATCAAATTACCAATGTTTGTAAAACAGCATTCTTCCACCTAAGAAATATTGCTAAATTATGGCACATGCTCTCTGTTGCTGATGCCAAAAAAAGAATTAATGCATTCATGACCTCAAGACTAGATTATTGTAAAGCATTACTGGGAGGATGTCCAGCAAGATCAATAAATAAACTTCAATTGGTTCAAACTGCAGAGCTAGAGTGCTAACGAGAACCAAGGAATATGATCATATTAGCCCCATTTTATCATCGTTACATTGGCTACCTGTTAAATTCCGTATTGATTTTAAAATTCTGTAACTACATACAAAGCTTTGAATGGTCTAGCTCTGCAGTACTTAAGTGACCTTCTACCAAGCTATATTCCATCATGTTCATTAAGATCGCAAAATTCTGGCCTGGTGTATGCCTGACTCTATTTAGCCAGGCATACACCTAATTTATCCTGCTACCCACAATTAGGCTGCTTTTGTTTAGTCTGCTGGAACCAGAAACCAGAAACATTGATCATGATCAATAATTCTGCAATAAATTGAATGGCATCTATGCTACTATTATTTTATTTGTTTCCCTGTCTCTACCTCGGGACTCCTATGCTGAGGTCATCAGAACCGGCTGGATCCAGCACCATTCCTGATTCATGTTGGACTCCACTGCTTCATGTCGCTGAATGATGATGACTAAATGCAGCCGGTGCCAGCCAAATATCACTTCAGTCTATTATGATTGACTTCAGAGGATGAACTGATGCTATCTTCAACCATAAGACATGGGATACTTCATATGCCATTGTTTGAACCTTGGATTTAGGATGACACCGATCCTCACCAAAATTACAGGCCAGGTTGAACTGCATTCTACCTCACTGATCTCTACCTGCATCACCTCGGCCTATTGATGGATTACGCTCTTAAAATGGAATACATAAACTAAAAATTGCCAACAAAAGCCTTCACCAGCCAATTAACAAGGACAATTGCATCTATGTGAACTTCTGCAGTTAATCCAGGATGCACTTCAAAGCCTGTGGTCATTAATCTTACAGTTCATACACAATCAATGTTTAAACACTGACCCTTAACACTTACTTAGTTTAATAATTTTAAACCATGACTTTAACTATACATAAGTAATATTGTCATTATATTCATGATGTTAGTCAGAGGGGAACTGGCCCCCACAGTAAGTCTGGTTTCTCCCAAGGTTATTTTTCTCCATTAATCTACATCTTATTTAGTTTTGTGTTCCTTGCCACAGTCGCCTTCAGCTTGCTCACTGGGGTTATTAATACAATTATTATTTAATTACTTATTTTTTAACTAATACAATTTTATCTAATTACACAATGATGATTCATTGACATTATAGACATTACAGTTTTATCTTCTGTTAATGCCTGATCTTCTATAAAGCTGCTTTGAAACGATGTGTGTTGTGAAAGACTACGTCATCTATTATTAACAAAATAAAAAGTTTACCAGATGGCTATAAATATAGGGTAAATGTCAATATAATGCTTCAATCTAACTGATTCAGGCATCTCAGTTCAAGTATCAATCATGATTTATGAACCGTGTCACATTACCCTTTCTTCACCATCCTGTGTGGCCAAACCACTTAGAAAGTCCTCAACCTCCAGCAGGGACTTAAAGATGTGCTGTGAAAAACCTTGGGTAATCTTAACTAGTTCCAGGTGGGTCAAGAAGGACTGGTAGCCCATTTTTTGTGCCTTATTGGTGATCTCCATGAAGGCATGGCGGCGGTTAATGGTGACAGCACTGTAATCCGCTGTAAACCTAATATCTCTCCCATCGACCTTGGGTAAAGATTTTCTGGCTGCCCTAATAATTCGATCATGGTCTGTAAAGCGCATCATCTTCATGATGACCGTCCGAGGCCTTCCTACGTTTTTTTGGAGGTCCAATGCAGTGGGCTCTCATAATCTCAAAGACCTTGAGATATAAGATAGGAGATTGGAAGCTTCCACACCCTCTGGTAAGTTCACAATGCATACATTATCCCTACGACTCCGATCTTTCAAATCTACAAGCATCTCCTCATTTTCGCTGAGCATTTTTTTTACAATTTTTCTCCATCTTTTTGACTCGGCTGTTCAAGCAAGAATTTCTGTCACGCAATTTTCTTATCACGTTTAAACAGCCAGATAGCTCTGTATGAATGTTGTCTAGTCTATCCTGCAGCATTTTGATCTGTGCTTCAATGATAACCTGCTGCTTCTCTATAGCTGATGCACTCATGGCCGTGAGGGTCTCCTCCATCTTGTTCTCTTTGTGTGCTTGTTTTTGTTGCATTTGCTTGCTGGATAATTTTCCCTAACATGAAGCGATAATGTAGTTACAAATACTTAACTGTTAAAGAATAGCTGACAAGTTAACTAATCAATATGAACAATTCGTTGAATAAGAGAAGGGTGGGTGGAGCCGAGAAACTAAGCTGCCAATGTGCTCACAGGTCACGTGACCTCGCCGGTGCTTTTTATTGTCAATGCCAAATATGTTCTTATTTATTATTCACACTTATTTTATTTATCCTGACACAGTTAAAATATTGCCTACCACTATCACAGTTCATGAGTTCCTCCTCTTGAATCTAGAGTTGATCGTGTTGTCAATCCAGTACAGCAGGATGCGCTATGAAGCTCTTTATTCTGCCGGAAAACTCACTAATGAAAGAAAGAAAAACTCACAGTTTGAGCCAGTGTTTATAGTTCAGTGTTTCTAGTTCAGTGTTTCTAGTACAGTGTATTTAGTTCAGTGTTTCTAGTTCAGTGTTTAGTATTCAGATGTTGAAGATGAGTTTACAGGTTTACATTCTACAGATTTGATATGCTGTAAATCAGTAGAATGTGTTGGAAATCCTCCTCATGAATCTAGTGTTGATTGTGTTGTCACTCCAGTCCAGCAGGAGGCGCTATGAAGCTCTTTATTCCGCCGGAAAACTCACAGTTTATGTCCAAAGGGCGATAGGTGGCGGTAATGCACCAAAGGGTTTGCGAACCGCCGTAAAACAGCAAGAAGAAGAAGGGCTCACAGTTTGAACACTCAGCTGGTGTGTTTATAGCTCTGTGTTTATAGTTCAGATGTTGAATATGAATTTGCAGGTAGATTTGATGAGCTGCAAATCATAGTATGTGTTTGAAATCCTTTTCATGAATCTAGATGTTGATTGTATTTCTCTCCAGTACAGCAGGAGGCGCTGTGTAGCTCTTTAGTCCACCGGTAAACTCATAAAAGAAAGAAAGAAAAACTCACAGTTTGAACACTCAGCCAGTGTGTGTTAGTTCATTGTTTAGCGTTCAGATGTTGAAGATGAGTTTGCAGGTGGATCGGATGTGCTGTAAATCAGTAGGAACTGATCTGTCCATGCTGGATATTGATGATTTGATGACAGAAATCTCTCAGCTGAAGAAAGAGGTGGCGTTACTGGAGGCAAAGCTGAGGGAAAGAGAGGTTTGTACAGACAACACATTTTGTCAGACAGCTGTTCAATATATAAATCAGTGTGATTGTGTTTGTCAGGTTTCAGATCAGAGGTCCAGAGACACACAGGACTCCGAGCTCAGCCTCACTTTACTCTGTTATACTGCCGCTCAGGAGAGTGTGTGTGACAGTAATCAGGGTGATCAAACCTCCACAGAGTCTCTGGCTTCTGTCTGTAACGCTGCTGGAGAACAGCAGATGCTCAGGATACCATTGAAGAAGCGTTCAGTGAAGATGATGGAGATGAGAAGAAAAACCACAGCAGAGAAACCCAGTGATGTTTGTGATTTTGTTCCTTCAGGTATGTTTGTTTCTTCAGTGGTATATTGAAAAACCCCTAACCCTAAAATTACCAAATTTCTATTTCTATTAATTAAAATTTAACATTAGTATCAATGTGGGTCTTGAAGGATTTGGGCTTCACTCCAACTCAGTTGTACGAACAGGGAAACAAATGTCAGTTAATTATTCTATTCTCAAAATAACCATGAGTAATGGCAGACAACTAGTAAACATCAAAACCTTGTATTGTGTCTTTTAAGGGTTTCATCTTATTCAAAACCGTTCAGTATTTTGGGCTACCACCACTGTTTTCATCTACATATTTTGTCAGAAACTCTTCTAGTTCCATTTAATCAGGTTAATTTTCCATTCTCCTGCACACAAAGACTTGCATGACTTTTATCTTGCTCTCCTGCACACACAATTGTCCAAGTTTTAAATGGTTATATAATATTAGCATTTATATCTGAAGGTTGACAGGAGTTCTTCATGTGTCATACAAACGACAATGTGACCACTAGTTCTGGACAGGGGTGGTCAACAGGGCTGAAAAAACATCATTTTATATATTCACTTAAATATTACCAAAACTTTAATTACAGCTCTGGAAAAAATTAAGAGACCACTGTAAATTATCAGTTTCTCTAGATTTACCATTTATAGGTTTGTGCTTGAGTAAAATTAACATTTCACCCAAATTCCAAATAAAAATATTGTTATTTAGAGTATTTATTTGCAGAAAATGATAATGACATATCAAATGTATATAAACCAAACAGCACCATGTTATATTCTTTATTATTAAGAACATACCTAAGAACATTGCATTCCATTTTAAACTAAAGCACATAGAATTATGAAATCAAAAGTTTTTTTTTATCCTTTTCACATTGTCAAATCTTAAGTAAAAAAGGAAAATGAGAAAAGAAACGCTTCAGTAGACGATTGTCTTCAATTCTATGATAACTTACTGAACTATGCAGTACTCCAAAAAACAGGCAGTACCTCATTGTTTTTCATAAACTACACCTGTATGTATGGTAGTAATTAGAGGTTGATCGATACTGGATTTTGCCGATAGCAATAACTAAGGTGGTGCAAACTGCAGATAGTTTTTAAAATCGATTTATAGTGTGTTAATAAAAATTCTTAATCTTTCTTTACTATGATGGACAAAGACATAGAGGCTATAAGAGTCCAAAATAAATAAAACCTGAGATGCAGTTTAGTACTATTGCAAAAAAAGTCAGATTTGGTGCATGACGCAGGACTGTTAACTAAACGGGACTACTATTTTGAAATAACAGAGACTTGGCTCTTTTACAATGCTCTATATATATTCTATATATTTCCTAGATTAAGCATTTTGTATATGTATACTAGAAGGGGCAAAAGGAGCAATTATCGGCACTTTCGGTATAGATTTAGCCAAAAAACGATTCCAGTCGGCACAGATTAATCTGTAAAATTAATCTGTATATCAGTCTACCTCTACTTTGTTTATACAAAGAGGAACACAGGTTATTAAATTGGAATAGATTTAGCAGATAACCAGTTGTTCCAAAAAGCGATTATCATCACCTTGGTAAAACTGATATATTTGTCTAGCTCTGCTTTGTTTGTAAACTTTCAACTGTACAGTACATACACTAAGGTCAAAGTCATTAAAAACAATTTTTAACGACTCCACAGTTTACATATTAGCAAACTTTAGTTTTGGCAAGTCGTTTAGGACATGTACTTTGTGCATGCCACAATTAATTTTTCCAACAATTGTTTACAGACAGATTGTTTCACTTTAATCACAATTCCAATGGGTCAGAATTTTACATACACTAAGTTAACTGTGCCTTTAAGCAGCCTAGAGAATTCCAGAAAATTATGTCAAGCCTTTAGACAGTTAGCTTCTGATAGATGTAATGAATTTGAGGTGTACCTGTGGATGTATTTTAAGGCCTACCTACAAACTCGTGCATCTTTGCTTGACATGGAAAAATCAAAAGAGATCAGCCAAGACCTCAGAAAAAACAATTGTGGACCTCCTCAAGTCATCCTTGGGAGCAATTTATAAATGCCTGAAGGTACCATGTTCATCTGTACAAACAATAGTATGCAAGTATAAACACCATGTGACCATGCAGCCATCATACCGCTCAGGGAGGAGACACATTCTGTCTCCTAGAGATTAACGTGGTTTGGTGTGAAAAGTGCAAATCAATCCCAGAACAACAGTAAAGGACCTTGTGAAGATGCTGGAGGAACAGGTAGACATGTATCTAGATCCACAGTAAAACAAGTCCTATATCGACATAACCTGAAACGCTGCTCATTATGGAAGAAGCAACTGCTCCAAAACCACCATATAAAAGCCACACTACAGTTTGCAAGTGCACATGTGGACAATGGTATTACTTTTAGGAGAAATGTCCTCTGGTCTGATGAAACAAAATTTTAACTGTTTGGCCATAATGACCATCGTTATGTTTGGAGGAAAAAGGGTTAGGCTCGCAAGCCGAAGAACACTATCCCATCTGTGAAGCATGGGGATGCAGCATCATGTTGTGGGGGTGCTTTGCTGCAGGAGAGACTGGTGCACTTCACAAAATAGATGGCATCATGAGGAACGAAAAGTATGTGGATATACGTTTACATTTATGCATTTGGCAGACGCTTCTATCCAAAGCGACTTACAGTGCACTTATTACAAGGACAATCCCCCCGGAGCAACCTGGAGTTAAGTGCCTTACTCAAGGACACAATGATGGTGGCTGTGGGGATCGAACCAGCGACCAGTTTACCAGTTATGTGCTTTAGACCACTACACCTCCACATACATTGGATATATTGAAGCAACATCTCAACACATCAGCCAAGAAGTTAAAGCTCATTGCAAATGGGTCTTCCAAATGAAAAATGACCCAAAGCATAAGTTGTGGCAAAATTGCTTAAGGACAACAAAGTCAAGGTATTTGAGTGGGCATCACAAACCCTGACCTCAGTCTGATAGAAAGTTTATGGGCAGAATTGAATAAGCGTTTGAGCAAGGAGGCCTACAAACCTGACTCGGTTACACCAGTTCTGTCTTGAGGAATGGGACAAAATTCCAGCAACTTATTGTGAGACGCTTGTGGAAGGAAACCCAAAACATTTGACCCAAGTTAAACTATTTAAAGGCAATGCTACTAAATACTAACAAAGTGTATGTAAACTTCTGCCCCACTATGAATGTGATGAAATAAAATCTGAAATAAATAATTCTCTCTCATTATTTCACATTCTTAAAATAGTGACCTTAACTGACCTAAGACAGGGAAAGTTTTCTAAGATTTAATGTCAGGAATTGTGAAAAACTGAGTTTATATGTATTTGGCTAAAGTGTATGTAAACTTCTGACTTCAGCTGTATATACAGAGCATCCGGAAAGTATTCACAGCGCTTCACTTTTTCCACATTTTGTTATGATACAGCCTTGTTCCAAAATGTATTAAATTCATTATTTGCCTCAAAATTCTACAAATAACACCCCATAATTACAAAGAGAAAGAGAAGTTTGTTTGAAATCGAAAAAAAAAAATCACATGTACATAAATATTCACAGCCTTTGCTCAATACTTTGTTGAAGCACCTTTGGCACCAATTACAGCCTCAATACTTTTGGAGTATGATGCTACAAGCTTGGCACACCTGTTTTTGGGCAGTTTCTCCCATTCTTTTTTGCAGGACCTCTCAAGCTCCATCAGGTTGGAACAGACATTTTCAGATCACTCCAGAGATGTTCAATCGGGTTCAAGTCTGGGCTCTGGCTGGGCCACCCAAGGACATTCGCAGAGTTGTACCGTAGCCACTCCTTTGTTATCTTGGCTGTGTGCTTAGGGTAACTGTCCTGTTGGAAGATGAACCTTCGCCCCAGTCTGAGGTCCAGAGCACTCTGGAGCAGGTTTTCATCAAGGATGTCTCTGTACATTGCTGCATTCATCTTTTCCTCGATCCTGACTAGTCTCCCAGTTCCTGCCGCTGAAAAAAATCCCAACAGAATGATGTTGGGCCTCATGTATTCAGATACAAGACAAAGGCAGGCAGGCCAAAGGCAGTCGTAAAGCCTGACTGAGGCCCACAAAAAAGTCATAAATCTTAGTGATAAAAACCGTGCCAAAATCAAACAAAAGGAGTACAAAACAAACTACAAATCCCAAGAAGCCTTGCTCACTTTACAACTGTGTGAAATTCCAAAGGATCAAACTCTCATCTCCTATTGGATGAGGCACTCAACAGAACGCACCTCAACTATGATGTCATCAGGAGTAGAAATACTGCGGAAATCGTTCTCTACCTCGCTTCCAGTGACTTTGCATGCCGTATGTAGATGCAGTCCTCGCTGCTCTCAGGTGTTGCCTCGTTACAAAAGGAAATAACGTGCAACTTGAAACTGTGGCCATCTCGCTGGACGAGTTGAGATTACATTGTGTTCCACCGAACACTTTAACGGATCCGAAGGAAACCGCCGAGCAATCCGCATCTTCATCCGTTTGCCTGCATAAGTGACGAAAGAGGAATTCCCTTCCCACTTCAATCAGGTTGACGTTGCTGATTTCTCCGCCAGCCCTCTGAGAATCAGTAGCCATACCGCCCACCGACAGAACGTGGAAACCCCCCCCCCCCGTCATCTCCCGAGACTCGAGGAACCGAGTCGGAGTCAAACGACGGATGAACACACGTTCTATGTAAGAGGTTATGTCTGGGCAGAGATGGGATATTTATATATATATATATATATATGAACCGTTAAGAATACCGTTAAAGTACCGGATCGATAAGCAGTATCGGTAAGAGTAGTAATACCATTAAAACCTTAACGATACCCATCCTAGTTATGCCTGTGCTTCTCTTGGATGCTCTGAATATTGGATTACGTGTCTGGATTGCCCCTTAATTAAAGCTGCATTTGGATCTCAACCTTCGTGTCTCGGAGCAGTTCGTAAAACCTGCTTTGTTTATTTAATATATTTGTTATACATTATTTATACAATATGTTTTTACATTATACATTTTTAATTTAAGTCTACAAGTGCAGATTGGTCAAGTGTTCAATAAAGGTATTTGTTGAGAAATTGTCTATCTTAAGTAATTATTTGTGTTACATTTTATCTTTCAAATAAAAGGTTCAAAGGTTAAAAACAAGCACATATCGGCCAAAATAAATCGACAGCATTAATCGGCCATTGGCCGACCCGGATTTCAAAAGATCTGCATCGGCCTGAAAAAACAATATCAGTCGACATCTAAATTTAATCCATTTTGGAGTAAGGGTGTAACATAACAAAATGTGGAAAAAGTAAAGCGCTGTGAATACTTTCCGGATGCTCTGTACAAAGAGGAACATGGAGGGAATTTTATGAAAACTATCGGAATAGATCTTGCTGTTAACAGATAGTTCCAAAAAGCAACTATCGGCAGCGATTTAATAGGTAAAACTGATATACTGGTCTACCTCTGCTTTGTTTATACTGTATATACAAAGAGGAACAGAAAAAATATCAACATAGATTTTAGCTGATAATCAATAGTTCCAAAATGATCTATTGGCACGATTAATAGTTATAGAAGCAGTGATCGGCACAAAAATTAGACGTTTGTATTTGATGTCTTACAGAAATCATATTTCACTTTGTGATTCTTTTGCAAATCTTTCAAACTGTTATTAGGCAAAACAATTTGTAAGTCGCTTTGGATAAAGCATTTGCTAAAAAAGAATAAACTGGAGTTTCATTACATAATTTGTGCTGTGGATGTTTCAGGCCTTTTTTTGCTATTTTATGAAATATTAATGCAAGTAATGCATTTTTTTTTTTTTAAGTTCAGATTCTAAGCTTTCAAATAATACCACATATGTTGACGTGTACGCAGAGTTTAAGAATACTTTTAAATTTGATGAATATTTTAATTTAAAATTGTAATTTAACAGCCTACTGTTGACACACTCTCTTATATTTGGTTGTACCTGAAAAATGCAGGTAGTTTTCTTTGTCTAGAATGTCTTATTTTATTATTATAACCGATCTCAATCCAAACAGGACCGATTTTGAAGCTGATATTTTTCAGCATTTTGAGCGTAACCAATGATGTTATTGTTTTCTTCCATTTAGAAGCAAACCTTGGATCATCTTCAAATGGGGAAGCGGCTTCTACATCAAAAGAGCGTTGTACAGCGAGTCTTCCCTGCATCACTCGTGAGAAGACATTAAGCTCGCTGCGGCAATTAGTGAGACGTGAGAGAAAACCCACAGAACAGAAATTCTTCAAATGCAGGACATGTGGGAGCTTATTTTCTACCTCAAAAGAGAGGAAAGATCATTCAAAAGTGCACAAAGTAAAGGAGTTCCACTGTGATCAATGCAGGAAGGTTTTCTTTGTCGAGTCTCTTCTGAAAGCTCACATGAAGACACACCGTAACGAAAAGCCTTACCGGTGCAGTGAGTGTGACAAGTGTTTCAAAACTAAAGGAAATCTTGTTGTTCATAAGAGAACACACACAGGAGAAAAACCATTCAAGTGTCCTCACTGTGAGAGGAGATTCACTCATGGACCCCGTCTGAAGCAACATGTCCATTTGCACACCAAGGACAAGCCATATCAGTGCAGTAATTGTGGCAAAACCTTTACACAGCTGGATTCTTTAAAGGCACATCAAAATACACATTCTGAGGAGAAACCCCATCAATGCTCACACTGTGATAAACGTTTCCGACAGAGATCTCATCTGATTGTCCATGAGAGAACACACTCAGGAGAGAAACCTTACGTCTGCACTCACTGTAATAAGAGCTTTTCTGATCCACGTCATTTCCATGTTCATCAGAGAGTGCACACTGGAGAAAAACCTTATCATTGTACCATATGTGGGAGGAATTTCAATCAATACGCAAACTTAATAAAGCACCAGAGAAGACATACAGGAGAAAGACCTTACACATGCACTCAATGCGACAAAACATTTGCTCGACCAGATGTCCTGAAAACCCATCACAGAGTTCATACAGGAGAGAAACCTTACGGTTGCTCCACCTGCGGGGAGAGATTCGCTTATTTAGGACGTTATCAGACTCATCTGAAGAAACATGCGAAAGATCAAACCGCCCTAGAATCATTATAGGTATACAATAAAATATAATGATATGCAGTTGAGTTCAGCGGTTCGTTTGAATTACAAATAGTAAAATATGCACATTAACGGATGCAGAGGTAGATTTATGTAACCATGCTGTGCTCGTGTCACTCATGCAAAAAAAAAATAATTTTTTTTTAAAATGCAATGTTTCTCAAACCATCAAAACTCGAATGGAAGCAAGTCAATGAAAATCTGAAATAATTCGATAACTCTTACCTTACATACAGTAAAGCTGATGGCATTTTTCCTACTGTCCTTCGATTTTATGATGTATCTGTCATAATATTATATTCTTGAGCTTTGAATGCAAATAATTTTATTTAAAAATACTTTATCCATCAAGATGGACTTCAATCACTTGCTGAAGTTATTTATTAATTGCCCTATCCAGGTTAAAATAAAAAAATTAACTGCTAATAACAATTTTAATAAATTAAAGGTGGAGTGTGAAATTTTACTTCAATACACTTTTTGTCGAATTACACGATGATCTCTTCGTGGTCCGCTAGCTGTCCTTTCTGTGTGTGCACTGATACAAAAATCTGATGTTTGTACACAGCCCTGGCTCTGTAAATGTTAAAATGAATAAAGTGCATCAGACCGATCCACACAACACTGTTGTGATCACACAGCATTGGGGACGCGTGTACATGAATGTGGGGGGGGCGGAGCTTCTGAAGGAGCACAGAAGGGAGGGGTGTGTTTGTTTGGCTGGAGAGTTCAAATATCAAGTCTTTCTTAGGAATCGCTTGCATGAAAGGGTGTGATGAGTCTGAGGGGTGTTGGCAAAGGTTGTTTGAAAACATGCTTTATTTTTGCAATTCTGTTTGGTGCCACTAGTAGGGCAGAAATTACACAGTCCACCTTTAATTCATTTTAATATATATATATATATATATATATAAATAATTTACATATCATTCTCAGGGAGTGTTACACTCATATGGGTCAGATAACAAGCGTCGACTGTTCAGACCAGTATCTGATATGGGCTACATTTAAATTGTAATGTGAACAACCTTACAGAAAAATGAGATTAGAGCAGATTCAGCTGAGGTATGAACGTAGCCATAGTGTTTTCACGGCTCAGCCATCAGTTGGGGACATGAAGCTCCCCAAGAGGTTTGGGAATAGAGATTAATTCTGTTGAATGCAGGGGGTCAGGAATAGTTTTTTTAGGGTTTCACATTTGGGTCAAATGCTAGGACCAAACCAGAGTTTGTTTCCTCCCATCCCTCTGCTTCCACTGGTGTCTGTTCTCATCATATTTGTTTGGGTCTGAACCGCGGTCCAATTGTGTCATCAACGTGCATACAAGCGACAGTTTTGTAACCATAACAACTGAAGCACTTCCACAATTAGATATGATTGCGTTCATATCAGCAGTGAACCGTACCCTAGACCACCTTTTCAAGCAGACTGGGGTGCGCACCTGAGTTCAGAAAACTGTTCACATTATCCAAACGAACCAGGAGCTGCACCAAAAGTGCTAGTGTGAAAGCACACTTACTGTCAGCCCTTTGCCCCTGCTGGTAGATACCAAAATCAAAACATTTTGATAGCCAAAAATATTTTTTCCATTGATGGCCGTTCAAAAGTAACCGTGTATTCTGACAAAATGTTTTTTTTTTGTCTATGCAACACAAATTCTAAGTACTAACAAAGATGCTGGTGTCCATGTTCTTTATGCATCTGCAAAGCAACTGCTATTGAGATGAACAGATGAGGAAATTTTGTTGTTCATGAGAACAGGACAATTATAGTGCTGTAATGTGAACTTGTTCTACTAAAAAGTGGTTGCATAACTAAAAAAAAAAGTTTCAATAATATGATTGCCTGGCTTTATGATGTTGTTAGACATGTGATTGTTTTGTTTTCTTGACTGCACAGCGCTGTTCTCTGACATGGAGAACACATCTCAATTATGCTGAAGTACTTTCTGAACATTTGTAATGTTATAATTTGTACTGCTTCATGAGCTAAAGTTCTTTACACAGTAAACTGAGTGATTGTCTCTGCTTTTTTGATGATCTTTTTCTTAAATTGTAGGGTGTCAGTTAGAATGCTTAATGGACATTTACAGTTGTTTCAGTATAGTTGTTTTCTAAGTCCGTATTCACACTGCAGGAAAAAAATCATCTTTTCCCTGTTTACATCTGGAAGACATTTTTTAGGTTGTTTAGTCATCTGCAATATGTCTAAGACGTTTTCTCTCTGATGTCAAAAAGACATTCAGTAAATGCTTTTTGAGACGTTTATGATTTAGAATGTTTGTAAATCTGTCATTTTAAGATGTTTATCAGATGAAAACTTGAATGTGATGCTTTCCAGATGAAAAGATCCAAAACAGATATCTAGATGTACGTGCGCTCTGGGTTCTAATTAACATCTGCTAAACATATTTAAAAGATCAGATTTACAAACAATAAATTGCAAACATCCGAAAGGTATCTGCTTAATGTCTGATAGACATCTGAGAAAAACATACATCTGAGATATACTTCATTCATGTATATCAGATGAGCAATCAATTAAAAAAACTTCGACAAAAACACATCAAGTAGTCATCTAGGTGATGTACGTGTGCTATCTTGGAATTTGCAAAAAAATGTATGGATGTTTATCATGTTTGTATACAAAAATATGAATGTAATTGATACCTTCCAGATAAAACACTGTTTTAAAAATGTCAAATCACATGCTTGTCAATAAAAGCAATCATCTACAACATAACTGTACTGAAAATCCGACCTACCTCTTACTCAAGACCCATATATAAAAGCATCCTTTTAATGTTAAAAAGATGTATAATGTAAGAGTTATGGTCCACATTCTCAAACTAAAATACCGTAGCAATAGAAAGAAATCCCAGCAAACGTACAAATTTAAAAAGACGTAGCCTTCAAAGCAGCGCTTAGAAAGAAAGCAATATTTATTCAGAGATGAAGTCAGCTTAGCAACACAATTAAAATGTGAGACAGCAAAACTTCAGAATTATGTAAAATAGTTTCTATTTATTCTTACAATTCACATTATTCGGTCAAATCTACACTGTAAATCTCAACTCCTCCATGACACAAAATTTTAGTGTAGAGTCTACACAAATGGTCAGAAATGTTCACTTGACACAAAAACACTTAGGTTAGTTTCACATATTTTTTAATTTTTGAGTTACTAAGATTTGTAATGCGCATATAGCCTAATGTGCTCAAGTTCAATTAACAACATGCATTATGTACTTAGCACATCATTTAACAGTCAACTGAACACACACAAAAAAAATTATGTAGTGATTTTGTTACTCAAAATTAATACTTCATTCACTTCACTGTTGTGTAACTTAAAATATTTGAGTAGAAATAACACCTTTTGTGTTAGTGTTCATGTCTATTCAACTTAAATTGTTCATGTCAAAATGGCATGTACTTTAAACTCAATGAACAACATATAAGTTGTCCATTTTCCATACATTTTTGTGATTAATTGAATGTAGAACTTGATGTAAAAATGTCTATTAAATTCTTGATTGTTTATTTGACAAGGTGTCCATTTCAAAATGAATCATTTGTGTTCACGTCACATAACAATAATACAATGAGAGGTTAGTGTTATTTATACACTTCAATACATCTTAAATATATAATGTCAAAATAGCATACATTGTTAAGGTCTATAAAGTATATTTAACTCTGCACTAATCTGAATTATGAACTCAGCATAACATTTAATGGTGATGCAAGGAGTGCCCACAGATGAAACGTGTGATATACAGCAACACTGTACCAATAGAAAGGAATATACTAAACATGCAGCCATCAATAATATACCATTACCATAAACACACACATGCCGTCATTCAGACTGACACAATGCTGAAAGTGGATAAGAATGCCTGTAAGAAAAAAGGGACACAACTCTGTTTCAGAAACACTGTCGCAGTAATGCATCTATAATATAACTTGAGAGAACATATCATGTTTTAATGCATGAAATCATTGTCGTACCCTAAGTCCTTACAGATGTCTGGCATTGGCGACATGGTTCAAGAAGCATCAGTACTATCACCAAAATAGCTACAGTTTCTTGTTCAAGGCCAAGATTTTAGGTTTCAGTTTGTCCCCATCAATGTGCAAGAGCACTTGCTGAATGAAAAGAAAGGTGTTCATCATAGATTTTGGGTAAGACTGCATTACCACCTTCTTCATCAGGGACAATGGACACAATGCAGATAGGACTGGTGAGGTTTTCCAAACTTCTCGACTCTACACAAGCAAAATACATTTACTAGTCACTTCTTCTGGTACAAACAGTCACTTTCCGGGCATATATTTACACATTTCTAGTTAGATGTTAAAGTAATTACTGTTATTTTCCAGAGACAGACTACTTTATATCGACACAAGGATATTAAAAGTGCCGTTGCATAACACCATTCAGGCGCCTAAATCTTATAATGGTAGGGAAAATCTGAATAATTAAGACAGTAAAGTCTTTGCCATTGTTCTGTCAATAGCTTGGGTGCAGCTTTATAGCTACTAGTTATAGTTAAGACTGCAATGCTTTAACGCCAAATAATTCTGAGTATCACCACAAGTTTCGTCTTTGGGCAAAGTTTACTGTGGCGTGGGGATGTGGTCATGTGTCAGTCTGTGGGACAGAGAGAGCGGTAAGGGTTGTCACCTGGTTCATAATTAACCCTAACACCTGTCTCTTGTTATAGTGATGCGGAGGGAGACATAAAAGGCACGCCGAGTGTCCAAAGAGAGAGAGAGGGTGACCGATAGTGCTTCCCTTTGTTTATCCCTTATTTTCGATTCCGACGGTGACCGTCGATTGTGATTGTATGTTGGAGAAATTAAAGACTTTGAACCTGCTTCGCTGTCTCCTGACTCCTCCATTGCCCTGAATTAAGAGCTTTTTACAGTGTAGCCGAGAACCCGGCTTTGGAGGAGAATGCTGCTATGGAGTCTTCACCGCTGGCCGAAGTCTTCAACACCCTCACCAGCACCCAGCAGGCACAACACCATGTTTAGTCGCTGCAGAGCTTGATCGTCAGGGAGGGGGCTGGCGCTGCGACCTCCTCGGAGCCCGTCCCACCGGTGGCCCTCACGAAAATGGGGCCAAGCGACGATCCGGAGGCCTTCCTCGACCTTTTTGAGAAAACTGCAGAGATATGGAGGTGGCCTCCCTAAAACCACAATCACCTCAAAAAGGCCATCCAGCAATGGGTCGGTCAGACCTCGGAGCAGAGTCGGTAGCTATTCCGCTCGTTGAGCTTCGGGAAGGACGGCCGCCCGTTTGCTTTTGCGCAGCAGCTCCATGACGCCTGCCGGAAATGGCTACTGGTTAGCCAATGGCTAATGGCCCATTTTGTTTGGCCGGGCATTCACGGGGACGTTCGCAAGTGGTGTGCGGCGTGCTGGTAATGTCAGTTGGTGAACCCACCAGCCACCCTAAAAGTGGCATTGTGCCCACTGCCATTGATCGAGATCATCTTCGACAGAATTGGAATGGATCTCGTCAGGCCATTAGAGAAGACTGCACACGGGCATCGCTTTGTGTTAGCTCTGGTGGACTATGCAACGCGATATCCGGAAGCAGTGCCTCTATGCAACATCTCATTACACAGTGTTGCGGAGGCACTCTTCAAAATTATCTTCCGAATGGGGATTTCAAAGGAAATCCTCACTGATCAAGATTCATGTCACGTACACACTGGAACTATATGAATTATTAGGCATTAAGTCGATTCGCACCAGTGTTTATCACCCGCAAACCAACGGACTGATTGAATGACCCAAGACCAAAAAGGGGGTAAGGCAGTTTTTGGTGCTGGCTGCCTACTACCGAAGGTTTGTGCCTAGTTATTCTGATGTCACCAGCCCGCTGACTGACCTTACTAAAAAGGGGGCTCCCGATCCGGTCCAGTGGACAGAGTCGTGCCAACAGGCCTTCCTTAAGGTAAAATCTGCACTGTGTTGGGGGCCGCTTTTACATGCACCTGATTTCTCTCTCCCCTTTATTTTGCAGACTGATGCATCTGACAGGGGGCTGGGCGCAGTGCTTTCGCAGGAGGTTGGAGGGGAGGAACAGCCAGTGCTTTTTCTCCTTGATTCTTTTATCTCAAAAGATAAAAGTGTAATTGATGATATTGCTCCTGTGAAAGTCAGGAAGAAGAGTGGCAGACAAAAAGCACCTTGGAGAAACTCAACAGCAGTGCAAAATATGAAAAGACAATGCAGAAAAGCAGAGCGCATGTGGTGGAAGACAAAACTTGTAGTCCATTATAACATCTACAAAGACAGCATCCATGCTTTTAATATGGAACTAGGCAAAGCTACACAGACTTTCTTCTCGAATATTATAAACAGCAACTTAAACAACACACACACTCTTTTTGCGACTGTAGAGAGACTGACAAACCCCCCAAGCCAGATTCCCAGTGAAATGCTCTCAGACAGCAAGTGCAGTGAGTTTGCTTCTTTCTTTTCTGAAAAAATCAATAATATCAGAAAGGTGATCAGCACATCCTTGAGTTGTGCTGGGGTCAGACAAATCAAACCACAACCTGAGAAAGTAGTTACTATGTCTGATTTCAAAGAAATTGATGGCAAAATTTTGGAAGAAACCGTACAGCACCTTAAAACATCAACCTGCGCCCTTGATGCACTTCCCACATCTTTTTTCAAAAGTGTGTTCAACTGTTTAGAAGCAGATCTCCTAGAAGTGATAAAATCTTCACTTCTCTCTGGGAGTTTTCCAAACTCCCTGAAAACTGCAGTTGTCAAGCCCCTCTTGAAAAAGAGCAATCTGGATAAGACCATATTAAGCAACTATAGACCGATCTCAAATCTTCGTTTCATAGGCAAGATCATTGAAAAAGTTGTCTTCAATCAGCTGAACAAATTCTTGAACTCAAATGGATACTTTGACAATTTTCAATCTGGTTTCCGATCGCATCACAGCACAGAGACAGCACTCCTAAACATAATAAACGATATTCGCTTAAATACTGATACAGGCAAATTATCAGTACTGGTACTACTCGACCTCAGTGCTGCATTTGACACTGTTGATCACAACATACTCCTTGACAGGCTGGAAAACTGGGTGGGGCTTTCTGCGATGGTCCTAAAATGGTTCAAGTCATACTTAGAAGGGAGAGGTTATTATGTTAGTATAGGAGACCATAAGTCTGAGTGGACGTCCATGACATGTGGAGTCCCTCAAGGTACAATTCTTGCGCCACTCCTGTTCAACCTGTATATGCTCCCAATGAGCCAAATAATGAGAAAGAACCACATTGCTTACCACAGCTATGCAGACGACACACAGATCTACTTAGCCCTATCACCTAACGGTTACAGCCCCATTGAATCCCTGTGCCAATGCATTGATGAAGTAAACAGTTGGATGTGCCAAAACTTTCTTCAGTTAAACAAAGACAAAACTGAAGTCATTGCGTTTGGAAACAAAGATGAAGTTCTCAAGGTGAATGCATACCTTGACGCTAGGGGTCAAACAACTAAAAATCAAGTCAGGAATCTTGGTGTGTCTCTAGAGTCAGACTTTAGTTTCAGTAGTCATGTCAAAGCAATAACTAATTCAGCATACTATCATCTGAAAAATATTTCAAGAATTAGATGCTTTGTTTCCAGTCAAGACCTAGAGAAACGTGTGCATGCTTTCATCACCAGCAGGGTGGATTATTGTAATGGACTCCTCACTGGCCTTCCCAAAAAGACCATAAGACAGTTGCAGCTCATACAGAACGCTGCTGCCAGGATTCTGAGCAGAACCAGAAAATATGAACATATCACACCAGTCCTCAGGTCTTTACACTGGCTCCCAGTTACATTTAGGATTGATTTTAAAGTATTATTACTGGTATATAAATCACTCAATGGGCTAGGATCTCAATATATTGCAGATATGCTCACTGAATATAAACCCAACAGATCACTCAGATCATTAGGATCACATCAGCTAGAAATACCAAGGGTTCACTCTAAGCAAGGAGAGTCTGCTTTTAGCTATTATGCCAGCCGCAGCTGGAACCAGCTTCCAGAAGAGATCAGATGTGCTTCTACAGTAGTCACATTCAAATCCAGACATCTGTTTAGCTATGCCTTCCAGGGCTCCTCCTCCCGAGTCTTCCAGGGCTCTGCCTCTCAAGTCTCTCGAGCCTCCTAGGGCTCCGCCTCTCAAGCCTCTCGAGCCTTCCAGGGCTCCGCCTCCCAAGTCTCTCAAGTCTCTCGAGTCTTCTAGGGCTCCTCCTCCCGAGCTTTCCAGAGCTCCGCCTTCTGAGTTTTCCGAGCGTTCCAGAGCTCCGCCTTCCGAGTTTCCCGAGCTTTCCAGAGCTCCGCCTTCCGAGTTTCCCGAGCTTTCCAGAGCTCCGCCTTCCGAGTTTCCCGAGCTTTCCAGAGCTCCGCCTTCCGAGTTTCCCGAGCTTTCCAGAGCTCTGCCTTCCGAGCTTCCAGAGCTCCGCCCTCCGAGCTTCCCAGAGCTCCACCTCTCAAGCCTCTCGAGCCTTCTAGGGCTCCGCCTCTCAAGTCTCTCGAGCCTGCCGGGGCTCCGCCCCTTAAGCCTCTCGAGCCTTCCAGGGCTCCGCCCCTCAAGCCTCTTGGGCCTTCCAGGGCTTCGCCCCTCAAGCCTCTCGGGCCTTCCAGGGCTCCCCCCTCAAGCCTCTCGAGCCTTCCAGGGCTCCGCCTCTCAAGCCTCTCGAGCCTTCCAGGGCTCCGCCCCTCAAGCCTCTCGGGCCTTCCAGGGCTCCGCCCCTCAAGCCTCTCGAGCCTCCCAGGGCTCCGCCCCTCAAGCCTCTCGAGCCTCCCAGGGCTCCACCCCTCAAGCCTCTCGAGCCTCCCAGGGCTCCGCCCCTCAAGCCTCTCGAACCTCCCAGGGCTCCACCCCTCAAGTCTCTCGAGCCACCCATGGCTCCGCCTCCAGAGCCTCCTACGGCTCCACCTCCCGAGCCTCCAACGGCTCTTCTCCCCGAGCCTTCCTCAGCTCCGTCTCCTGCTCCTCCTGAGCTTTCCATGGGTCCGCCTCCCTTGGCTCCGCCTCCTGGGCCTCCAGAACCTCCCACAGCTTCGTCTCCAGAGCCCCTCTCAGCTCCGCCTCCGGGACCTGTCCCTGTCCTGAGGCTGCCTCCCAGGCCTCCTAGACCTGTCCCCGTCCTGTGGCCTCTTCCTGGGCCTCCTGACCCTGTTCCCATCCTGTGGCTGCCTCCCAGGCCTCCTGACCCAGTCCCAGTACTGTGGCCTCTTCCCAGGCCCCCTGACCCAGTCCCTGTCCAGTGGTCTCCTCCCAGGCTCCCTGACCCGGTCTCTGTCCTTGCCAAGTGGCCAGCTGCCGGGCCATCTAAACCGGCCTCTGTCCTGTGGCCACCTCTCAGGCCCTCCGAACTGGCCCCTGCTCTACGGCCATCTCCCAGTCCACCTAAACCCGCCCCTACCCGGTGGAAGCTCCCCAGGCCACCCAACCTGGTTCCCAGCACACACCCCCAGAGACTGCTTATCTGCCCTCTCGCCTTTCTTGGTCTGTCTCTGTGTCCCTTGTGCCCCTCGTTGACCTCTGGACTGCCTGTCTGCCCCTCGTTGCCCCCTGGACTGCCTGTCTGCCCCTCGTTGCCCCCCGGACTTCCTGTCTGCCCTCTGTGCCCCCGGTGCCATCATTTTGTTTTCTGTGGGTTCCTTTTTGTCTTTTGGTGTTTTTTCTTTTAGGATCGTCTGGGATCCGATCCTTAGAGGGGGGGCTATGTTAGGGTTACCTTGTCTGGTTTTACCGTTGCCCCTTTGGTTTCCATTTTTGTCGCTTTTGTTTTCCGTAGTTTTCACTTTTGTCCCTTGTTTAGCTCCACTGTCACTAGTCTATGGTTTAAAAGAACTACACTTCCCAGTATCCACCTGTCATCATCACTGCCATTTTGTTCATTGTGCTCACCTGTGCATCATTTGTAATCATCCTGTCCTTGTGTATTTATATCCTGGTTTTTGGTTCAGTCCTTGTCTTTCGTTGAATGTTGTTGTGCGTAGTTTATGCTCGCTCCCATGCCTGTGTTCCCGTGTTTCCAGTTCCTGTGTTTTCGTGTTTTGTTTTCATTTTGCCCATCGTGGTAGTTTTGTTTGTTCATGCCTGTTTGTTTCCTTTTTATCAATAAACCCGCATTTGGATCCTCATCCCTTGTCTGACTCCGACCTCATTCGGAACACTCCTTTAGGGAGACAAAATATAGCACCATCGAGAAGGAGTGTCTTGCTCCTTGTTACTTAATTAAGTGGGCTGTTCTGACACTCCGCTACTACCTGCTGGGGCGGGCCTTCACCCTCTGTTCCGATTACGCCCCACTGCAGTGGCTCCACTGCATGAATGATACTAACGCGCGGCTCACCCGTTGTTATCTGGCTCTCCAGCCCTTTAAATACAAGGTGGTCAACAGACCGGGTGCGCAGATGGTTGTGGCTGACTTTGTCTCCAGAGGGGGGGATGTTGGGGACGTGGTCATGTGTCGGTCTGTGGGAAAAAGAGAGCGGTAAGGCTTGTCAAGTCAAGTCAATTTTATTTGTATAGTGCCTTTCACAACACACATCATTTCAAAGCAGCTTTACAGAAGATCAGCATTAACATGATAAAACTGTAATGTCTATAAAGTCAATGAATCATCATTGTGTAATTTAGATAAAATACGATTCTTAATCGTGTTTAAAAATAATTAAATAATAATTGTATTAATAACCCCAGTGCGCAAGATGTAGATTAATGGAGAAAAATAACCTTGGGAGAAACAAAACTCACTGTGGGGGCCAGTTCTCCTCTGGATAACATCATGAATCTAATGTAAATATTACTTATGTATAGTTAAAATCATGGTTTAAAATTATTAAATTAAGTAAGTGTTAAGGGTCAGTGTTTAAACATCGATTGTGTTTGAACTGTAAGATTAATGACCAATGTCTTTGAAGTTGTTGTAGAAATTTTAATGCTAGTAGACTAGTCCCTGTATCTAAGGAATGTATAGGGGGAGGATCTGCTTCTCTTGGAGACCTTGGAGAAAAGAGGTATAAAAAACAATTCAGCCCTCCCCGACAGGGTCTCTCTCTCATGGCACAGAGTAATTCCTTTGTAATGACTGGGTCCTTCTTGCAAGAATAAATAATTATAAAAGACTGTTTGATTCAGAGTGTCTCTTATGCAGTGATAATGGTTGGTTAATAATTTTTTTGCCACAACAATTTGGTGTCAGAATAGTGGGATTCCTTGGAAGTTTCTTCTGGACCTGAGAGCGGACGGTGTTTGGCCACCTGGACTGAGAAGTTCCAGCTCTACCTCGTAAGCTTAAGAGAGAGGGACCGACCGCATCATGGCCAGGAGAAACTCCACTGGAATCAAATGAAAACTAACCCGTGGCAACCCAAATATCTCTGATAAGAGACGACTAAATTATTTTCTTTTGGTATAAGAGTGAGTGAACCATAGTGGCTGAGACTGTTTTCTGTGGTGCGAGTTCAAGAGGTTCTCGAGCAGAAACTTAGACCTACGAACAGGTCAAGAGGTTTTCTAAACACAGACTGAGTTCTCGCAAAAATTGTTTAATTAGGTTAGCTAAAATACTGAGTGCTGGAACGTACTCCAGAGAAAGATTTTGAGTAAACTGTAATTAACAAAGCACTAGGGAGTGCACCCTTATCTGATCTTGGGTTAAGAAATCAGATCTGTTGGAGACGTCCGACAGATTATTAGACGTGCGTCGATCGGTAAATCCACAGAGAAACAGAAACAGCCAGTATGGGGAAAGTCTCAAAGCAAGCTTGCCAAATTTGATACACTGGTTTTCTGTCAAATGAGAAAAACTATAGTAGAAACAATGTGCAGGACATAGAGAAACTGATCAAATACCATGATTTCCCCAGGGAGGGAACACTGAGCATGACTACACTGAGAGTGGTGCGAGAATCAGTGGAACAGGGCAGCGAGGCACAAAAAGGTTGTTGTGGCTGCGTTCAACATGTGTGTAAAAAATTTGAACAGACAGTGTGCTGTTGGCTTAAGGAAGCAGATAGAAGAGAACGAAAGCAAATGCAGAAAGAATTAGCATGTAGGATTGAAAAGTGTAGGTAAAAACTAAAATAAAATGTGTGAAAGATCTGTTTGTGTGTCAGCACTACCAGAACCGACTAATGAAAAGTATGTTTGTGTTTCCCCACATGCAACGGCGATTGTGCCGGCACCGCCGGCGTATAATCATCACTATCCCGTGGCGGAGCTGAAAGCCCTGAAACTGAACCCCGACCTCGACTGCTCTCCGCCCAGAAGACAAGCACAACAAGCAGCTTCTCCCGACTCGGACAGTGAAAGAGACCTGAATGAACTTTTTTCTGAGACCTGAGATCGCACAAGCGGTGAAAGCAAGTTACATTGAATGGAAGAGCGGGCGGCTGACCTCCACCCTGGCACATGCTGTGCACGCAGAGCAACAGCTGCTGACAAAGAAAGACAAAGTCACGGCAAAGAGGGAGAAAGATCTTCAGCTCGCAGTTGTGCGACTACAATCTAATGTCAGCGCATCGAAACCGCAGCAGAAATGGGCCAACAAAAAGAATAGAGTCTACAGAAATCAGCGGAAGTGGAATTGCAGCTTGTGTGAGATTGACGACCATGAGTTCAGAGAATGCACGAAATGCAAACTGTGCAAACAAAAGGGACACTGGGCTACAGACTGTCCGGGGAAAAAAAAGGCAGTCTGAAGCAAGCAAAGTGGAGAGCAGCGAAGAGGGGGTCGAGCTGAGGGTGCTCAGCTGCTGGCTACAGAAAAGGGAAGTGAAAATGGTTTAACCACACACATATACAACACGCACACATACACTGATTTACATACTGCTCTCTGCAATGAAGACAATGCTTGCAAATCTTTGAGTGTGACTGATGAAGCTTTATGTGATAATGTTTCGGATGAATGTTTGAGGATGTACAAAAGTTCAGGGTTTTTACAAATGCCGAGATATCAAATGTTAGTCGATGGGACATTAGTAAATTTTTTGGTAGATTCTGGGGCTGGCCATTCCACGATACGACCATGTGACTTGCCAGGTGTCCCAAAATTGACAGATTCAGTGCATGAGAGCACTTCGGCCTCAGGCCATTTGATTTCTGAAAAATTCACAGTGTCCTTGGAGTGTGAGACGGAGAAGGGGAGAACATTTAAACGTGTTTCTGTGTTCACCAGCTTGTCCGGTACATCTAATGGCCAGAGATTTAATGTGTGAATTGAATTTGACCCTTACGGGGGTTTCTTTGGAATTAGCATTGAGGAAGAACCACAAATATGTTGTTCTAAATTTGAACCGCAGTGGGCATATGAATGGTGTGTGAAAAATAATGATTGGGCAAAAATGATCTTGAAATTGGCAAAAGATTGAACAATGTCATTTAACACAGAAAATATGACACCTGACCAATTGCATTGTACGTCACATGTCGTAATTGAACGGGAACCACAATATGAGGAGGGGTGGTTTAACGGGGTAGAAAATGAAACAGTTTGTGAAAAAAATAGCAGTTTGTGAAACAGGAAATAAGGTTTTTGGGACATGTTATCAGACCAAACAGTAAATCCATCTGTGACAAACATGTACAGGCCATAAAAGATGTGCCAAAACCAATTACGAAAAAACAATTATTGTCATTTTTAGGAATGTGTGCTTATTGTTGTACATTTATTCCTAATTATGCCATTCTTGAACAGCCTTTACGAGCCCTGATGACAGGGAAAGGGCTGAGGTCATGTGACAAGCTTGTTTGGACAAGCGAAGCCGAGGAGGCATTTGCTAACATGAAAGTACAAATGGCCCTGGCTCCCACTTTGGGTCTGCCAGATGTAAACAAACCGTTTGTTCAGATGGTTGATGAGAAAAATGGGTTTATGATTTCTGTTCTTTTGCAGACTCATGGAGACAGACTGCAACCTGTGGCATATTTTTCAACCAAACTTGATGCAGTAGCAGCAGGTCTACCACAGTTTGAGGTCTGTGGCAGCTGATGAACTGGCAGTACTGGCATCCAGGGAATTTGTGGGGTATTCTGATTTAACTTTGATGGTTCCACACGCAGTCTCCATGATTTTGCAAGAACAGAGAACGTCACATTTATCTACAGCCCGATGGCTGAGGTACCACACAATTTTATTGGACATGCCAAACATAACTGTTAAAAGATGCACAACTTTGAATCCTGCCACCCTCCTCCCCACAGAGCAGGATGGCGAGGAACATCACTGTTGTCTGTCAGCGCTTGAACAGGTGTGCACACCGCGTCCAGATCTATTAGACACGCCATTAGGCAATTGAGACAATATCGCCTTTGTGGATGGGTTGGCTTCCAAAGATCCACAAACAGGAAAGAATAAGGTTGGTTACGCGATAACCACTGAATTTGAGGTTGTGACATCTGGCAAACTTATTCAGCTCAGGCAGCTGAGCTGGTTGCTTTAACAGAAGCATGTAAACTTGTGGCAGACAAATGTGTGACAATTTACACAGATTCGCGTTATGCCTTTGGGGTAACACACGATTTTGGTGCTTTTTTTAACATTTCTTATGTCAGATGGTCATCCAATATTAAACGCATCTCTTGTGTCTGAGCTTTTGGAGGCCATTCTTTTAGCAGACAAGGTTGCGATTTGCAAATGTGCAGTGTACACTAACGATAACAGTTCAGTCTCAACAGGAAATGCACGAGCAGACGCGGCAGCGAAGGCCGAGGCAGCGATGGAGACAAGAGAGACTACTTGTGCTTTGATATCTGACAATAACCTCGACATTTCTTCTTTTTTACAGAGCATGCAAACTTTTTCCACAGGCGAGGAGAAAAACAAGTGGAAGGCGGCTGGCTGTAGTTTTAAGGAGAATGGGTGGATGAGCTGTGATGGCATGCCTTATTTACTCAAACACTTCTTTCCTCATTATGGAAAGTTGATACACGGGTTAGACCATGTATCAAAAGCGGGGATGGTTGTGCAAAAGAAAGAATTGTGGTTTACAAAGGGTTTCACGATATTTGCTGAAAGTTTTTGCAAAAGATGTGTCATTTGTAACACACATAACGTGGCAAGAGCGATAAAAACACCTATAGTATCTCAACCACCATCAGGGGGGCCTTTTGAGTATCTGATGATGGATTTCATCGAGTTAACCCTTTGTGGGAAACAGAAATACTGCCTGGTGATGGTTGACATTTGGTCCATATGGGTTGAGGCCTTCCCAACCTCGAAACAAGACTCGGCAGCCGTAGCAAAAGCTCTTTTAACCGAGATTGTTCCAAGATGGGGAATTCCAAAAAAAATCAGCTCGGACAATGGGACACACTTTGTCAATAAAGCAATAAACCAGGTGGGTTAGTTTTTGGGAATTGACATGAGAACACACTGCAGTTACCACGCCGCCAATGGAGGTGCTATTGAGAGGGAGAATCAAACGATCAAGAACAAATTGGCTAAGTGCTGTGAGGAAACTGGGCTCACATGGGTTAAAGCACTCCCAATTGTGTTGATGTACACCAGAATGAGAAAAAGAGTCAAAATAAATTTAAGTCCATTTGAAATACTCTTTGGTAGACCACCATTCATGGGAATAGAGGGGGGGGAAACAAAGGCTGCCATCAACAGATCTGTGTGAGAATGACATGTTGAATTATTGCAAAGAAATGTCTTCTCTGTTGTCCAATGTTTGTGTTCAGGTGAAAGCCGCTCAGGGGAAGGTTGCTGAAACCTTCCTGCATAAATTCAGGCCTGGCGATTTCGTTGTGATTCATGACCTGAGGAGAAAGAGCTGGAAGGCAAAAAGGTGGCTGGGACCATTCCAAGTGCTACTGACGACTCACACGGCTGTGAAGGTCGCAGAGAGAGCAACGTGGGTTCATGCCAACCATTGCAGGAAAGTTCCGCCCACATCGCAGGAGAATCAGCAACAGGAGGAGATTGTTCCGAGTGAATGTCAATAAACACAGAGGTCAAGTTTGAACAACAAGTACCACTATCAGTGGAAGAGCAAGACCAACCACAGAGAATAACACGGCCTGTGTGCAGAGTGAACCCCATCGTGTGGTCACAAGCAGTAATCATCGTGAAAAGGTACGAACTGAAAAGAATTCAAGAACAATGCGAGACGGTTTAAAGCAGGATGGTCTGACTGCAGGGTCAGAATCAACGTGAAGGACAGAACAGCGGACAACTGTACAGCCGTCATCAACGACAAAGAAGTCAACTTCACATGCCCATTCAGCAAGCCACATGAAACTTGGGTGTGTGGGTGTGTGGCAACAAGGCATTTCATCGGATGCCAAAGAAATGGTCAGGGTGTTGTTATCCAGCTTTGATGAATGTGGGTACATCTGTGTATTTTCCAAACAAGGCACCTGGGGTGGGAAGACAAAAAAGAAATGTTGAAATTTTGCCTGGGGTTTTACCAAAGCACTATGCAGGGGACACATTATCTGATCCGTGGACGA
The DNA here is from genome assembly GCF_025860055.1 of Xyrauchen texanus. Classification (NCBI taxonomy): domain Eukaryota; kingdom Metazoa; phylum Chordata; class Actinopteri; order Cypriniformes; family Catostomidae; genus Xyrauchen; species Xyrauchen texanus. The sequence continues at coordinate 226,154 of NC_068305.1, read as the reverse complement.
CGCCTGGAGCAAATGTGGGGTGGTCATTGTTCTTAGGGGTGGGTACAACGGTAACAATTAATAAGATAAATGGGCTAGCATGGACAGTATTAGCAATAGCTAATAGCACAGAAAATGCTTTGACAATGATAAATGATGAAATGGAACAGTTAAGAGATGCGGTCATTCAAAACAGGTTGGTTCTTGATATGTTAACTGCAGAGAAAGGGGGAGTTTGCAAAATGTTGGGAATGTCTTGTTGTTTCAATATTCCAGATTACAGCGACAACATCATGAATGTAATTGAACACATGAGAAAAGCTGTACAGGAGCCAGAACATGTTGAGAGTACATGGTTTACTTTGTATATGAATCTCTGGGGAGGATGGGGGTATTGGCTGATTCAAACTGTGTTACCAATTGCGGTGAAAGGATTGTTGATATTGTTATGTTTACCATGCATCATAACGTGTGTTTCCAGCTCAGTACAGAGACTGGTTAAAGCAGGGATGTCTGTTCAATTGAAAAAAAAATGACAGTCTATCCAGAGGATGATGAACACAAATATGATGATACAAATAGCGAGAGCTACTGTGAAATGTGTTAAAATGAGGTATGTCTTTTCTTTCTGAGAATGTTTTGATATGTAAAGAGGGTTATAAGCAGCGGTCATCCGTGTTACGAGATGACGTACAAGGAGAGGGTTTGAAATGAGGGATTTTATTCTACTTTTATTCTTTGAATTTTTATAGCCTGCTGACATAACCAAAATGTAAAATTGATGTGTTTTTCCTACTTAATCTATGCACAATTTCTTGGTTATACTGAGGTGACTGAGGGTCTGATTTCCATGTCAGAAGTGCAGTAACAGTGTTTACTCATTTAGCCCGGCTTCAGATAAAGTCTTTACTTGCTTGCTAATACTTATGGGACTATCCCCACAAAAAAAAAAACACACAAAAAAAACAGCCTAAGCTTTTTACTTTTTCCAAATGTTATTTCACAAATGTTTAAGAGAGTGATCATTTATGCGAAAATCAGAGATGAATAGTGTAAGTGTGACTTAAAATTTGTCTTATTGTTTATTATTGTGATTGAGTAATCTGAATAATAAAAAGCGGGGAATTGTTGAAGAAATTTTAATGCTAGTAGCCTAGTCCCTGTATCTAAGGAATGTAGAGGAGGAGGATCTGCTTATCTTGGAGACCTTGGGGAAAAGAGGTATAAAAAAACAATTCAGCCCTCCCCGACAGGGTCTCGCTCAAGGCACAGAGTAATTCCATCCACAAAGTCCATTATTAATTAATTGCAGAAGTTCACATAGATGCAATTGTCCTTGTTAATTAGCTGAAGAAGGCTTTTGTTGGCAATAGTTAGTCTATGGATTCCATTTCATGATCGTAGTCCATCAATAGACCGAGGTGATGCAGGTTGGAGTTGGCATCAGTTCATCCTCTGAAGTCCATCATAATAGACTGAAGTGATGTTTGGCTGGCACCGGCTGCATTTAGTCATCATCATTCAGCGACATGTAGCAGTGGAGTCCAACGTGAAGCAGGAATGGTGCTGGATCCAGCCGGTTCTGGTGACCTCAGGATAGGAGTCCCGAGGTTGAGACATGGAAACAAATAAAATAATATAAGCATAGATGCCATTCAATTTATTGCAGAGTTAGAGATCATGCTCAAAGTTTCTGGTTTCTGGTTCCGGCAGACCCAACTAAAGCAGCCTAATTGTGGGTTGGAGGATAAATTAGGTGTATGCCTGGCTAAATAGATGAGTCTTTAGTCTAGACTTAAACTGAGAGAGTGTGTCTGCATCTAGAACAATGTTAGGGAGACTATTCCATAGATAAGGAGCCAAATATGAAAAGGATCTACCTCCTTTTGTGGATTTTGATATTCTAGGAACTATTAACAGGCCAGAATTTTGCGATCTTAATGAACGTGTTGGAATATAGCATGGTAGAAGATCACTTAAGTACTGTGGAGCTAGACCTTTCAAAGCTTTGTACATAGTTAACAGAATTTTAATTTTAACTCCAAGAGAGTTGAGAATATCAATAAATGCTAATCCCATTGTATCATTTTCATTATCTATGTGAATGTTGAAGTCACCAACAATTAAAGCTCTATCTACAGTAACTACAAGATCTGATAAAAAATTAGCAAATTCACTAAGGAAATCTGAATAAGGCCCGGGTGATCTATACACTGTGGCAAGGGTAATAGATGACAGAGATTTTTTATTTATATCTGACGGTGTCACATTAAGCATTATTAGTTCAAAAGACTTACATTTATATCCTGTCCTCTGAGTAACACCAAAAACTTCACTGTAAATTGTAGCAACACCTCCTCCTCGACCCTTCAGACAAGGCTCATGTTTATAACAATAACCTGGGGGAGTAGATTCATTTAAACTAATATATTCATCCGGTTTAAGCAGGTTTCAGTCAAACAGAGCGCATTAAAACTATGGTTTGTAATCATTTCATTGACAATTAGTGCTTTGGTAGAAAGAGATCTAATGTTTAGTAGCTGTATAATTTTTATATGATGTGTGTTCTTAATTTGTTTGTTTTGTTCAAGTTTGACCTTAATCAAATTTTTTTCTAAATGATTTAGTGAAGGTATTGTGTTTGGTAGTTCAGGGAACAGACACAGTCTCTATGAGATATATAGGTGATTGTATGTCTATGTGTTGTAGTTTATGTGACCTGTGTGACATCGCACCTGTTTTCACCTGGTTCATAATTAACCCTAACACCTGTCTCTTGTTATAGTGATGCCAGAGACAGAGAAAGTGACCTTCAAGCCGATCGTGCTTCCCTTTGTTTATCCCTTATTTTTTATTTCGACTGACCATGTGTTGGATAAATTAAAGACTGACCTTGAACCTGCTTCGCTGTCTCCTGACTCCTCCGTTGCCCCGAACTAAGAGCTTTTTACACTTACCTGGCAGACTTTGAGCACTTCACCAAGCAGAGCTAGGAGACAATGGATGGCAATTGTTCTTATCATGCTGACACCATTTGTTTGCTGAAAGTGTAAAGAAAACAACCACACTGTTGTGAAAAGTTTGTGAACCATAAGTATTACAACTAACTGACCACAAATTGATTCTTCACTTGTACAGTCAAATATCAATGTTATATACAAAATACATACCAAATTGGCATCATAATCATATCTTCACAATATTGCGCAACCAATGTCCAAACATGCCTAGTTGCTTCTCACGGGACAGATTGACCAACTGCACTGCGTGTTGGTCAAGTGCACCATAGAATGACTGTAAGAGGTTCTGGTTAGTTATCCTTTGAAATTCAGCACATATCTAAATGTCAGGAAGAGAAATAAGAGACTTTCACACAACTGAAAATGAAGTTGTTAACATAACAGCTTTTGTGATACAGCATCATCCATTTATTCAGAATCATAGAGCACCCTTTCAGCAGAAGGCTCAAAGACACAGATATGTGATCAACCATGATATAGACATAATACATTTACTGGGCAGATTGTTAAATTTTAGGGTGTCACTGCACTTCAAACATAACACTTACCTGGGCTTGAATAAACAGGGCTGCCATCTGCTCTCTATAGTTGTTAAAGCAGGGCTGCTGTTCACAATTTCATGCCTTCTTAATGCAAAAGTTTTCCCATGCAGTGGTTAATTGCAGCAAGATCGTTGTGCACTTTCTTCATCTCCATGGCCATCCTGACTCTCAGCTGTTCAAGATCTTGTTCACTCTCACATTGAGTAAACTGTGGAGAACTGACAGCAACCATGCATGGCTGCTTAAGAGATGACTCAAGGTCACTGATACCTTTACAGTTCTTCTCAGCAACTTCTGCACATCCTCGCTTCTGCTCTGTAATTCTGTATTTTCCCCATTTGAATTTGAGACCAATCTTCCATCCACCCCATCCTTTTTGTGTCCCACGTTCTGCAATGCATTGGAATTGTTTTATCAAGGCCTCTGCAGCTTCCTCAAAGTCACTCTCACTTGGACAGACATTTCTGTTATACAGTGCTCTTGCAACTAGATCAAGAATTTCCTGTCTTTGCTCTCTAATTAAAACCATCTGGCTTTCATTCTTTAAATACTCTTCATTTACTTTTTTAGAATTAAGTCAATGGCATGAGAAAAGGTGGGCAAGCAAACATTTTCATTTGATGATTCCCTGTTGGCTGAGAAGTGGGAATGGTCTGCTGTACCATCAAAACCTTGATTGTGCCTTTATTTGAAAGGTTATATATACAGGTCAGACTACTCATAATGTCTGAAAGGGAATCTTGAAACTGGAGTTCAATTTTGCAATCAATACTGAAATGTTGCATCACTAAAGATTTAAGATGGCTGAGAGAAGCTGGCCGCTCTGGGAGCACCATCCTTTCAATGGCATCATCCTTAAACACCACTCGCAGTTTGAAGTAGAGGACATTGCTAAGAGGAGAAAGAGAGGATAACAGCATTTAGTTAGGACACAACAGAGATTCAAACACAATGTGAAGTAAAGAAATAATATACACGCTATTAATGGAAACCATTACTTCTTTGATATTCTTGACTCTTTTGCAATTTATTTGTCCCAAGACAAAATATTTAAAACAACAATATTTTTTACAATTACAAAATATTACAGATGTAATGGTGCTATTATTGTGTCTATACAGAGTGTGAAATATTAGCAATGCTTTTCAATATAATGCAAACTGATAAAGCAGTGCCACAAACATCAACCTCAAAAATAACCCTACATTGTATTCAATACCTCTCTGACAGAATTTCATACAATAAATGTCAGATTTATTGCATGGCTTATGTACTGGATTGTATTAGATTGCATGTGTATTCTTTCCCCCTGCTTACAGAATTTATGTTGACCTAAGATAACAGACTCCTGTTCTGGCTCCAGCTTTGTACATAACACACAAACATTAGAGTGGTATCCATCTTGTCATCTAACTTGCAAGAAAGCAAATAGGCATATTTATTTTAACTCAGCATCATTATACCACTTATTTAGTGCTATATGCTGCTAAACCAGTTTCATCTCTCTGCACTCTGATTAATGCTAGCTGCTGTGACATTAGGTAGTCATAAAAATGACACCTAAGATGTCTTAAAATTAAAAATATCACATGAGGTGAGCACGAAAAGCTGCTAAATGACCGCGAATTGTCCGCTGCTGATGACGAAATTACATCACACACACTGCGCTACACAGATATTGTTTTTCTAATTGTGTGTTTTTGAAAGCCTACAGTTTTATACTACTAGTGTAAATTATATAATCAAATGTCAGAGTCTACATGGTGTAAATACTTCATTAAAAAGCTGTATTTATTACAGTTGACTATTGCTTTAGTGTTATTTACCAAAATAGTTTTTCAAAACTTGTGCAACATTTGGATTTTTTCTTCTTTAAAAAATATATAACAATTGTATACATTATATCTTCTCGGTTACTGATGTAACCTCCGTTGCCTGATGGAGGGAACGAGACGTTGTGTTAATGAGTTGACACTAGGGGTCACACTTGGGAGCCCAGACATCTCTGATCTTTTGAGAAAAGGCCAATGGGAATTGGCTTGTGGGATTTGCATGCCACTCCCCCGGACATACAGGTATAAAAGGAGTGACGCAGCAAATCACATTCAGGTTTTGCACTGAGGAGCCGAGCCAAAGACCCAGCTATTTCAGCAGTAGGTTCAGTCTTGTGGCAAGAGTGACACAACGTCTCGTTCCCTCCATCAGGGAATGGAGGTTACATCAGTAACCGAGACGTTCCCTATCTGTCACTCACTCGACGTTGTGTCGATGAGTGACAGATAGGATCCAATGGAAAAGGCCACAAGAGCTGAACCGGGTTATGCAGACTGGCGGTGTGAGATGGGCAGACCTCTGTGTGCCTCGTAGCCAGGGCAGCAAGTCGTCACGTAACTCCCCCCAACACACTGGTATGCATGAAGCAGTCCCCTACACCCCGGGGAGTGCTCAGAAGTTTAAGGACTTGCTGACCCAGCCATAGCCGTCTCTGTATTATTCTCCCCAAGAAAAAGGAGCAAATTGTTCAGCTGGGGGCCACATAAGGTCCACATTGGGGGGTGTCCCTCCAAAGTGTAGGACACCGTGGAGACCACACCCGGCCCATAGTACGGGGGCCTAAGTGACGCACATACTGGGGTGTCAGCGAGCCTCTCCAAAGACTTGTCGGCCGCTGGGCTAAAGAGGAAGAAAATCCAGGGTTCTCACTTTTTTGCGAGCGCAACTGGGAGGAAAGCGCACGTCTTCACCTCAAGGTAGGATAAAGGCACTATACGCAAGCGGTACACCCAGCCAGCTGTCCCAAACTTACCTGTTTGTGTCATCTGATAACACACGGGACGAAACTGGCTCAACCCTGAGGTTATAGATCCTTGCAAAGGTATTAGGTGTTGCCCAGCCCACAGCTCTACAGATGTCTGCTAGAGGCGGCGCAGGAAAATGCCCAAGAAGCCGCAACACCCCTGGTAGAGTGGGCTCACAGGCCAGCAGGGAGCAGCACATACTGGGCATGGTATGCCATGGAGATGGCATCTATCACCCAGTGAGCGATCCTCTGCTTGGAGACAGTGGTTCCTTTCATCTGTCCACCGAAGCAGACAAAGAGCTGCTCAGAGCTTCTAAAGCTCTGCGTGCGATCCAAGTAGAGGTGAAGAGCATGCACCGGACACAGCAACACGAAGGCTGGGTCTGCCTCCTCCAGGGGCAGCACTTGCAGGTTCACCACCTGATCCCTGAAAGGGGTCATGGGAACCTTGGGCACATAGCCCGGTCGGGGTCTCAGGATAACGTGAGAGTAGTCCAGACTGAACTCTAGGCACGGTTCGCTGACAGAGAATGCCTGCAGGTACCCTACCCTCTTGATGGAGGTGAGCGCCATCAGGAGGGCAGATTTCAAAGAGAGTGCCTTTAGCTCTGCTGACCCAAGGGGCTCGAAGGGAGCTCCCCAAAGGACCACAGAGAGATCCCATGAGGGAATGAGGTGTGGACTGGGGGGGTTAACCTCCTCTCACCTCTAAGGAACCTGATGATCAAATTGTGCTTCCCCAAATACTTACCATCTACTGCGTTGTGATGCGCTGATACACTGTAGCAGCCACAGTCACCTTCAAGGTGGACGGGGACAGCCGTCCCTCCAACTTGACTTGCAGGAAGGAGAGCACTGATCCACTGCGCATCTCTGGGGGTCTTCTCCTCAGGAATTACACCACTTAGTGAACATACGCCACTTCAGGTCATAGAGACTCCTCGTCAAGGGGGCTCTGGCCTGAGTGATTGTGGAGATGGAGGGGGCACCATCTGGCACCCGTGGTCTGATCGCAGGTGCCAGATGGTGCCCCGTCCCTGAGAAAGAAGGTCCTTCCTCAGAGGAATTTGCCGGGGGGGGCTATGGCGAGGAGCATGAGGTCTGAAAACCAAGTCTGGGAGGGCCAGTAAGGGGCCACTAAGAGGATATGCTCCTCATCCTCCCTGACCTTGCACAATGTCTGTGCAAGTAGGCTCACTGAAGGGAACGCATATTTCCAACACATGTTTGACCTGGATCAATGGCAATAGCAACTCGAGGCAGTTGATGTTCCAAGACAGTCGTGGGCCAGTCCAATGGCCACCGACTGAGTGCCCTTTACACACGGCACCCCAGCCATAGTGGGAGGCATCTGTCGCAACCACGACATGCCTGGAGACCTCGCCTAGGGGTACACCTGCCCATAGGAACGCTAGGTCTGACCAGGGGTTGAATAGCCTGCGTGACGAGAATGCGGTATGTGCCGTGGCGTCATTCTCGTCTCGGGTCTGTAGCCAGTGCTGAAGTGGTCTCATATGCATCAACCCAAGCGGCGTGACCGGCATTGAGGATGCCATATACCCCAGGAGCCTCTGAAAGGATTTCAGTGGGACCAGTGTTTTCTGTCTGAATGCATGCAGACAGTGCAGCACCGGCTGTGTGCACTTGTTGGTGAGGCGTGCTGTCATCGAGACCGAGTCTAACCGAGAAAAGAGATGCTCTGAACCAGGGTGAGCTTGCTCTTTTCCCAGTTAACCCGAAGCCCCAAACGGCTGAGGGGCCTAAGCACCAGGGAGTCTGTGCAAGGCCCGGTTCAGAACTCGCAGGTCCAAGATTGGCTGCAACCTGTCGCCTTTTTTGGGTACAATGAAGTAGGGGCTGTAAAAGGGGCTATTGCATCCTTCCGTAGAAGGGTGGCGATCTCCGCACGCAAGGTAGCGGCACTCTTGGCTCTCACTGCAGTGAAGCAGATGCCGTTGAACCTGGGCGGGCACTTGGTGAATTGAATCGCATAGCAGAGTCGGACAGTCCTGATCAACAGGATACGACAGGTTGGTGAGTACGAGCTTAGCCCCAAACCTCCGTGCGAGAGGGACCAAAGGGACTACCGCGTCGGACGTACCAGTGGACGGGGCCTCGCGCTGGGGAAAAGCCTGAGGTGCTGAGTCTAGAGACATCAAAGTACTTACCTGGCTCCTTGTGACCGCTCCTAGAACAGCCTGGGATGAGGAGGAAGATCTTCGTCCTCAATTCCCGTGGAGACCATCACATCGGGGGTGGGTTTGTGCCACGGCTTGGCACATGGAAGCGGGGGTTAAAAAATCAAAGAGAGACGGTGGCCGGTGGTCATGATAACGACGGCCGGGGAGACCGGAAATAGAGCCCAGGGAATGAGGAAACTGCCCTTTTATGAAAATGTGGGTACTGCAGCCCGTCAAAACAAAAGACGAATGAAAATAAGGATTCTCCACCCGACCCTCCGGTGGGGGAAGGAGTGGTCTGCTTACCAGCTCCCGTAGTGCAGAGGGTGGGAGTCCAGCCGAGTCCTCAGTGTCAGACATGATGAGCCTGCTCTCCAATGCCGCGATCGATAACACATATTTGTCACAAGCCCCGAACGAGAAAGCGGGTCCGGCATAAGACGTACCAGCAACCTCGCTCCAGAGCTCAGTCAGATCATATGAGCGTGACGGGGAATGGGAGGTCCGAGGGAGAATACCTGGCAGAGAGGGTCCCATTGAAGTCCCTATGTCGCCCCCAGTGCTAACCGACCCCACTTCCTTCCTGTAGGAAGAAGGACAGAGTCGGGGAGCCGCTGGGGTGTCTAGCCCTCTTACGAAGGCGAGCCGTGACCGCAGCGTAGCCATGGTCATGTCCTCGCAAGGAGGGCATTAATTATCCACGAATGCTGACTCCGCGTGTGTAGCACCCAAGCATGTAAGGCAGCGATCGTGGCAATCAGAAGCAGAGAGAAATCGACCGCAACCAGGAATTACACATAAAGGAAAGGGCATCTTGAAAAAGATGCTTTCGTTTGTGCCACTCTTTTAGAGAAATATAAACTCTTTTATTGATATATATATATATATATATATATATATATATATATATATATATATATGAATATAAGGAAGGGCTCTGCTGCACTGCTGAAGCGCCCAGGGATGTTGCTCGACACAACCGTAGTGTGTGAGTGGGAGAACCACTGTACTGCGCCGTAGAACCAGCAGCTTTCGGCAGAGGAGAGATGAATGGAACGGCAGGAAGAATTCAGCTCAATGAATGTGTCTGCTCTGCTCAGAAGAAGAAATCTGAATGTGGTTTGCTGCGTCACTCCTTTTATACACGTATGTCCGGGGGAGTGGCATGCAAATCCCACACGCCAATTCCCACTGGCCTTTTCTCAAAAGATCAGAGATGTCTGGGCTCCCAAGGGTGACCCCTAGTGTGAACTCATCGACACAATGTTGAGTGAGTGACAGATAGGGAACCTGTAGCATTTACTGCATAAACATTTTCCCAGAATTCATAGGAAAATGCAATAACAGTAGTGTTACATCCCTATTGTTCTGTGTTCTCTTCTCTGTTTCCCTCTGTTTTTACACACATGATTAGGTTGCTGTTATTTGTTATCTGGGCTGCCAATCTTAATTACCCTGATGACATCATCTCCACTCTCCACCAATGGATGGCCCTTCCTTCCCTTTAAAAGCTGTTTGAATCCATGTGTTTGGAGCCTTTTTTCGTTTGATGACAGCTTTGCTTGTTAGCTTCTGATTTTGTGTATTGTCCCTGGTTCTCTGTGACCTTGTACATTCTTTTTGTATACTGACAAAGTCACTCGTTACCCATTCGTGGTTATGTGACTTTTCATCAGTATTATTTATATAACTCGCTGCTCATCAAACCAGAGTGGAAAAGTGGACAGGTAAGACGTCACGTGACATACATCTTGCACCACGTAGACTGTTATTTGTATTAGACACCTTAGGTTAGGAGTGAGTGCCAACCCCTGTACGTTTGTTGTTTTTTTTTTGAGAGCAGGCAGAATAGTTTAGACACTGGCGTTTCCAACGTCGAAGACCCGGTTTATTTTCTTGTGTTTTGTTGGAACTAAAAATTTTGTGAGTTTAGAGGGCTATAAAAATAAGTTAGAATTGTTTTGATTCTTTCTTTTCTTTGGCTCCATTCATGTCCTTTTTCCCTCTCGATTCATTATTAGTATGTTCTTTGCATAACATTTAAACACCCTATTCAGTTATCATTGACTTTTCGTTACGGTGATACAACTCAGAATAAATTACCTTTTTTATACCGTTTACTTGCCTGGTTGCTTTTTGTCATTTGCCAACCAAACATACACCTTAAATCCATTTACAATTAAAATGTTACCCCTAGGTGTCGTAACATTTACCATCTACCTTAAAAAACACAGTATCTTATTGTAGATATTACTGTAAAATTTACAAAAATTATTTAGCATGTTCCCACAATTCATAGCAAAATACAGTAGTCTATTGTAAAAAAAAATAAAAAATTACAGCAATTGTTTACGGTGTAGATATCAAACTTGACCAAAAAAACTAATTTGGTGAGCTATATTGTTATTCATTGTGGTTATTTTCCTAAGTCAACGTTAGCTATATAGCTAATATTCATAAGAAAATATTCAAGAAAATAACCACAATAAGTGTTCAATGTAAACAAAAGTTACAAAGCATAATTATGTATTCAGAATAAAGACTTTAAAGCCTGCAAAACATAAACTCAGCAAAGAAACGTCCCTTTTTCAGGACACTGTATTTTAAAGATAATTTTGTAAAAACCCAAATAACTTTACAGATCTTTATAGTAAAGTGTTTAAACAATGTTTTCCATGCTTGTTTAATGAACCATAAGCAATAAATGAACATGCACCTGTGGAACGGTCGTTAAGACACTAACAGCTTACAGTCGGTAGGCAATTAAGATCACAGTTATAAAAACGTAGGACATTAAAGCGACCTTTCTACTGACTGGTCCCTGCTCATCTGCGTGAACGTGCATTCAATGCAGAGATGCAAGACAAATGCATATAATTTCTAATGTCATCTCTAGTTCTTTATTGTGTGGTGGTTACTTGCTGAAACCACCTAAAAAAATGACCTTTGACCCAAAAGTAATATATATCTGATCCCACATTGTTGATGGTTTGTAACATGTTCATGATAAAAAAAAAAATAATAATTTCAGTGTCTGAACCTTAAAGGGTTAAATTAAATGAACAAATGTATTTTAGGAATTACAAAGCTTGTCTTACTGTATTCAAATTAATATTAATTGTGAGAACAAATGTAATTAAGGTTCATAATTTTGTTGCAGTTCTGTGGCCAGAAGTTCTTCATTTCTTTTTGCGTTGTTAATCTTTTGTTCTCTGTCAAAATAAATGTTTTAGTACAATCATTTTTAGTCAAGCTTTCACATACACAACTGTTTAAATTGCCTTTAAAATAGTGCTAGGCAAATGAGGACATAAATTAAGTTAATCTACTGCATTTAAAAGCAAAAATTACCAACTGGTTACAAACACCAACTATTGATCCACAACGTTGCCACAATGTTACAATGACATACTGACACTCTCACAGTGTTACACTGTGGTGACGAATTTAGGAATGTCACAACGTGACCATTTCCAAGACGGAAGTTTGTTCATCACATTACATTATAGTTAAGTCACAGTCACATAGTTTGGCTTGCTGGGTAGTCACCAAAAAGGTTTTTAAGTATTTATTGGAAGGCTAAATGCTAAACAAATACATGATGGAGGGGTTTGTTTCAGAATCAAAGCAAACAATTATGTTCAACTTTTATTTTAGCTTGGATTGAAAATAATGCAGAATCGTATAAATGCAGAATAATGCAATATCTTTACAAAAACACATGGGTATCCATTGTATACTTTGAGAAAATTCCTACTTAATTTTTCAAATATAAATGTCACATCATTCTTAGGGAATCACCTCAGTAGTTTGAAAAGTGCTGGTTCAAGATCCACTTTGTAACATTTTCTTGCTTATTTTTAGGTTTGCATATGAAATATTTCTTTACAAAAATACATGTGATCTGTTGTATGCATGTGAGGCCTAACTCACACAAACACAAATGCACTTTACATTTTCATGAAGACATAATTTTATACATTTGTTAAGTCATTTTCCCCATGAGGACTTTCCACACAAACTGTAGGTGATGTTGGAAAATTTTAGGAGGAAATGCACAAATCAGGGAGTTTTTATTATTATATCTTTGCTTGATCCCATGGTTACCTGATGAATATCTGTAGATGTTTTGAATTTTGTTGCCAGTAAATACGCAACACACACATTCACACTATTTATCTTTCATATTCAAATCAAGCAAAATTAGATTCAAACTTTAACATGATAAAACACACATGCACATGCCTACAGGTCATCATCAGAAGAAAGGGTAATTTGTTTAGAGAAGGAAGTACTCAGAGGAAGAAACACAATAAAGTCACACGCACACTTGATTGAAGAACAGATCCAGAATCTCAAGAAAGAGACACAACTAGAGTAAGAGAAACTCTCATGATCTTTACTAATGCACACCTGTTCTTTACTCGCACTACTTTATTCATGATTTTTTTATGATTATAGTATCATATGATTGTTAATGTGCTTCATATATCTTGAACAAATCCCTGAACTTTTTCATATCTGGAATGTTATCGTCTGTCTCTCCTCAGAAATGGAGCGATATACTTTTATCACTCTTTTTCTCTCAGGTGAGTGTGTCTGTCACTTTTCTTTCATATTGGAATCCGTATCATCCTGTGAATTGTGTGAGCTTGTCCTGATATTTTTCTCTTCTCAGCTGTTTTCAGTTTATCTGCATGTGTTCCATGGCAGTATCACTTTGTGAATCAGAATTTGAGCTGGACTGAATCTCAGAGATACTGCAGAGAGAATTACACAGATCTGGTCACCATCAACAACAAGAACGACATTGAAGAGCTGCTGAAGAGTGTGAATGATGATCAAGTTCAGTTTGTCTGGATCGGACTGCACAAGACAAACAATAAGACATTGAAGTGGTCTCTGGGTGACCCTGCATTCTACACAGGAAATGATTTACAGTATCGTAACTGGACAAAGGGACAACCAAATGATAATGAAGACTGTAGCAAAATGAATACTGGAGGATGGTTTGATTCTAATCACAGCACACAACACTTGCAGTTCATATGTTACAATGGTGAGTGCAGCATCTGCAGAGTGAATTATGTGCTGAACACAATCTGTTAATCTCTTAAAACAGTAAACATTGTTATCATTTAATGAGTGTAAATGTTGTTTTGATCAAACATACAGTAAGTGCTTTATTTGCTTTTAGTTCCCCGTCTGTCGCTCACTTCGACATTGTGCACAAATTTAAAGTTTAGAGATGCGTAAGGCTATCAAGGGAGACTCCTAGTGTTGCTTCTTTGACACATCGTCTTGTTCGACTTTTTGGAAAAGTGTTGTAGTGAGAAATACTACAATTAAAATTGTACTCTATTATTTAATTTGTCTATTAATCATTGTAAATCAAAAGTAGTGAGAGCTGTTTATTTTCTTAAAAAGACAGCAGTAAAGGATACATCCCTGTTCATCTGTCAATGATTTGGAGAGAAGCTCAGAGATTCTGTAGAGATCATCACACAGATCTGGTCAGTGTGAGGAACCAGACTGAGAATACATAGATTGAGAAGATCAGGAATGATACATTCGGTTCAAATGGAGGGACGTCTGCAGTCTGGATCGGTCTGTTCAGAGACTCATGGGAGTGGTCCGATCAGAATGAATCCTCATTCAGAAACTGGAGAACAAGTGTTCCTGATAATTCTGGGGGGAATGAAAACTGTACAGTGCTTTGGGTCAAGACAGAATACGGACGATGGGATGACTGGAACTGTGATGCAAAAACTCAGTTTGTTTGTCATGAAGGTTTGTAGATCCACTCGCATTCAGAGAATGAAATTAACTGCAATAGCTTTAAACACCTGCAAGTATAATATATTTTCATCATGGTTTTAAACCATCTCACCTCTAGATTGTGGTCTGTTTTGTGTTCAGATGAACTGGTTTTGATTAGATTGAATGTGAGTTGGAATGAAGCTTTGAGATACTGCAGAGAGAATCATGTGGATTTGGTGTCAGTTCACTCAGAGCAGATTCAGTGTCGGATTATGAATGTGGTTAAAGACGCCTTGACTGCAGCGGTGTGGATGGGTCTCCATCACTCCTGCACTCTGGGCCTGTGGTTCTGGGTGAATGGACAGATCTTGTGTTATCAGAACTGGGCTGCAGGTCACGGGACAGGACAGGAAGATTGCAGCGATGGAACGAGAGTTGGAGCAGTTCAGTCTGAAGGAGATCAGCAATGGATCAGCCTTCCTCAAACTCATAAACTCAACTTTATCTGCACCAACAGAGAGAGAGAGAGAGTGTGTGTGTGTGTGTGTGTGTGTGTGTGTGTGTGTGTGTGTGTGTGTGTGTGTGTGTGTGTGTGTGTGTGTGTGTGTGTGTGTGTGTGTGTGTGTGTGTGTGTGTGTGTGTGTGTGTGTGTGTGGTTTTTTTCTATATCTTAATGTTTCTTTACTTTTTTAAACCTGTTTTTTCTTTCTCTTTATGTTCTGAATGAAGACTGAATCATGGTCATCATCTCACTTGTCGTCTGTGGAGCCACAAAATTTCACCATGTTTTAGAACTTTTTCATGAAAATCTTTATGAAAAATTATTTTCACTTTATATTTTATTGTATGTATACTGTATGTATTGTAACATGTCAATAAGTGCTCACAATTGCTGAAAAGGCAATACTATTCACAACACCAAACAGCATTTTATAATGTGTGGGATCCCTCTGAAATAATGTAAATACAAAAGCTTTAACTTGTAAGCCATCAACATCAAATAGCTGTTACTAATGTAGTGGTGAAAGGGGCACTATAAACTCTATGGGAAATGGAGGTGCCCAATCCAACATAGCCTGACTACGCCACCCTGAATCCCTCTCAGGGAGAGTTAAGTTAAATTATAGACACAGATTCCTTGTGTACCTTATCAACAGAAGGAACAGAGACGTGTTTCTCAAATAACTAAATTCACAATTTATTAACAGGCATGATACAAAAAAATGACACACCCAATTATGGGCCTTAATTCTGCATCTGGGTATTCACACATGGAGAGGTAATCTTAAAATAGAGAAACCAACTACAAGAAACAAAAACAAACCCAAAGAAAACTAGCGGACACTCGAGGAGGACTGACCGGCCACTGGCGTGAGCCCACACTATTACCTGTGACATTCACCAGTACAGGTACCTAAAAAAAGAAAATACACACACCACCCTCACACACACACACACACACACACCCAAAAGAAACAATGTGCACCACACAGTGAACATGCAGCACCCTCGGAGAATATCCACCAAAAGAGACCACACCCGCGTTCCAACCAGCACCCCTCAGTGATCCGCTAAAACGATAAAAAAAACAATAAAACAAATTAGTTGGTTCTCAGAGCAAAAATGATGCTCAGAAAACTGACCATTATAGTTTAAACAGCCCCAATACGGACTAATAACAGCAGCAATACCCAGCCGTACTAGACGGGTCACAATATTAAATATAAAATTAATAAACCGACGTTAACTGGGAAAAACAAAAAAACAAAACAAAAAAAGAGAAGGGTTACATATCCCAAAAAGGAAAAAAACAAGGGGGAGGAAAGACAGCAGTGCCAAAGAAACTGGAAATCCTAATGAAAACAAAATAAACAAGTATTACATTAATAAATATAAAATCAAATAATCATCGACTACACAAATAAATATTGCCACTCCCCCAGCTAAATCACTCCAAAAACACATAAAACCCCTACCAATGCTCTAATGGGTTGAACAGCACCACTTTCAATGGTCACTAACATACATCCACCAGCCCCACGATCATCAGGGAGATCTAATCAGCCTAAAATAAATCCATAAACATGGTTAAGAACAAGTCACAACCTTCAAACGATGTAATTCATACTGACCTACCTCTCACTCAATATACAGCACCCATACACGAGCATAGGGGAAACAGCCTACAAACAAGGCAAACAAGAATCTCTTACCGGATGATACTAGGTGCACTTCACTTTATGGGCAACACATACAGAATGAGGGAAAGTAGCAACAATGATTACCTTCTTTGAAGTCTCGACCGGCGAACAAAGCCCGTAGCCCATGCAAACAACTGCTCTTCCGGTCTTATAAAGCAAACGGAAATCTAATCGCGTGCACAACTCCGCCCATGAAGAAACCCTCCGAAAGGAGCCATGCGCCTTTTACCTTGCTACAACCCACCCCCCACTCTGTATCGGCGCCCCAACGATAACAAGAAAGATCAAGGGACTATGGAAGTGAGATGAATAAAATACCATTAGGCATGTAGCGAACATCTAAATCCAGGGTCTAAAGATGGCCAGCATCATATTACTAGACCCAGGGACTGGAGAGACTGCAGCCCCATGTGCCCTAGTCCTTGTTCCCACTGGCAAATGGTAGACGTTAGAATGCTTTCCAGCTGTCTCCCGGACGCTCCGTCTAGGTTGGAACCCACTAGCACTAGGGGCCTCACAGACCTCCACCGAATCACTTCCCAGGTCCTCAACCATCTGCGGCTCTGTAGGAGGATTTAAAGAAAAGCTATCAGTGGTGCCCAACCTATTGGCCTCCGCTTGAGGAACGATCCACCACTCTCGCTCCGACTCTTCATCACTCATTAGAGGACTCGGTTCAACCAACGGGCCCTATGAGGCAGGGGGCAAATCTACCGGGGCAGATCGCAGATGACAGTAGTGCACATGTTTTACGGCACCAGGGCCATGAAGGGGTGCAATCGAATACACTGATCCATTATCCCTGGGAGCTTTAATCACTTTATAGATGGTAGCCCCCCAAACATCTCGAATTTTTGCTCTTCCACGAATGTTGTAATCTCGCAGGTAAACCAAATCCCCCTCTCTAAAACTTCCAAGAGTCACCTGTCGATCATGACGCTCTTTTTGGAGGAGTGCTGCAGCCTTCAGCCGTTCCTTGGCTGTATCGAATGCTACTTGCAGACGCTGCTGATGCTCCTGCACCCAATCATTTATCGACCCCACTGGTGTTTCCTTAACTCGACCAAGGAGAAAATCAACAGGAAAATGGGGCTCTTGGCCGAACATTAAAAAATGAGGATACTCACCCGTGGACTGATGAATAGTAGTGTTATATGAGAAAATAATCTGGGGTAGATAGAGAGGCCAATCACATTTCTGGTCTGGCTGGAGGGTTCGCAAAAGTCCATTCCCTTGCGGATGGTAAGGGGTAGTGTGGGTCTTCTGAACCCCATAAAGTTCACACAGCTGTCGGATCAAGGCACTTTCAAAATTCCGACCTTGGTCAGAGTGGATGCGGGCCGGCACACCAAACTTATAAAACCATTCACGAACTAGTATCCCGGCCACTGTATGGGCCCGTTGGTCTCAAGTAGAAACCGCCTGTGTAAACTTAGAAAAAACATCAGTCATAATCAAGACATGCTCCCTTCCATCCCTAGAACGATCAAGGAGTGTAAAGTCTATGGCCAAAATATGATTTGGTTTAGAAGCCAGAAGATGCCCCATTGGTGCATGGGCCGCTGACTGCATGGGTTTTGCCATTGTACATCGCTGGCAGCGATAGCACCACTGTCTTACATGTTCATACATCCCGGGCCAGTAGCACTTCTGTCGCACCAACTCGGTTGTCCTCTCAATACCCTGGTGCCCATGGCCCTGATGCAACTGCTGTAACACTTCCCTCAGAGCTTCGGGCAAAACTAACTGATATTGTTGTTCACCTCCATCAGACCGGAGAACTCTACGATATAGGAGCCCTTCCAAGTCAATCAAACAATCCCATTGTTGCAGCAATTCTTGCACAGGCTTGGGGAGCCCCCTCCATTCAAGTCTGTCAGGGACCCTCTTCCGATGCCAAAAGTGCAGAAATACGCCGATAACCGGATCTTGTTGTTGGAGAGTGGCCAGATGATCAGTAGAATTTGTCGGCAATACATAAATGGCCATTTGCATTACCTCCGTAGACCTTAAGTCAGAATGGACTTGCAAACTTTCTGGAAGGGGGGTCCCAAGGAGGAGGGATTGTAGCCTGGAACACTCATCAGCAGAATGCACCTGTATAGAGAGGGAGTCAGCATTAACATTTGTTCGGCCAGGCCGGTAACGGATAGTAAAATCAAAGGCAGCCAATTGAGCCACCCATCTCTGCTCCGTGGCCCCCAACTTAGCTGTATTCAAATAGCTGAGAGGGTTATTGTCAGTCCACACGACACACTTATGCCCCAACAGATATTCCCTGAACTTCTCAGTCATGGCCCATTTTAAGGCCAAGAACTCCAGCTTCATAGAACTATAGTTGGTCATATTTCGTTCGGAAGGAGAGAGAGCTCTACTAGCATAAGCAACAGGTCTTGTTCTTCCCCCTTGGTCTTGGGACAGTACAGCTCCGAGGCCCCTATGACTAGCATCGATCTCTAAAATAAAAGGCAGAGAGAAGTTGGTATATGCCAACACTGGTGCTGTAGTCAGGGAGGCTTTCAAGTGCACAAAACTTTCCTCACATTCTTCGGTCCATGCTGCTCCTATCAACGGTCCTTTCCCCTTCTTGTGTTTTCCACCAAGAGCGGCAACGAAGCGATGCAAGGGAGCAGACAATCTGGCGAACCCCTGAACAAAGTGACGATAATAGCTAGCAAACCCTAGGAAGGATCTCAACTCAGACACTGTGGCAGGATGGCCCCAAGTGGACACAGCAGCCACCTTCTCAGGATCTGTAGAAACACCATCTTCGGAGATGACATGACCGAGGTATTTTACTGCAGTCCGGAAGAAGCAGCACTTTTCCAGCTTTACTTTAAGCCCCTCCCTTTGTAAATACGACAACACCGATTCCAAACAGCCAAGGTGTTGATCTACAGTAGAGGAAAACACAATAACATCATCAAGATATAACAGTAAAGACTGGAAATGTTGTGCTCCAAAAAGATGTTCCATTAGCCTCTGAAATGTGCTCGGCGCATTACACAATCCAAACGGCATGCGATTAAATTCAAACAGGCCAAA
The DNA here is from genome assembly GCF_025860055.1 of Xyrauchen texanus. Classification (NCBI taxonomy): domain Eukaryota; kingdom Metazoa; phylum Chordata; class Actinopteri; order Cypriniformes; family Catostomidae; genus Xyrauchen; species Xyrauchen texanus. Next base: position 206,627 of record NC_068305.1, on the reverse strand, counting down.
GGGGGTGCAAAATGCAGTCTTACTCTTATCCTTTTCAGCCATTGGCACCTGATTATATCCACTTGCCAAATCCAGAGTAGAGAACCACTTGGCTCCAGACAAAGCATCTAAGGATTCTTCAATACGGGGTAAAGGAAAAGCATCCCGCCGAGTCTTGCTGTTCAACTGCCGGTAGTCTACACACATCCGTAGGCTACCATCTTTTTTCTTCACAAGAACTATGGGAGAGGCATAGGGAATGCAGCTCTCACGAATCACCCGAGCCTCTAAAAGTTGGTTAATATGGGCTTTAACAGAATCATAATCTGATGGAGGGATATGCCTGTATCTTTGTCGAATAGGCACATCATCGACTACAGGGATTTCATGAGCTATGAGATCAGTACACCCCAAATCTCCCTCGTGCGCCGAAAATACGGAAGAATATTTATACAGTAAATCCCTCACTTCGACAAGACCTGCAAATCTACAGCCTGAATAAACTCACACACTGGGTCAATTTGTCCTGCCTGGGAATTCACTGTAGCCACCCTCAAACCACATGGTGCTACAGGTATTTCTGAAATGCCTGAAGGTAGACTGACAATTTGTGCCAGGTGTAAAATACCTAATGAACATCTGGGTTGAAGCTTAGTGACAGATCTATTAACATTCACAATAGGAACGTAGGCAGTACCCCTAATAACCTTAACCACAGCTGGGTAAAGTAACACACCTGAAGGCAGGGGATTACATCCAATAGAGGGTTCAAACAAAGCTGTGTTGCATGAAGAAAATACCTGCTGAGCACAGGTAACTGCGATAAACTTCACTGACTTAGCTGGGATAGAAGCGCCACGTCTGCCCCTAGCTCTTGCCAAACATCCTGTACGCGCAACAGACTGAATTTGATGACACCACTGCAGGGCTTGCTGTAAGACATTAGGAGCTTGGGTAACTTTGGGGAAGATCAAAGAGATCAGAGCCATATTGACCAAACAACTCAGAATAACATTCTCTTATGATGTTCATACCCAAAACCCCAGGCACATTAATAGGCGAGGGAGTTTGGGGGCTCTGCACCACCAAAATCCCCCGCTTGGGAATAACCTTACCCAATACCTGAACACCAAGCTCTACATATCCAACGTAAGGGATGTCTAGGCCATTAGCAGCCTTCAGCTGTAACCATTGGCATGCATGTGGATTTTCCGCAAAGTTTTGAAAAAAAAAACATATCGTATATAGTAGAGACCATAGACCCAGTATTTAAAAGGCAATTTACCTGCACCCCTCCCATAGATACAGTGATCGATGGGCATACACCCACTAGGTGTGAGACGATTTCTTTACTTACAGGCCCTCGGACACTTGAGCCAGTAATATCCCCTCCTGCTCTGTGACTCTGCAAAACAGAAGGTGCTAGTTTCCCGTCGGCTGATTGGAAGGGGATAAGGTCCGTGGGGGACGAGGCTGATGACGGGGCTGGTGGTGCTGAACCTGAGAAATAACACGTTCATTATCACAGCTACTGGCATAATGGCCTGGTTGTTGGCATCGCCTACACACTACTGGGCCATCACGGGAAGAAGAGTTACGCCTAAAAGGCTGTTGAAAAGACAGAAAACGTTCAGAAAGTTCATTAAGCTGTCGCTGTTGTTTAACCATCATCTCTTTTAACTCCGCAATCTCGGTCATTTGAGGGGAAGAAAGCACTTGTGTATCAGGGACCCTAGAGGTCTGCAAAGCACAAATAGATGGCACTGAATAACTCCTAGTTCTATCAGTTACTGGCCTACCTTCCTGTTCCCAACGGATGGCTTCAGCTCTTACATCAAGCAAGGTGCAACCTGGTTTATCCCGAACCACCTGCTTTAAGGTCCTACGAAGATTGGGATCATTAACATGTTCAACAAATTGATCCCTAAGTAGAACAGCAGAATTGGGTAATCCATTGGGAGCACACTTAACCACCTGTTCCATTAAACTGAACAGGACATGTGAATATTCCTTAAGGGATTCCCCCTCTAACTGCTTCCTGCAAGGCAACATAAGATTAAGAACAACCATACAATTCTTGTAGAATGGACAAAATCTTTTCTGGATCTTCCCTTTCCCCTCTAGATCTATACCGTATCTCTTTCTTAGCTTCTCCCTCCAAGTGATCATAAATAAAATATGCTTGATCTACTGGGGCTAGATGCCTAGCCTGCATACTTGCACGTACCTCCTCAATCCACTCAACAACATCGATCTACAGGCTCCCACGAAATAATGGACATTTTCATTCTCTTGGCACATACAACATACGCTCAGGAACTGTGGGAGTAACAGGTCTATCAGATAAAACAGAATTAAACATAGAGGCCCCCACTGGAGGTACCACTGCCTCAGTCCGTTCCTGTATTAGTCTCTCATTGTCCGCCCTCAGTTGTATCACCATATCTCGCAATCCCTGTAATTCATCATCCATCTTGGTGGGTCTCTTTCCCAATGACCACTGGTGGAAGAATTAATGTGTATTGTCCAACGGGGCCCTGTCCAGGGACTAGCTGGCCAACTGCTGTCTTTCACTCCCCTACAGAAAAAAAAATCAACCAAAAACACACAAAAAAAATACCCTTCTACAAACCAAGAGAAAGACGTCTCTGTATCACACAAATCCTGCCGTCTACGCCAAATGTAGTGGTGGAAGGGGCACTATAAACTCTAGAGTTGGAGGTGCCCAGTCCAACATAGCCTGACTATGCCACCCTGAATCCCTCTCAGGGAGAGTTAAGTTAAATTATAGACACAGATTCCTTGTGTACCTTATCAACAGAAGGAACAGAGATGTGTTTCTCAAATAACTAAATTCACAATTTGTTAACAGGCATGATACAAAAAAATGACACACACAATTATGGGCCTTAATTCTGCATCTGGGTATTAACACATGGAGAGGTAATCTTAAAATATAGAAACCAACTACAAGAAACAAAAACAAACCCAAAGAAAACTAGCGGACACTCGAGGAGGACTGACCGGCCACTGGCGTGAGCCCACACTATTACCTGTGACATTCACCAGTACAGGTACCTAAAAAAAGAAAATACACACACCACCCTCACACACACACACACACACACACCCAAAAGAAACAATGTGCACCACACAGTGAACATGCAGCACCCTTGGAGAATATCCACCAAAAGAGACCACACCCACGTTCCAACCAGCACCCCTCAGTGATCCGCTAAAACGATAAAAAAAACAATAAAACAAATTAGTTGGTTCTCAGAGTAAAAATGATGCTCAGAAAACTGACCATTATAGTTTAAACGGCCTCAATGTGAACTAATAACAGCAGCAATACCCAGCTGTACTAGACGGGTCACAATATTAATTATAAAATTAATAAACTGACGTTAACCGGGAAAAACAAAAAAACAAAACAAAAAAAGAGAAGGGTTACATATCCCAAAAAGGAAAAAAACAAGGGGGAGGAAAGACAGCAGTGCCAAAGAAACTGGAAATCCTAAAGAAAACAAAATAAACAAGTATTACATTAATAAATTTAAAATCAAATAATCATCGACTACACAAATAAATATTGCCACTCCCCCAGCTAAATCACTCCAAAAACACATAAAACCCCTACCAATGCTCTAATGGGTTGAACAGCACCAATTTCAATGGTCACTAACATACATCCACCAGCCCCACGATCATCAGGGAGATCTAATCAGCCTAAAATAAATCCATAAACATGGTTAAGAACACGTCACAACCTTCAAACCAAGTAATTCACTTTGACCTACCTCTCACTCAATATACAGCGCCCATACACGAGCATAGGGGAAACAGCCTACAAACAAGGCAAACAAGAATCTCTTACCGGATGATACTAGGTGCACTTCACTTTATGGGCAACACATACAGAATGAGGGAAAGTAGCAACAACGATTACCTTCTTTGAAGTCTCGACCGGCGAACAAAGCCCGTAGCCCATGCAAACAACTGCTCTTCCGGTCTTATAAAGCAAACGGAAATCTAATCGCGTGCACAACTCCGCCCATGAAGAAATGCTCTTAAAGGGGCCATGCGCCTTTTACCTTGCTACACTAACATATGTAGAAAAGTCTGCAACTTTCCTTGAATAGTGGAATCTTTCCTTTCCATACTGAAGTGATTCCAATAGTATCTATTTGAAGCGCCTATGCCTTTTATGTCACATTGTGTCGAAGCTCCAGCATGGCGAAGTAGGCATTTATGACCTAGTAAAATTGTCTTTCAATTGTATACACGGTTTAAAATGAACAGTTAACAGTTGTTTTATTCAAACAAAAACCACCTGTAAATTAGTAGTAATAGTAATTACTTTTCCAACGTAATTTGGTAATTCTATTTCACCAAAGAAATTAATTTATACATTTTGCCTCGCTCTCAAGCTCCATTCCAGGCCCTGATCGGCAATTTTTGAACGCAGGACATTGGCCTTTAGACCGTCCCAAGCATCTTTCACATCTAAATAAAATAAGCACAAAGTGCAGGGATACAACATAAAAACCTGATACATTAGGGACTGCATTCTTTTATTTTATCCCCTTTTCTCCCAATTTGGAATGCCCAGTTCCCACTACTACTTAGTAGGTCCTCGTGGTGGCGTGATTACTCACCTCAATCCGGGTGGCGGAGGACAAGTCTCAGTTGCCTCTGCTTCTGAGACCATCGATCCGTGCATCTTATCAAGTGGCTTGTTGTGCATGACACCATGGAGACTCACTGCATGTGGAGACTCATACTACTCTCCACGATCCACACACAACTTACCACACACCCCGTTGAGAGCGAGAATCACTAATCACAACCACGAGGAGGTTACCCCATGTGACTCTACCCTCCCTAGTAACAGGGTACTGAGCATGCCCTGGATTCGAACTAGCGACTCCAGGGGTTGTAGTCAGCGTCAATACTCGCTAAGCTACCCAGGCCCCTAGGAACAGAATTCTTTATATTAAAAGATAAGTAAATATTTAGAAACATACATTTTTCAATATTTCCTGAGGCTGAAGCTGTGGCTGCAGCAGAGCCTGATGCTGGAGCTGCTGCTTGGCCTGTTGGTGGTGCTGTTAGTGGTGCTGGGGCTGTTGCTGGTGCTAGGACTGGTGGTGGTGCCGGAGCTGTTGCTGGGGCTAGGGCCTTTGGTGGTGCCTGGGCTGTTAGTTGTGCTGGGATTGCTGCTGTTGGTGGTGCTGGTGCTGCTAGTGGTGCTGAGGCTGTTGGTGGTGCCTGGGCTGTTAGTGGTGCTGTGGCTGGCACTGTTGGTGGTGCTGGTGATGTTAGTGATGCTGTGGTTTCTGCTGTTGGTGGTGCTGTCAGTGGTGTTGGGGGTAGGGCCTTTGGTGTTGCCTGGGCTGTTAGTCGTGCTTGGGTTGCTGCTGTTGGTGGTGCTGGTGCTGCTAGTGGTGCTGGGACTGTTGGTGGTGCTGTGGCTGCCGCTGTTGGTGGTGCCGGGGCTGGGGCTGTTGGTGCTAACAGGGCTGTTGGGGTAACTGTTAATTGTCCTTTTTAGGATTTAATTCTATGGGGTATTTCAGGCTGTTGCTCTTTGAAAATCTGAAGGTGATCAAAATTCACTTTAGGTATAAATTGCGTGTCAGACTGTAGGTTTGCGTTCTCCTTATCTATAGCAACTTTTGTAAAGGGACCAGTCCAGTTTCCCCTCTAGCTTCCCACCCTTTATTTGTTGGTTTCTAATATTTTTCCTGAGCACCTGGTCTCCTACATGAAAGCATGCTTGTTTCGCAGATTTGGGCATCTTGTATTTGCTTTGAGCCACAGTTAAATTTCACGCATAAGAGTGAAAATGGAGTCCTGCCTTTTCATGGCCTCCCACACCACCTCCTGGTCAAGAGCATTGAGATGCATTGAGGTATAAACAGAGATCGGATCCAGCTCCAAATGGGAGGGTCAGCTCCAAATGGATGGGACTTTAGCTCCAAGTTGGCTGTACAAACCTCCAGAGGACTTTGATTGGTTACTGTAGTGTCAAGTTAGATCCGCAGTGTTTTTTTTCCAGAGGCTATATGGCGGCTTGATGGAGTTAAACAGGTAAACGTGTTATACAGTTTTACAATTTGTGCTCTAAAAAGACAAGTTGTGAAAAAGTAGATATTCATAGCCAATGTTTTTAGTCTTAATTAGGTTATGTAGTTTAAAAATAAATTAATTTAGAAGGTTATAGTGTGATCTCAGCAGCACATACAAATTACAATCTGAAATGTATCTTACAAGATATTTTTTGCAAAATGTTTCTGTATTCAGTTTCTACAATCTCTCCAGGCTTTCCAGGTTATGGACACTGCAGACCATAAGCAGGTTATGTCTTGTGGCAATGTAATTTTCGCACATTTTAGGACTACACTTAATTTAAATGCAGGTCAATTTTCAAAAATTTTAGTACAAAACATCTAGGTTACGGATGTAACCTCCGTTCCCTGATGGAGGGAACAAGACATTATGTCGTAGAAGCGACACTAGGGGTCTCTCTTGAGTGCCGACTATGCCTCTGATCTATGAAAAAAGGCCAATGAGAAGTTGGCAGACAGTATTTGCATACCCCGCCCCCGGACATACGGGTATAAAGGCGAGGAAATACGTCGAGTTCATTCAGGATTTTTCTGAGGAGCCGGAAATGGTCCGGCCACTACAGTGGCTCGGCTCAGCTACGTGGCCGGGAGGACACAACGTGTCGTTCCCTCCAACAGGGAACGGAGGTTACATCCGTAACCTAGACGTTTCCCGTCTGTCGCTCTCACGATGTTGTGTCAGAGAAGCGACACTAGGGGTCCAATTTAAATCACGCCATGCGCTGAGCCATGTACGTGTTCTGCTGACACAGGAGCAGGCAGGTATTTTACATGCAAAGGCGACCAGCTGTGTCAGACTGCACGTACCCTTCCCCAATGCCCCATAAAAGTCGTCAGAATCCTTCTGGATACCCTAGATAGGGGAAGCCTGGCTGGGTCTCTTTTCTCTCTATGTTTCTCTGCATAGAGCAAGAAACGGCCGGGGCCCTTACATGCATCGAGGGAAGGGGGTCTTACCCAGTTTCCTATTCTTTCAGGGGGAAAAGACCCTGCAGAGACCACACCTGCCCGGCAGGGGAGGTAAGAGTGGTGAATACATCACATGGGTTTTTAGGCAACATGTAGAAAGTGGCACAGTGGTAGATCCAGCCTCAAGGAGTGGGGAGTTGCTACAAAACGGCGACCGGAGGGCAGCTGGGACTGCCTAAGGGAGACGTGGTCCACTTCTGTAAGGGGACTGTACCGCAGATAATACACACAGGGGGAGTCCACATAGGAGTCCTGCCCTGTGGAGCGCCTAAGTACAGGGTAGATTAAGTAGCCACAGTGGATTGGGTCGGCGAGTTCCTCCGCTGAACTGCTGACCCACAAGGGCTAGGGAGGAATCATCCAGGGATCCGAATATGCGGAATCTCCTGGGGCAGAAAGCGCACAGTTTTACCTCGGCTGAGGGAAAGGGCGCTAGGTGCAAGCAATCCACCTGGCCAGTACGTCAGCGTGTTACCGAGTTCTACTGGCTTGGACCTGAGAAAACACGGGATGATACTGACTCAACCCTGAGACTGTAAAATCTTGCAACGGTATTGGGTGTTGCCCAACCCGCTGCTCTATATATGTCTGCCAGGAAGTCTCCCTGGCCAGTGCCCAGAGGACACAACAGTCCTTGTTTAGTGTGCTCGGACCCACAAGGTTGGGGGGGTACGGCCTGGGTGTGATAGGCCAATGAAATGGCTTTCACTACCCAGTGGGAAAGCCTCTGTTTGGAGACACCGTTCCCTTTCTGCTGTCCACCAAAGCAGACAAAGAGCTGCTCAGAACATCTAAAGCATGCACGCAAAGCACGTAACGGACACAGCAACAAAGGGGCTGGGTCTGCCTCCTCCCGGGGCAGCGCTTGCAGGTTCACTACCTGGTCTCTGAAGGGCGTGGTAGGAACCTTGGGCACGTAGCTTGGTCGCGGTCTTAGGATCACATGCGTGTCTGCCGGACCGAACTCCAGGCAAGTGTCGCTAACAGAGAACGCTTGCAGGTCCCCAACCCTCTTGATGGAGGCGAGCACGATCAGCATAGCAGTCTTTAGAGAGAGGGCCCTGAGTCCAACTGATTCTAGCGGCTCGAAGGGGGGTCTCTGAAGGCCTGTAAGGACCACCAAGAGATCCCAGGAGGGAAACGGGCTTGGCTCGGAAGGATTTAACCTCCGGGCCCCTCTTAGGAACCTGATGATTAAGTCGTGCTTACCCAAAGACTTGCCGTCAACTGCGTCGTGGTGGGCCGCGATAGCAGCAACATACACCTTCAAGGTGGAAGGGGACAGCCTCCCCTCCAACCTCTCCTGCAGGAATAGGAGCACTGACCTAACTGTGCACCTCTGTGGGTCTTCAGCCCGGGAAGAACACCAATTTGTGAACAAGCGCCACTTCAGGGCATAAAGTTGCCTGGTAGAGGGGTCTCTGGCTTGGGTGATTGTGTCTATGATGGCAGGTGGTAGACCAACTAGATCTTCCGCATCCCATCCAGGGGCCAGACGTGGAGGTTCCAGAGGTCTGGGTACGGATGCCAGAGTGTGCCCTGTCCTTGAGAAAGAAGGTCTTCCTCAGGGGAATTTGCCAGGGAGGGGCTGTCGCGAGGAGTGAGAGGTCCAAGAACCAGGCCCGGGTGGGCCAGTAAGGAGCCACTAGGGTGACTTGTTCCTCGTCCTCCCTGACCTTGCACAGCATCTGTGCAAGAAGGCTCACTGGGGGAAATGCGTACTTGCGCAGCCCCGAGGGCAAGCTGTGTGCCAGCGCTTCTGCCCGAGGGGAGCCTCTGTTCGGGCATACCAGTCTACCTGGGCCTTGCTGAATTGTTCCCAAATCAGCTGGACCATCTGGGGGTGAAACCTCCACTCTCCACCAGGCCAGCATTGTCGAACTAATGGGAGAAACTTCCGCAGGGCAAGGAAAACAGTCAACAACTCTAGGCAATTGATGTGCCAGCGCAGCGGGGCCAGTGCTGAAGCGGTCTCATATGCAACAACCCCAGTGGCGTAACCGCCGCGGAGGATGCCATATGCCCCAGGAGCCTCTGGAAAAGTTTTAAAGGGACCGTTGTGCCTAGCCTGAAGGTGGCGAGGCAGTCCAGCACTGACTGCGCACGCTCGTTGGAGAGACGTGCTATCATTGATACTGAGTCTAACTCCATGCCGATAAAAGAGATACTCTGAACCGGGGTGAGTTTGCTCTTTATTCGGCTGACCTGAAGCCCCAAACGGATGAGGTGCCTGAGCACCTGGTCTCTGTGAGTGCATAGTAACTCTCGGGAGTGGGACAGTATGAGCCAGTCGTCGAGGTAATTGAGTATGCAGATGCCGGCTTCATCTGTGAGAGCTGCCTCTGCGACTTTCGTGAAGACGCGAGGGGACAGAGACATGCCGAAGGGGAGGACTTTGTACTGATACACCTGGCCGTCGAACGCAAACCGCAGGAAGGGTCAGTGTTGAGGCAGAATTGAGATGTGAACGGTCTACCGTTGTGAACCAATCTAGATGCCGGACACAAATTAGAATGTGTTATTGCGTGAGCATTTTGATCGGGAGTTTGTGCAAAGCCCAGTTGAAAACTCTCAAGTCCAAGATCGTCCGCCTTTCTTGGGTACGATGAAGTAAGGCTGTAGAAACCCTTCAGGCTTTATCGCATCTTTGAGTAAAAGAGTAGCGATTTCCACGCGCAGGGATTTGGCATGTTCGCCATGTACTGCGGAGAAGCGGACGCCCGTGAAAGGGGGCGGGGGCCTGGCAAAATCAATTGCGTAACCGAGTCGGATGGTCCGGACCAGCCAGCGTGACGGGTTGGGAAGTGAAAGCCACGCATCCAAGCTCCGTGCTAGGGGCACCAAGGGGAAAATTTTTTATGACGTACCCGGCAGGGCTTCGCAGTGTGGCGGAGCAGGTAGTACGGTGTCTGGAGGTGCATAGATTAAGTTTCCGGACCACAAGGGTCGCCAATGACCTTCGTGGCCCGAGGGGCGCAATCGGTCATTCAGCGGAGTTCCTGCAGCACATCAAGAACAGGACTACCCAAGTGCAAGTTTTGAAGTGCCTTGGCCTGGTGTTGGTTGCAGGAGGGGCCATGGCATGCAGGGCGGAAGCGTTCTGGGAACGCTCCACCGCGAGGGTAGTGAGAGCGGAGGAGCGAGGAAGCCGGCGGCTTACTCAACTTGTCTTGCACGTCCGGGAAGAAAGGAACCGGGGGGAGGGGGGTGCGGCTGTGAGCGGCACACATGACCGCGGAACCAATCAACCTGGGAAAGCATAGCGGATCTCTGTGCGTCAGGCTCAGACTGGGCAAGCAGACCCGAAGCTGGTGGCCCAGACGAGTCATCAGCATCAGACGCTGCGGCAATGTCGTCATCCAATTCCGGGAGCTCAAGGGACCAGCCGGCTGGCCGTGAAGCGGGCCACACTCATCCCGAGCTCGGACGGAAACAAGCAAGCGTGCCGGGGAGGCGGGTGGTTAGAGTGGAGCCCGTCATTATCCCCAAATCACCTACATCACCCGCGGCGCCTGCCTCAATCCTGTAGGAAGGAGGCGAGGTGCGGGGGGCGGCTGAAGTGGCTTTCTCTCATGACAAAAGAAAGCAGCGACCGCAATTTTGCCACAGTTATGTTCTCGCACTGAGAATATAGACCATTCATAAAACACTGCCTGCGTGTAATCGCAGCCCAGGTATGCAAGACAGCTTTCAACCGCATCCAGAAACTACACAGAGGTGGAAATACATCTTTAAAAAGAGGCGTCCTGAAAAGTACGTTCAACGCCAGCTGTGTATTTGCTCTTTTAGAGAAAATAACTCTTTTAACTGCGCTGTCGAAGCGCCCAGGGACAAACTGCACTGCCGCGCAGAGAAGGAGAAAGGCAGCGTCAGAGGAACAGGAAAGGGTGTGTAACATGCAGCTGACTGCATACACGACCATCGGCTCCAAAGAAAATTTCTGAATGAACTCGATGCTTTTATGCCCGTATGTCCGGGGGTGGTGTATGCAAATACTGCCTGCCTAATTCCCATTGGCCTTTTTTCATAGATCAGAAGCATATTCGGCGCTCAAGAGAGACCCCTAGTGTCGCTTCTCCGACACAATGTCGAGAGAGCGACAGACGGGGAACCATGGTAATTCCATGCCAGAGGTCTCTTTAACATTCAACTGTGTGCATGAAAACTTCTCACACTTCTCACACTGAACCTGCATGAGGGTGAAAGAGGGTGAAAATATGCTAGATTATTCATGAACATAATTAATAGCAGTCCTGACTTTGTGCAATTTGCCATTTCAGCATAATGCCAGTTGCAGTGTTGGCTCAATGTCATGTGTAAACAAAATTGTGATGTAACACATAGCCAATGGTAATTAATTACAAAGCATATATTTAACTTGTTTTGTTATACAATGTGTGATAGCATTTAAAAAGGATATTTCCCCCAAAACAGAAAATGTGCCATAATTTATTCACCTTATTATTGTAAAACTGAATTACTTTATTCCATGGAGCACAAAAAGGTGATTTTAGGCAGAAGGTTGACAGTCAGTGGTGACTGGGACTGTCATTCTGCTAAACAACTCCTATTGTTCCCATCAAGACAAACAATGCAGCCAGGGGATTACTTTTATTTACTTTTTATTTGTACTTTTTGGCACCCATTCATTTGCATTGTAAGGACCTACAGAGCTGAAATATTCTTCTAAAAATCTGTGATTATGTTCTGTAGAAGAGAGAAAGTAATACACATCTGGAATGATGTGAGTGTGAGTAAATAAGAGAATTTTCATTTTTGGGTGACCTATTAATTTAACTGTATTAAGTTAAAGTAATACAGTTAAAGGGAGGTCTCTCAAAGCAAGTAGAGCAGTAGTCTTCTTTTGATTCTAAAATGGACATGTTTATGCAATAATTAACACAATTGTTTAACTTATATTAACCTATTTTAAATGCCATGACATAAAAAATTTTTATTGAGTTTTTGCAATTAACCTGATGCAAGGAATATTTCCTCTGCCATCTTCCTTCTCTGTTCTTTGATATGCTCTTTAGATGGATTGATAATGAATGTACATGGAATTTCAGGAAACTGTTCCACAGTTTCTTTTGCCATCTTAGAAAAACATGAACAGTGTTTGTTATAGCAATACAGCTTATAAAAGAGACATATGGTTAATTAATATCAATTAGAAAACTTTATGTCTGTGAGATCAATGTATAAAGTGGCCCACTTTGTTGGATTTCATCACAGTTTTGAAAGCTTACTCTTTTAATTAAAAGGTTACCTGTAAGACAAACACCCCACACATCACTGCATCTTCTTGGACTGTGTACAAAATGTGACAAGGCTAAATCTTCCAGGACTACAGGTCTCTTAAAAATAACCACATTCTTGTCACTCGTGTCTTGTAGGAATTTCATGACATCTGTTTATTTTGGTCAAAGTCTGACTGAATTTTCTCCAACCCTGGCTCATTTCATATGGACAGCCACAATTTATGTATGTTCTGTACATACTGATATTAAAGTGTTATAATGTTATTAAACACCTAACATTTAAGACAATTCCTTCCGCCAAGACAGTCGCTCCATAGTAAAAATAAATATAAAATAAAGTCTCTGCAGTTAAAGATTGCAAAATGCTGCAAACGCTCGACTCAGGACCGTGGACAGCAACCGAGCACAATGATTTAGTCATTCATTGGTGGCGTTGCACCAGGTGCACCTTAATCCAGCCTTGGGGTGTCATTAGGTCAAAACCAAATTTGGTCCAGCCCGAATGTTTTTAATCAGAATTTAATGTGTTTAAGTGGAACGGGATTTAAAAGTATAGCGACCGGTGTCACAGAACGAGAATGGTCACTAAAATATTTATATTCTCAGGTAGGGCCTATATGCATAGATAAGAACATGAAGAAAAGTGATTGTTTCTTATATTAATAAGATCTAAAAAATCCATCTGGCCCAGGAGCTTTGTCTGTAGGCAAGGCCCTAATTACCTTGCCAAGCTCCTCCAAGTTTATCTCAGAATCAAGAGAATTCTTTTGCTCAGTCATCAGTTTAGGGATTTCTAATGGTTCCACAAAATGTATAATATCTTCATTAGTAGATGATGACGTGGAACTATAGAGATCAAGATAGAATTCTTTAAAAGCATTATTAATATCAATGACCGAGGTAAAATAATCCACCACCAGCAGATTTCACTGAGGGAATGGTAGAAAAAGGCTCTCTCTGCTTTATATATCTAGCAAAAAGCTTCCTTGCTTTGTCCCCTGATATATGACTGTCTTGCCTTGAATAATCAAAACTCCACTTTCCATGACAAAATAGTATTATATCTTTATTTCAATTGGGTCAATTCTCTGAGGCATCAGACGACATTCGGCACTTCAGCTCTGCCTCTGCCCTTTTAATATTCCCTTCCAACTCCACAAGTTCTCATGCTTTGGATTTTTTGATGAGTGAGGCATACTGTATGATCCAGCCCCTAAGAACCACCTTAAGTGCCTCCTAAGCCACACCCACAAAGGATACTGAAGACCAGTTGGTCTCCATATAAACATTTATTTCAGTCTTTAACATTTGTTGGAAACCAAGACTTTGCTAAAAGGATACATTAAAGCACCAACTATATGATTTATTTTTCTCTGTATGTGGCAACACCTCTAAACTCATCAGGGTGTGATCTGAAACAAAGATGTTTCCAATTGACCAATCCACAACAGATGAAATGAGGGACTTAGATATATAAAAAAATCTATTCTAGAATAAATCTTATGGACTTATCAAAAAAATGTTTAGTCCCTACAAAAAGTCTCCAAATATCTGTAAAGACCAAGATTTTTACACATCCTGTGTAGTGTCACTGTTGCTCTAAATCAACTTTTGCCCCTGGATTTCTGATAAAACATAATGACTCTTCCTAATTTATCTTTAATCTGAACGAGACATTTGAATTGTAGATGTTTACATATCAATGTAACGACTCCCCTGCTCTTATTTGAGCTAGCACTAAAGAAAGCATGTCCACCCCATATCTTTACAATTTTTTCAGCTTCCTGTGGGGAAAGATGCATTTCTTGAAGAAACACTTTATCAAATGTATTTCGTTTAAGAAAAGAAAAAACATTCCTTCTTTTTGTGGGGTGCCCCATTCACATTCCACGTGGGAGAGAGATAATCCACTCCTAATCACATTTGAAATTTGTACTTATTAGAAATAATAGATTATATGTCAAAAATAAAATGATATAGACCACATTCCAATATTAGTGCAACAGTCAAACCCCAAACTTTCCACAGAACCAAACAAACAGATAAAAGAAAAATGTGCACATTAACCCCGCACAAAACAGTGCAACAGGCGTCCATCCCTCTAAACTCAAACAGCCCATGTACGCCTACGAGAACCCCCATGACAACTTTGCTGTAGGTGTTTCTATACAAATTTTGTGAGACAGAATTAGATAACAGAAAATAATCTATAAAACAAACTGCAGCCCATAAGCAGAATAAACACAAATAATGTGTAGATTCATTCAGAAAACTGTCCTGAAGGTGTGTTCCTCCAAAAAACATGCTCCAGCCAATACATTTATTTATTTTATAAAATAAAATAAAACAAAAAGAAACAAAACAAGTGCCCCATTTCCACGGACGGACAAGTGAATATTCAGTGAGTCAAGCTCACTTGGTGGCAACATGAGAAACACACCATGACTTCCCCAGTCCTATGATTTCATGTAAATACTTTATAGCCATCCTAAGTATCTATTCTCAATTTGGTTGGGAACATCAGTGCAAAAGCGTCCTTCCGCTGATGTAAGAGTTTCTTGCATTCTGTTGATGCAAAAAGTTCTTGAAGGAGTGTTATTCCGCAAAACAAACTCCAGCTGGTAGACGGAACAAAAAAAAAAATAAAACAAAAAGAAACAAAAAGGCGCCCAGCTTCCTCAGACAGTCAATTGTACGTTCAACAAGTCAAGCTCATAGGGGCAACATGAGAAACACACTATGACTTCCTCAGTCCATTGATTATATGAAAGATATTACCTCCTGTGGGCATATAAATATTTTGCGGCCATACTTAGTATCTATTCTCAATTTGGCTGAAAACATCAGTACAAAAGTGATCCTATCTCAATGCAAGAGTTTCTTGAAGGAGTGTTACTACATAAAACAAACTCCAGTCGCTAGGTGGAACCAACACAAAAAGAAACAAAATGTCTCCCAGCCTACTCAGACAGTCGAGTGTATGCCCAGCGAGACGATCAACTCAGGGCCACATGAAAATCACCAAATGGCATACTCACCCCATTTACTTTATGAAGAACATCGCTTGCTGTGGACACGTAAATATTTTGTGGCCATCCTTAGTGTCTATTCTCAGGTTGGCTGAAAATATTAAATGCAAAAGCGATCTTCCGTCGTAGCAAAAATATCTTGCATTCCTTGAATCGATCATGTTTCTCTCTTGTCGAGTTCGCAAAGTCTGGGAACAAGAAAATGCTGTGGTTCATCCAAGATAGCATTCTTTACTCCTCATGTAACAGAAGATCTTTATCGGATGATCTCAGAAATTTGGCCAGAATTGATCGGGGCCTGTCTCCATCAGCGGACTGCTGAACAGGAACCCTGTGAGCTCGCTCGACTTTCCAGCATATGGCCTGCTATGTCGAGCAGACTCGGAAGGAGCCCATCCAGGAATTCCACCATATCCTGTCCATCCACTTCCTCCAGGAGCACCACGATATGGACGTTATTCCACAGGCTACGGTTTTCCATTTCCTCCAACTTCTCCCAGACACACTCCAAATCCCCTCTCTGTAATACCCTCTCTGATCACTCCAGATAATTGATAATTTTCTCGACATCCCAGACCACATCAATAAATTTTGCCTCCATTGCAGTGATTGTTTGATGTATCACAGCAAGATCCTCCAAGTCAGCAATGACCTTCATCAGCATTGTCGACATGTTCAACATCTCTCGCCGCATTTCCCGCACTTCCCTGACCAAATCGACTCCCTGGCTCGGAGCCTGTTGGGAGCATCTGCTTGAGCACGTAAGGGACTTTTAAGTACTCCAAAGCCTGAGGATTTTGAATTCCTTGACATATTATCCTCATAGAACAGTTATGTAACAGAGTGTATCGAATCTCACCGGTTTATGTCATAAAAGGTATTAAAACTAGCAAAGTGCGCAAAGCCATTCATAATGGTGTTTTATGATCAACAAATCATGGTGTGATCTTTCTGCTCCTCTGATCTGGAATTTCTCATGCTTCTGTGTCGACCATTCTGGCTACTGAGGGAGTGCTTACAGGCAGAAACTGAAACAGGAAGCACTCACCCTCAGAACAATCCAGTGCTGGTCAGACCAATCAGAATCTATGCTACAAGACTGTTTTGATCACGTGGACTGGGAGATGTTCCAGTCCACCTCTGATGACGACATCGAGGTTTACGCTGACAGCTTAACTTGTTTCATCAGGAAGTGCGTAGAGGGCGATGTTCCAAAACAATACAGATCTACCCCAACCAGAAACCATGGTTTAACGGCGACGTTCGAGCGGTGCTTATTGAGCGGACCTCCGCTTTTAAATCCGGGAAAGCGGAGGAGCATAAACAAGCCAGTTATGCCCTCTGTAACACTATCAGAGCAGCCAAACGCCAGTACAGGCACAAAATTGAAGGACAGTTCAACACCATCGACTCTAGAAGCATGTGACAGGGAATTAACATCATAACAGACTACAAAGGGAATAAAAACTCCGCCATGAACACCACTGCCTCTCACCCGGATGAGCTTAATACATTTTATGCTCATTTCGAGGAAAATAACACCGCCCTGGTGGAGAAATCACTCACGGCCAACGCTACAGAACAGTCTCTGTTGCGGTTGTAACCTGATCCTTCAGACGGGGGTCCAGACGGGCCGCGTCACCAGAGCGTGCGCCAACTGGCTGGTGGTTTTACGGACATTTTCAACCTGTCCCTCTCCCTGTCTGTAGACCCCACATGCTACAAAAGGTCCACCATTGTGCCTGTACAAAAGCAATCAAAAATCACTTGCTACAACCGCTCCACTGATGATGCCAATATCAAAATCCACAAAAGGAGGTAGATCATTTTCATATTTGGCTCCTAAACTATGGAATAGTCTCCCTAACACTGTTCGAGATGCAGACACACTCCCTCAGTTTAAGTCTAGATTAAAGACTCATCTATTTAGCCATCCCTCCAGGAAAGGTGCCGCTCTCCTCAATAGTAATTTGGCTCATAGTCTTAATAATGATAATATTTGACTAACTGGGGCCCAGGTCAGGAAGCAGACAAACTGGTTAATCTGAACATCTGCTAGCTGCCTTGAGACGTCACACAGGTCACATAAACTACAACACATAGAGACTGTATCACCTATATATCTCATAGAGACTGTGTCTGTTCCCCGAACTACCAAACACAATACCCTCACTAAATCATTTAGAAAAAATTTGATTTAGGTCAAACTTGAACAAAACAAACAAATGAAAAATACACATCATATACAAATAGGGCTACTAAACATTAGATCTCTTTCTACCAAAGCACTAATTGTTAATGAAATGATCTGCTCTGTTTGACTGAAACCTGGCTTAAACCGGATGAATATATAGTTTAAATGAAACTACTCCCCCAGTTTATTGTTATAAACATGAACCTCATCTGAAGGGTCAAGGAGGAGGTGCTGATACAATTTACAGTGAAGTTTTTGGTGTTACTCAGAGGACAGGTTATAAATATAAGTCTTTTGATCTAATAATGCTTAATGTGACACCGTCTGATATAAATAAAAAATCTCTGTCTTCTTTTGTCCTTGCTACAATGTATAGATCACCTGGGCCTTATTCTGATTTCCTTGGTGAATTTGCTAATTTTTTATCAGATCTTGTAGTTACTGTAGATAGAGCTTTAATTGTTGGTGAATTCAACATTCACATAGATAATGAAAATGATACAATGGGATTAGCATTTATTGATATTCTCAACTCACTTGGAGTCAGACAAAATGTAACAGGACCAACTCATCGCCAAAATCATACGCTAGATTTAATTCTTTCATATGGAGTTGATGTTGATAATATAGAAATTCTCCAGCAGAGCGATGACATCTCAGATCATTACCTTGTCTCTTGTATGCTGCAATCAACTAATGTTACTCAATTTACACCACGCTATTGTTCAGGTAGAACTATTCTTTCGACCACTAAAGATAGCTTCACTAATATTCTTCCAGATCTATCTCATACACTCAATAAACCCCAAAGCCCAGAAGAACTTGATGAAATAACAAAAAATATAAATGCAGTCTTCTCTAGCACCCTTGATGTTGTCGCCCCACTTCGATTAAAGAAAATTAAAGAAATAAGCCCTGCACCATGGTACAATGATCACACTCATGCTCTCAAGAGAGCAGCTCGGAAAATGGAGCGCATGTGGAAAAATACAAAATTAGAAGTATTTTGTGGTGCATGGAAGGATAGTGTCTGTAGGTACAGACAGGCACTAAATGCTGCCAGGTCAGCATATTTTAGCAAACTCATAGAAAATAACCACAACAATCCTAGATATTTATTCAGTACTGTGGCTAAATTGGTTAGGAATAAAGCCTCAACAGAACCAGATATTACGTCGCAGCACAAGAGTAATGACTTCATGAATTTCTTTACAGATACAATTTTAATAATCAGAAATAAAATTGGAATTATGCAATCATCTGTCATAGCACCTCAGAAAACAGTGTCTAATAATTTTCCTCATGTGCAACTTCAATCCTTCTCTGTCATAGGTCATGAAGAGCTAACAAAACTTATCGAAACATCATTTAACTCCTCGCTATGCTTAGGATATGTCCCAAGAATCTTTAAAATGGCAGTTATCAAATTGCTTATTAAGAAGCCACAACTTGATCCTGGAGAACTGGCTAATTATAGACCGATTTCAAATCTCCCATTTATGTAAAAAATACTAGAAAAGGTAGTATTCTCCCAAATATTTTCATTTCTACAGAGAAATAGTATATACGAATAATTTCAGTCAGGATTTAGGCCTCATCACAGAACAGAGACTAGACTTATTCAGAGTTACAAATTACTTGCTCTTATGAACTGATCGCGGCTGCATTTCTCTTCTAGTGCTTTTAGATCTTAGTGCTGCATTCGACACGATAGATCACGACATTCTCTTGAATAGGCTAGAGAATTATGTTGGCATTTGTGGAGTTGCATTAGCATGGTTTAGGTCATATTTAGCAGACCGCTACCACTTTGTCTATGTAAATGAGGAATTGTCAAACCAAACAAAAGTAAAATATGGAGTGCCACAGGGATCAGTTTTAGGGCCTCTGCTTATCTCCATGCATATGCTTCCCCTGGGAGATATTATCAGGAATCGTGGAATAAGTTTCCACTGCTATGCCGACGATACACAACTTCATATTTCTTCATGATGAGATTTCACAATTCTCAAAATTAGCAGAGTGTATCAATAATATAAACGATTGGATGGCCAGAAATTTCCTTCTACTCAATTCTGACAAAACAGAGGTACTAATTATTTGACCAAAAAAACTTTAAAAAGTAAGCCACTACAATATAATTTCACTCTCCATGGATGTACTGTTACACCATCTTCAACAGTGAAGAATTAGGCGTTATATTTGATACCAATCTGTCCTTTGAAAATCAAATTACCAATGTTTGTAGAACAGCATTCTTCCACCTAAGAAATATTGTTAAATTAAGGCACATGCTCTCAGTTGCTGATGCCAAAAAACGAATTCATGCGTTCATGACCTCAAGACTAGATTATTGTAATGCATTGCTGGGAGGATGTCCAGCAAGATCAATAAATAAACTTCAATTGGTTCAAAATGCAGCAGCCAGAGTGCTAACGAGAACCAAGAAATATGATCATATTAGCCCCATTTTATCATCGTTACATTGGCTACCTGTTAAATTCCGTATTAATTTTAAAATTCTGTTAACTACGTACAAAGCTTTGAATGGTCTAGCTCCACAGTACTTAAGTGACCTTCTACCACGTTATATTCCATCACGTTCATTACGATCGCAAAATTCTGGCCTTTTAATAGTTCCTAGAATATAAAAATCCACAAAAGGAGGTAGATCCTTTTCATATTTGGCTCCTAAACTATGGAAAAGTCTCCCTAACACTGTTCGAGATGCAGACACACTCCCTCAGTTTAAGTCTAGACTAAAGACTCATCTATTTAGCCAGGCATACACCTAATTTATCCTCCAACCCACAATTAGGCTGCTTTAGTTTGGTCTGCCGGAACCAGAAACCAGAAACACTGATCATATTATTGATCAATAATATTGCTTATATAATTTGTTTCCCTGTCTCAACCTCGGGACTCCTATCCTGAGGTCACTAGAACCGGCTGGATCCAGCACCCTTCCTGATTCGTGTTGGACTCCACTGCTACGTGTCACTGAATGATGATGACTAAATGCAGCCAGTGCCAGCCAAACATCACTTCAGTCTATTATGATGGACTTCAGAGGATGAACTGATGGCAACTCCAACCATAAGACATGGGATACTTCATATGCCATTGTCTGAACCTTGGATTTAGGATGGACCGCACTGAACCTCACCGAAATTACCGGCCAGGTTGAACTGCGTTTCACATCCCTGATCTCTGCCTGCATCACCTCGGTCTATTGATGGGCTTCAATCTTGAAATGGAATGCATAGACTAACAATTGTCAACAAAAGCCTTCATCAGCCAATTAACAAGGACAATTGCACCTATGTGAACTTCTGCAGTTAATCCAGGATGAACTTCAAAGATATTGGTCATTAATCTTACAGTTCAAACAAAATCAATGTTTAAACACCGACCCTTATCACTTACTTAGTATAATAACTAGAGATACACCGATTGCAATTTTCTTGGCTGATTCCGATTTCTGATTTTTTGCAAGTGTGACCAGCCGATACCGATTTTTTCCGATTCTGATTTTCTTTCTAAGAACTATTATTGACCGCATATACAAACAAAATCTACCTTTCTTCAATGCAACATTTTATTTTCATAATAAAATAAATGATTAAACATTACAATTTAAAGGATCTTCTCTCACTTAAACAACTCTCAAAATAAAGTTTTCTGTGACTGGAAAGAGTTGGAAATAACAATTAACTGCAAATGAGTTGTTTTATATAACAAATGTCATTTTCCACTATTTTTATAAATGGACCTTTTTCTCTTTATTACTTGTCTAACAAAACAATTCCAAAGATCTGAAAAACTGAAGTGTCCAATACGCTCAACTTACGTTAGATGTCCAAATATCAGTTGTAAAACTGAGCGCTGCTTCAGGAACGGCTTGCATACCTGCCAACACTCCCGTTTTTCCCGGGAGTCTCCCGTTTAGTTATTTCTCCCAAAAAAACTCCCGTAATTTGTATGGCCCAAACCACGTTATATGAATAATCACATCAATATATTATTCCAAGGTGTTCCAGTTGCCAGATCTTGAATGAAATGCATCCTACTCACACAATCGACACATCATACACATTACAAATAATTTATGACCTCAACCTGGCAACCTACAACCCAGTTGCGCTGTTGATATCTGCGCAGGCAGTAGACGCCGGATGTTAAATCAAGCATCACTGGTAGAGGGGAGGAGAAGACTCAGCTGGTGCTCCGAAGAAAAAAACTAAATATACATGTACATTTAACAACAGCTGGATGGAAGAACTGAATTTCATATCCCGAAGCCATATAGACAATGCACACGCCTTTTGCAATGTGTGTCACACTGATTTTAATATCGGACACGGTGGGAAAAATTAAGTTACTCAGCACATTAAATCACAACAGCACAATTTCTATTGTATTTAGCCTGCCTCTGCCATCCAGCACCCCACTTCCCCTCACCCAGATTTGTGTACCCAAATGTTGACAGATAACAGGCTGTGTGTGTTACATGACACGAGATTAAACAACTCGGGCAACGCGACGTCGGAAAGTACCTCCAACTCTGTATGGAGGAAATGTATCAGACTTCTGAACCCTCTGTTCTCAACTATGGAGAACAGCTGGTCATCCAGGACCATGAATTCCATAATTTTCCTCGTAATTGCTTTGGTCTTTTCGCTGCTCATTCCAAGGGATGATAGGAGAGGCTGCTGACTTGTGGCTGGCTCTAAGCTCTGGCTAGCTTTAGCCACTTTCGCTTTTTAGCTTGTTTTTTAAAATGGGCATTTTCAGCTGGGTGATGGTGTTTTAAATGTCTAATTAGGTTTGTTGTTCCGAAATTTATTGTGGTGGTTCCCCCACGGTTTACTTTGGCCTTACAATTATTACACATTTCAAACTTTATGTATTCTTCACTCACAGTGAAGATCTTCCACGCCAATGACATGTTTACGTGTGGCTGTGACGTTATTGCCTGCACCGCTGGCAACAAAACGGACCGGCTTGGAATCGGAAAGATGTGAGGCTGACCAGCCGGTCACCGGTCCGGCCGAGCATGCGGAAAATCGGCTAATTCCGGTCCCTGGCCGGTCGATCGGTGCATCTCTAATAATAATTTTAAACCATGACTTTAACTATACATAAGTAATATTTACATTATATTCATGATGTTAGTCAGAGGGGAACTGGCCACCACAGTAAGTCTGGTTTCTCCAAAGGTTATTTTTCTCCATTAATCAACATCTTATGGAGTTTTGTGTTCCTTGCCTCAGTCACTTTCAACTTGCTCACTGGAGTTATTGATACAATTATTATTTAATTACTTATTTTTAAACACGATTAACAATCGTATTTTATCTAATTACACAATGATGATTAATTGACTTTATAGACATTACAGTTTTATCGTCTGTTAATGCTGATCTTCTGTAAAGCTGCTTTGAAACAATGTGTGTTGTGAAAGGCGCTATACAAATAAAATTGACTTGACTTGGCTGCATCACTGCCTGGTATGGCAATAGCACCGCCCACAACTGGAAAGCCCTGCAAAGGGTGGTGCGAACTGCCAGACACATCATCGGAGGTGAGCTTCCCTCACTCCAGGATATATATAACAGGCGGTGTGTGAAAAAAAGCTCGGAGGATCATCAGAGACTCCAGCCACCCGAGTCATGGGCTGCTCTCACTGCTACCATCAGCCAGCCGACTAATGACAGCTTCTTCCCCCAAGCAGTCAGACTTTTGAACACTTGATCTCTCACGATCAATATATATTAGCACTGCACTTTATTAATCTATTATCTCACACTGGACTGTCAAATATATTATCCACAATACATCTACTGTATATATTTTTTTTAATATACTATTTATTTTTTATTGTATGTATATTGTGTGTATTGTTTACTGTACATTGTATATTATTATTGTGTTGTGTAAGTATGTGTACATTTGATATGTAAATTGTGTTGTGTAAATATGTTGTTTATTGTAATTGGTATATGTCTCGTCACTGTCATGACTGATATGTTGCTCGGAACTGCACACAAGACTTTCACCTACTGTTGCACTTGTGTACATGGTAGTGTGACAATAAAGTGATTTGATTTGATTGATTTGAATAAGGAACAATATTTGCCAAAATTGCTTGAAATATCTGCTATTGGTTACTTGTGATATTTCATATAAAAAAGCAAGTGTGCACAACTGCACATGATTTCTGGTAGTGTTTATGTGTGTGCATGTGTAAATGTGTGTATGAGGGGCAAGGAGTTAAGGGGGTAGCTCTGGAGACTCCAAGTCTAGGGCCCTGTGTAGACTTACTGATTAAAAACTGAGTGAAGGTGTCACATTTCACCTTTTCTCAACACTTCCCTGTCACACCCCATTTCCACTGCCAATCAACCTGAAGCTTTTGAATACATCATATTTTTCAAAATTACTTCAAGAGTCTACAGCATCTGCTACATTTGGTTGTTTGTTAAAGACATGTCCTTTTGAGAACGCATAGCAAAAACAAATTGCATCCTTTTCCTTCACACATTTATTGTCACTGTGTCAAGGAGGAGGGCGGGGCCAGGTCGTGACTATATGCCTGGCCCACACTTTGGCTAATCAGCCGAGGAGAGGGATAAATGCAGCGGAACGCAGCAGTTTGAGAGAGAGAGAGAGCCACATGCAGCTGCAATGTGTGTATTTGTGTTGTGTGTATTTTTGTTTCTTTAAATATTATTTTGATCATTCAACCCGCCTCCTCCTTTCCCATTTTAACCTTTTTACATTGGTGCCGAAACCCGGGAAGGAGGAGGGATGCATTGAGTCCCCACCACTGCCATCCACACAAAGGAGCAGCCGTGGCCATCCACCAGGGGACAGAGGAGTTACTGCCGACCGCCTGGACGCGGAGGAATGGCTGCCATCCATCAAGGGGAGAAGGGCTCGCTGCCAGCCACCTGGAGCGGTGGAGCTGCTGCCAGGGGCTGAGGAGTTCCCTACTGGCCGCCAAAACGCAGAGGGGCATTCCATCCACCAGGGGTCGGATGGCTCCGGTCTGCCCAGGGAGGGTGGAGGAGTGATCAAGGACCAGGCGACGGCGTGTCTGGGAAACCGGCGAGCAAGTTTTTTTCTCTCCTCTCTTTCTCACTGTCGCTCCACCTTGCCTTTTTTGATTTTGTTTATCCTTCCCTCCCCAGCCCTAGAAAGGTGGGGAAATTCCTTGGGAACCATGGCCTGAGGCAAAGGAGTGAGGAGAGGGATGAGGAAGAGGACGGGGCTAATCAGTCGAGGAGAGGGATAAATGCAGCGGAACACGGCAGTTCAAGAGAGTGAGAGAGAGAGAGAGAGAGAGAGAGCATGCAGCTGCCGTGTGTGTATTTGTGTTGTGTGTCTTTAATGTTTACTGTTTCATTAAATATTATTTTGACTGTTCAGCCGGTTCCCTCCTCCTCCTTTCCCATTTTAACCTTGTGCTGGGCAACAAACGTGTGTCATTTGTTAGAAAGTGAACTATTCAAAAGTATATTAAAGCACCATGAACTAAAATAAAACAAAAGAACAAGCTTGTAAGGTATGTATATTTATACATAATGTCGTATAAATGTAGATTACAATATATTTATATAATCTAAAGCTGTATACAAATATAAAGCTTATGTTTACGTTCTATAAAATAATATAATACCCAAGTATTAAATATAAAATTTGTTACACATTTATAGTTATGTTGTGCAAATATCTGGAAGCAGAAATGTTTTCTTTTAATAGTCTGCCATGATATGACATATTAGACATACACATTGAATATGTCATTCAAACATACTTGTTGACTCCAAAGAGCAATAAGGTTAATTTGGCTTTCACAAGGTTATATTTTAAAATGGACCAAAACAGAAAAATTTACATTGTGGTTAATTGTATCCATCATTAGTTGGTTTTGCATTATTTCTGCATTGCAGAGTACCTGTTATCACAGTCACTGAGCTTGCTCTCTCTCTTTGCCTGTTTTGACGCAACACAAAAGAGAGAAGCCATCGTGAACATGGATTAACTGCATGATGCTTATTTATCCAATCAAGGCTTGTCGTAGAACACATGTCCATCCGCAGCTTTAAGTGAGTAAAGAAATAAATCCAATAAAAACAGACGGTTGTGGCTCATTTCAGTGTAGGACAAAAAGGCAGCAAAAAAGCTTGGTGACAGAATCTAAGTCCAATGAAAACATTCATATCAGCTTGACATATTGTCCATTCCTCAGTGAAAGAAGAAGCTCATTGTTCACTTGATGAGAACACAAGAACTTGCCTCAGTGACAGAATGATTTTCTTCAAACAAAACTGTGTTTTTTCAGTCTTTGAAGCCATTAACTCAGCAAGTCAAGTCAAGTCAAGTGGTTTTTATTGACAGTTAGTACAGTACACAGCAAAACGAGACAACGTTCCTCCAGGACCATGGTGCTACATAAAAACAACAAAGGACCAACACAGGACCACATGAGACTACACAACGAAATAAAATACCTATATAAAATACCTATATATACCTATATAAAGTGCACGTGCAAACATGTGCAAAAAGTACGGGACAGTACAACAAATTTCTGACAATGAACAGGACAATAGACACAGTGCAGCGCCGACCAGTACACAGTAGTGCAAAAAGATGACAGGGAGCAGGGAGTCCCGCCAGTCAAGTGAATAAAGGGATAGTTCGCCCAAAAATGAAATCTCTCTCATCATTTCCTCACCCTTATGCCATCTCATATGTGTATGACTGTCTTCTGCAGAACACAAATAAAAGATTTTTAGAAGAATATCTGAGCTCTGTCAGGTCCTTATAATGCAAGTCACATTTAGGCAGCATAAAAGTAATCCACACAACTCCAGTCAATCGATGAATGTCTTCTGAAGCAAATTGATACGTTTGTGTAAAAAATAAATCGATAATTAAAACTTTATTATCTTTAAAAATTAGTGCCAGAATGGGTGCCAACATTTTCAGAACTTCAAAAATTTGGCACCCATTCATTTGCAATGTGTGGACCAAAAAAGCTGAGAACTTCTTCTAAAAATCGTAATTTCAGTTCAGCAGATGAAAGAAGTTCATACACATCTGAGATGGCATAAAGGGCAGACAACATGGCGCGTTCTAAAATTCGAAACAACTCTTTTCAATTAACTCTTTCCCCGCCAAACACGGAATTTTCCGGGTTTTATGAAAAAAAAACGCTTCCCCGCCAAACACGGAATTTTCCGGGTATCCGTGTTTTAGGTGGTATACGGTAAGGAAGACCCGCGCGCATGTTTTGAAAGAGTATGCAACTCTTTGATCAAAGAAACAGACTGCGATCGTCTCAAACGTGAAGAAGTGGAACACTATACTAATACTAAAGCACTTGTTTGATAAAAATGCCGAAATTTTTGTCCGAAATGTTGTTTTTGACAAAACCTACCTCTGTTCAAGTGGCAATAAAAAAAGAACAAATGAAGATAAAATAAAATCGTTTTTGCCTAAAAGCAGAGGCTCAGATCTTTATTTTGATATATAGCATCTTCATATATTCATGGAAGAAAATATTCTGCGGACCATTAAAGTTTAGCGAAAATCGTCAAAAACCCTGGCGGTGGCTGGCAACTTTTTTTAAAAACGCTGGCGGGGAAAGAGTTAAGGTATGCACACCGCTGCCACCACTCGGCATCTGTCGGCACCAACCAGATAAGACTTCGGAGGCTGCCCTAGTAGTGCAACTCGCATATTTTCCATTAATCTCAACCCAAATCATTATCAAAGGATATCGATTATCGCTTTCTTCATTATTAAGAAGGGAAAAACCTTGATAACTTTTGTGTATACTGTCCACGTGCCCTGTGTTTGATACCTGTCCCACGTCCCAGCCACGATGTGGTGCTTCTCGTCCAGTGTGAGACCGCCTTAAGGGTGAGTAAATGATGAGACAATTTTCATTTTTGGGTGAACTATTCCATTAAGTAACAACTTGAGTTTGGCCTAATTAATATTAATGAGCCATGACTTCTCTATGGCTGCATTCAAAAACGTCTGCAGCTGACTTGCTGAACTTCAGTTAGTGGCTTAACCGACAGCGTTTTTTGAATGAATGGAAACTGGTCTCAGAACAGTTTGAAAGGCACCTTATTTTCATCCTACCACAATATACAGCCTCCAGTGGAAGTATTTTCCTGGTTTCGGACGCAGCCCGTAGCTAGATTTCTGACTTCAGCAGTTCATAATGGAAAATCTCCCCAAGTCTCGCGATAGGTTTTCACTTGTACAGAAAATACCCCTCAAGTCTCGCGATAGGTGCTCAATCGTAAAGAAAATGCCCCTCAAGTATCGCGATAGGTACTCACTTGTATGGAAAATGCCCCTCAAGTCTCGCGATAGGTGCTCCCTTGTACGGAAAATGCTCCTCAACTCTCGCGATAGGTGCTCACTTGTACGGCCGCCATATTGTGTGACTCTATTTTGATTCTTATCTGCTGGAAGCGAGAAAGGAAGAGAGAAAAACGGGGGGAGCAGAGGGGGAAGAAGAAGAGCTGTCAAAAGAAATTCCCGAGTGCGTGAAACAGCGGTGGTGCGGTGTTCTCCGCTCATCGCGGTGTTGAACGGAGTTCGGCCTGGGTTCTGTCAGCGGCCCGGCCCAGTGCAGTCCGGCGGCGGCTGACACGGTGAGAGAAACGCTTCAAAGTATTTATGCAGTCGGGAGAGACACGAGTTGTCAAACGATCCCGTGTTTCCTCTTTTATGAAGTGTGCCGACGCTTTATTAGCCGAAGACGCGACGAGAAAATTTGATAAAGTTGCGAATGTTCTTCAGTCCGGTGCTGATTGAACTGCTTTCTCTGATCGGTCTTATTTACTAAACACTGTTTACTTTCAGTTTGTTTACGGTAAACATGTATTATGTTGTGAAGTCAATGAGCTATCTGTGGAGAAGTGTTAGTTAAAATAATGTCGGTCTGAAACGTGTTTTTAATGGTCGGTTTCTTGAATCTGTTGATCATTATTCATCGACTTTTAAACAGATAAACAGATGCTGGAGTCGGATCTTTATTAGGCAAATGATTCACAAGGTTATCAGGCCTGTCAATGGTAGATATTTTCAGGGTTTATCTTTACAAATATCTTGCTTTCAAACGTTTGTGATGCTGAGCACATCAGAAGAATGAAATACAACAGCAACGCAAAACAGTTGAAGACACTGACAAGTCCAAACAAATAAAAGAAATGTTGGGCCTGTAATAACACAAATTGCTTTACCGTACTGTACACCTTTTATATTGTGTTAATTCCTAAACCAGATGAGCCATAGTTGATTGCCTCTCTAAAGTACTGCTGAATCTAAATACTGGTTAATGTAATGAAAAATCTAGAGATTTTACTATATTAAAATTCAAAAGTATTTAATCAAACACACATGTCATCATCTCCCTATTTAAACTCCCCTGAATAAGCAAGTCACATTATTTATTTATTTAGAAATCATATCAGAAGTAAATAACATGTGCCGGGAGCATTGCACATACATCTCCATGGCTATGTATGGAATAGCATACTATTACTAGTTTTACTGTTTATATGATGCATTTTTTACATGGCATGAACATTTTCTGTATGCATGTACCCTAATAGTATTTTGTAATTTTTGACAATGTAAAGACCATTGTTTGAAACATTTATCTTTGCATACGGTATACTACTTTCTCAAAAGTGTAGGCGAAATATACACTGCACACCATGGAGTAAGAAATAGCAAAGTATTCCTGTCTTAACATAGCTCATTTTAAAGATGCATGAGCCTTATAAAAACTCAATGGAATTTGCCCAAAAGTGGTGAGAATGTTTCTTTGCAAAAGAAATGTGGATAAAGCCATTTAGAAAGGGGAAAACCTAAAAAAAAAAAAAAAAAAAAAACTTTTTGGGGCAAAATATTAGATAAGTGCCAAACGGTGTGCTACATCAAAATTTTGAGGTGGGCCTGATGTGGAATTTCAAACTGAATGAAAAGGGCAGTTTTCTATTGGTTTTATGTGGCCTCTTTATACAGAATTTATATACTACACAGAGCCACCATAAAGGAATATTACAGGTTCAATAGAAGTTAATCTCAATCAACAGCATTTATGATTTTATTACCACATACATTTATTTCCATTCGTCCCTCTTTTTCTTTAATAAAAGACACTTACAATGGAAGTCAATGGGGTCAGTCCATAAACGTTAAAATACTCACTATTTCAAAAGTATATACTCAATACATAAACAATATGTGTGTTAACATGATTTTACTGTGATAAAATCACTGTAATGCATTCAGGAAGAGCAAGGGGAGGTGTTTACCTGCAGAACAGTCAACATAACTTTAATGATGTAACTGAACTGAAAACAACACACAAAAAACTTAAACACACATGTGTCTTTCTCGAGCTGGCGCCTCTGGCTCGTCTTTATCCACATCCAAGCTGATTAGCCTGATTCAGGGCTGGGCATTTGTCCTCACAGAAAAAAAGATAGGAAAAAAGTAAGGCTTAATGTTAATTACACTTGGGTACATAAGTAACAAGGCAGGCTGCAATTCTGGTTTCAAATGTAAATGAATTCCGATCATTGAGCCCCACCTGCATTAATTAACAGTTCACACTTTGACTTTTTTTTACCCACTGTTCGTGCTCAAGTTCATTAGACACGTTACGAATGCCTCGAGTGGGAGCTTTCTATTTTCTCTCACAGGGGTGCAGCTTTTCTGTATCAGAGGCACTGAGGTTTTATTATACAAGCCTTATTTCTACATGTTTAATATATAAGCCTAATTTCTAATCTTCATTTGTTTTTATCAATCCATACACCAAGTAGATCTGAATGCATGCACCAGTGACAGTCAGCTTGTCCGAAGCACGTTCTCACTCCTGATTTAACCTGGGAAAATTGACTCTTCCCAGGTTAAATCAGCTAGCGTGTTTAGCAATTACCATGTTTAAATTAGCAGCAATTTTACTGAATGGCAAACCAACCAGGATTTATTTTTCAGCATTAATTTATCAGAATGAAGAAAGCTCGTCATTAACAATGAACTTAAACAAGGATCATTTGTATGATATGCCAGTAGAACTGAACCTTAAAAACACTTAGCAACTCATTCATGCAAGTTGAATAAAACGATGCAAAAATAAAAATTTCACAATGAACATTAGTCAGAAATGTGATTCATACACTAAAAGCAGTTACTGTAAAATTATTATTGTATCATTAATATTTTATACAGATATTATTTTTGTTCATATTCATTTTGACTAAATTGTAGCATTTGGTTGCATTGTAGTTTGTGTTCTAAGACCTGATTAACTTAATATATAATATCCATCCCTCTGTCACTTTAGGTGAGGAGGCTTTTCAAACAAACAGATGCATAAGTGAAATGTGATGATGGGTAGGCTATAGCACAGGGAGCAACAGTGTCACTAGGACATATGTTTTGAATGAAAGGAGCAAATGGTCACGTAATTTAGCGTGTGAGCATGACACCAGAACTGATGCGGAGCGTGAGAAGCGGAGTGCCCATCTGAGCATGCTTATGGCACAAGTATCCAGGACTGACTCGTCAAAATCTGCACAATGGACAGCACGTAATCAAATAGTGTTCAGCGAAAATCCAAATGAAGATTAGGTGCTCCGATACTGAAGCTTTTAGATGGATCGGGTATCGGTCTGACGAGCCCTATCCAAATTCGTTACTGTGTTAGTCATGTTCCTTTATGTCAAGCTCCAAAAATGACATAAAAGAACCATAAAAACACCATTAAATTAGTTCATATGACTCAAAACACAGACACATCTCTGCTTGGGAGTGGCAACAGGTGATCACTCACTCACTCACACACACAGAAACAAAGACACATAGACACGCACACACCCATCAATCCATCCTTGTTTATCCAATAACTTGTCAGAAACAGCACAAGCCGTGATGCTATTTCTGAAGTGAACGTTTTGAATTACTAATGAAGGCTTGAACTAATGAAGAAAGTAGTTCCAAGCACAAATGCGTTTTTATGACTGTAATCGTTTTTTCCTTATTTTTTTCAATTTACTTGTTCATTGAACTGTTGTAAATAAGCAATATCACACTCGCAATCATGCTATATGACCCTACATCAGCACTGCTGTAATTACCTATGGCACTTGTCCTGCGGCTGAATCACAGCAGTGCTGATAAAGGACCATATCACTCTTGCTTGCTTATTATTATTATTATTATTATTATTATTATTATTTGTTTACAAATGATAATAATATTTAAGTTGAATGGCTTCCAAAAAATAACTGTGTGAATTAAAAGTGAGCTGATATCTTACAACTAAATTGAAAAAAAAAAAAAAAAAGATCTGAATCATTTAAAGTCACTGACAGCTGCACGAGGGGGAGATGGACCGGATTTACTCGCGGTTTCTGGAATTACAGTTTGATACAAAAACAACTTTATTGATTTGATTTGTTCATCTGTATCTGTTGGTTGAATCATTCACCGCTGCACCGTAAAGTGAATACAAGTGTGCGGGAATGTCTGTTGCACTGTAAACGTGGAACTTGCGGGAATGACACTAATGTCTAGCGATGCTTCTGATCCTGAGTAAATAATAAGCAATTATGGAACTTTGTAATGTGAATTTATGTGTACTTGCATTAACTTTCCCTACAAACCCATATGGTGATCTGTAATAAAATAATGCTGGTGTTTAAACCTGAGATTCAGTTCTTTTTCATTATTGTCAACAATTGAGAGGATCATGTTGGGTGGATTTCAACAGTAATTACCAGTTTTTGTCTAAGAGGTTCTCCATAGCGAAATGTTTACAGGCGCTGGACTTTTAATTAATTCCATGTGTGGCTGCTCTGCCATGTAGGCCTAAAGCTACCATGCATATATACCTTAAAGGGGTAATTAATTAAATTCAATTGAAAATTGTAGGGCTTTCAATTTAACATGTTCATTTATGAAAAATGATGGATATGAGGAAAACTTTGCTATTTTATTCTTTGCTGCTTTGCTTCATTTCAAAATATTCTTGAATTGTTGTTGTGTGTTTCCTTAACTTTCTATTGTGACCTTGCAGCGAAATTGCACTGCAGTAGTGTAATTTTCTTCTTGCATAATGCATAATCTTGCATATACACAAATGTTAGGGACAGTCGCTATTTTACATTGATGTGTATAAATGGGTATAGCTTATAGGTGTATGTTATCTTCCCACTGTACTTCCAGAAATGTTGAATTCTTTCTGCTGTGTTGACATATTGGGCTTTAGGTGTGTTAAAGTGGTAAATGGTCTCCACATATATAGCGCCTTTATAACTTTAGTGGTTTTCAAAGCGCTTTATACTGCGTCTCATTCACCCATTCACACACCAATGATGGCAGAGCTGCCATGCAAGGCGCTAGCCTGCCACTGGGAGCAACTTGGTGTTCAGTGTTTTGCCCAAGGACACTTCAGCATGTGGAGTCATAGGGTCCAGGAATCAAACTGCCAACCCTGCGATTAGTGGACAGCCTGCTCTACCACCTGAGCCTCAGCAGCCCCACGATTTCACTTCATCTCTTAAATGGCGTAAAGGCAGGGGTGCCCAATACATCGATCGCGATCTACCAGTCGATCGCGATCTACCAGTCGATTGCGATCTACCAGTCGATCGCAAAGGCAATGCTTGTAGATCGCACAAAATTTAAATGTACTTTCGTTAAATTTTAATAAAAATAAATATAACGTCTTTCCTCCTTTTAGTTTCTGTCTCACTTGCACTTGATGATTAAATATTGACCAGGCGAGGTTTTGTTTATTCAGTTGCCATGACAACTAAGTTTGCGCATATGCGCCTTCCAAGGACTTCTGAGAACAGAGCGCGAAATTTGCGATGCTACTGCCCATATTAGGCAAAACTGTCTGATTCCATTCAGTGCAAGTCGTCAGAATAAGGTAAATGCCCTGGCTATTGTAATCTATTGTGCTGTAGGTGTTTTGGGTTTAGTTTTAAAACATTGAACATTATTATATATATTTTTTATTAATTACAAGATGAATCCCATGTAGGGATACATGCAGTAGTCCCAACAAGCATTTTCTTATTTTAAATGAAACTGTGTTTTTTTTAGTTGGTAGATCTTATTGAGTTGGTCATTTTAAAGTAGATCATCACACAAAAAAGTGTGGGCACCCCTGGCGTAAGGGAATCAGCATTCTTATTTACATGATGCTTCAGATCGCCACTTTCTGCTAAAACCATTTGGCATCTTTATAAGTGCATGTAAACGAGGTATTTTAATATCTTTTCTGTTTTTCACAGTCAGTTTTGATCAAAAATAAAAATTGTATTAGAATCTAACATAGCAAAGATGAGAGAAAACAGTTCGAGTCTCATTAACCTGTGCTCATTTACAGAAGCTCTTTACAGAAAGTACCGGTTATAGTCCGTGATCAACAAATCAATGTAGATACTTGTAAATAGTACATGCTATGCAATTAAACAATAAACGCGTAACAAAAATAATATATGGAATTGTAATTTGTTAATTTTAAAAAGCCAAAATGTGACCAAAATGATGAAAAAGTAATCAAATATAATTGGTAAAATTAAAATGTTTGTAATATACATAGTTTGAAGGTCAGCTTTATAATTAACAGCATTAGCTGGAAAATAATTTTCATATGTAAGTAAAAGGGACATTATAAATTAAATATACCCATTTGAATTGATATCGAAATGAATCGAATAGAGAGCTTGTGAATTGAATTGAATTGGGTAATCTGCAACATTACCCAGCCTTGATAAGGAATGTTCCTACCATCTGAGCAATTCAAGCTTGAAGTACCATCTTCATGTTTTTGTGAATCCCAGACAGCAGAGGACAGTAAGCGCAACTCCAGCTGTACAGCAACTAACCACACTTACTGAAATCATGCAGATGTGTTTATATAATGTCTAACATCTTTTGGGGTCCACAAAATACAGAAAATCACACGGGTTTGGAACAACACGATGGCGGGGAAATGATGATAGAATATGAATTTATATTTGAACTATCACTTTAAGGACGCTTGTCAGATTTGGAAGAATCTGTCAATTAGAAGAGAAGTTCGGAAACCAGTTACTAGTAATTATTACGGTGAAAAATGTGAAAAACAATATTCCACAGACCCAATTATATATAATGTTGAATAAAAAGAAGCTAGATCATGCTTTATTTATGGCTACCATCACTATTTCACAGCATTTTAAAGTCTTGCATGGATTCTTAGTTAAGTGTAATTACAGTATTTTCAGTTTAGAAAGAATTTGGATCGTTAGTTCTGTACAGTAAATGTAAATTGCACCTTATCTCTGCATTTGGAAGCATGTTAAAGCCTTATTTATTTTGTTCTCTGTTGTCCATGAGAAAAATGTGCCATGTCTGTCAAAGGCAAAGTTGCTGTGCTGTGTGCAGAGATGTGCTCTTATAAACACTCACGCATGCGATAGGCAGAGCAAAAGGCATTTACACAATTACACAACATGAACATTTACAAGGATTTATACAGCAGGCACTGATATATTTCAGCACATGTATACTTAGAAACTGATAACCCATAAGAGCCCATAAATAATCACCCTGAAAATGACCATCACCACAACACAGACAAGCTCATGTTATCACAATCACCAAAACTCACCGCAACTAGTTTTAAGTGGGAGCTGCAAGTGTAATCTTGAAATATCAATTTGTCTTGGTGTAAAATGAAGGCATTGCATGACAATAGAAAGTGTTTCTTGAGTGCTTACTGCTGCTGCAGTCATGAACTCAACTTGAGTGACAGAGCAAATTTTTCATTAGAAATTTACTTGATTAAAAGTACCCATTATTAACCCTACTCTTAAAACTAAATTTTCTCCAACAATTTACTCAAGTAAATTTAGCACAATATTACTCACCTCTGTCTATCTGATTTGCCTCAGTAACTGTCCATAAGGTC
Organism: Xyrauchen texanus; assembly: GCF_025860055.1. Classification (NCBI taxonomy): domain Eukaryota; kingdom Metazoa; phylum Chordata; class Actinopteri; order Cypriniformes; family Catostomidae; genus Xyrauchen; species Xyrauchen texanus. Next base: position 171,051 of record NC_068305.1, on the reverse strand, counting down.
AGCGATGGGGGAAAAAGAGGAAACTGAGACAACCCATTTCTCTCTTTCTCCATTCACCTCTCATTTTTGACTCGTGAGTGCTCTAGGAATGCTTTGGAAGTTAATTCTTTCAAAATCAGCTTTTGGTATGCTTTATAAAGACTGTCTGGTCTTATGTCTCAATTTCTCTTTATTCTAGTTAATTTTCTCACAAAACGAGAGCTTCATTATCATTTTATTTCATGTCATGTTTATTTTCTTGTTCTGTGTCCACAGACTGAAGTTGGGTCATTTGAGAGACTAATTTTCTTACTGTGACTCCATGTGAAAGTTATTGAGGAAAGTCTGCTGTCTCCAGCAGAAGATTGTCTCTTTTATGCATTCATGGTTAATGGATATCCAGATTCTGATCAGATTTTATTTCCATAGATCAGTGTTTCTGTTTCTGGAATACCCCCAGCACTGCACATTTTGGATGTCTCCCTAATTTGATACACCCAGTGCAGGTCATAAGGCTTCAGAGAGCTTCTACCAACGAGCTAATGAGATAAATCGGGTGTGTTCGCTTTTAGAGACATGCAAAATGTGTAGTGTTGGGGGCACTCCTAGACCATGAGTGACACTGCCATAGATGCACTAATGCATTACCATGTAACAAACAAATGTATGATGATAATGGTGTTTGGCAGCCTGGTGTTTCCACTCCACTATAACTCCTGCAGGTCTCTCATAACTTTGAAGTCTTTACCGCTCCAATCAATTCTCTCATCCAAAAGCTACTAAATGATCACAGATGTCTTGTAACATTGCACATTTTGTAAGGAAGTAGTCATTTAGCAATACTTTTTGCCAAAGTAACACTCATTACATCATATTACATGGCCGTTAAATTTACGTGAAAACAGAACGCTCACATTGCGTTCACTATCAAAATCCTTCGGTGTACTTTCATGGCAGTTTGGCGCCAACCATCTACAGATGGCTCACTTACACCAGAGCGAGCATTTAATCTTCAGGTGCTCTTCTTGGAGAGACCACTCTGTGTTTTGTGCAGGTCCATGAGATGGTTAATTTTAAGTATATACTGCATATAGTATAGGCATTATAGCACAGGAAAATGAGACCTGAAATGTGATGTTCATGGCATTTCTATATTCACATAAAGTTCCCTTATTTGGATAGTAAAATTTGATTGGAAATGAAAGTACACCATAATTATGTAATAATCGCTACAGGCCTAATGTCAGCGTACTAAAAACCCTCTCCAAAATGATGCATCTGTCCTTTAATTGATTTTGTTGATGAACGACTAGTCAAACATGCACAGAACCAGATCCGTCTCATTACCATCCTTGATCTTTAACCACTACTCAAAACACCCATGTTGTAATGCCGATAAGAGCAGCATATATCTTTTTCTGTCTGTTGTGTTGTGCGTTCATTGTTTGGGTGTGGAATGGTGTGTAGCGATCCAGGTGTGTTGTGAAGCAGCAGTTTTTTGCTTTTAGTTGTGACTTTGCTGAGGGCCTTGAATGGATGGTTTACCTGTATCTCAAACAAATGAGCAGTTAGAGCACTGTTATAAAATGATATTGCTTGTGTTTTGCAACTCTTGTCTTAAATGGCCTCTTTAGCCTGGGGGGGTGGGGGTGCAGCACATTTCCCATTGAGCAAACGGTAAACTGACTACATTTAATGTGTCATTTTCTCCTCCCTCTTTTTCCAAAACAGATTGCACAATAGTGTCACACATATAGTCTCTATGCTAGCAGAAATCAGTTCAGTCCTTTTAACAGTGCAGGAGATTGTTTTCTGCTTTCTTTTAACTGCAAGGGATGTTCGGGTTGTGCACGAATGGCCTTATCAACTAATCTATCAACTAATAAATTCAATACTCTAATATCACAAATGGATTTTCCTTTGTGCATTAGCTTATTGCATTATGTGGGTGCATTCAAAAGCTGAAAAATATGACTTTCAGAGGCTTTATATGGAGTTAGATGAAAATAAGATGCATAAATGCATAGAACTGTTCTGAGAACAGTGCAGACAGACAGCACACTGCAGGTTAAGTCATGCACTAAATAGGGAGCAAGGGAGCATCCTATAGCTCTCTATGCAGTTAAGTGCGTTCACTCCTAAAATCTGATCAAAAGTTCAGTTTCAGGCTGCAGATGATGTTTCGATCATGGGACAATGATCATCAGTACATAGATTCACTGTTTATAGATCATTTTATTTGAACATGGTTGACAGTGATCGGATGATGCTGGATGTTACTTTAAATCAGAATTAATTATACTTATTTCTGATTGGTAAAATGCTTCTGCACTGATTTGAACAACAAATCACTTGTTTGTTCAAAGGTGTTTTCACACTTGGTCTATTTTAGAGGTCTGAGCACGGTTCACAGGATTTTTGGCCTATATGTGAAAAATCCAAATGATCTCATACCCTTGTAAAGTGAACTGAACCGAGACCATCTCGGAAGGTGTTCGGAGTACGGTTTGTTTGCAGCCTGCGGTTTGGTTTGCTAATAACGTGCATTGTGAACACAAAGCGCTCCGGGCTCACATAATTTTCTCTTTCTTGCAATGCCAAGCATGTTTGACCCTGAGAGGTAACCCTACACCAGTAATGATGATGCGCAGAGACGAGACGTGACAAGTCACTTTTTCTGTTTCTATGGAGATGACTCTATGTAAGCTGCTGATGAGACTGTTTAACTGGACCGCATTAGAATGGTGTGTGACAGTGAGAGATTCCGACACAAATATATTATTACTATTGTTTTCAATTAATGGATGTTGCCTGATGCTGTCAGTTGATAAAACCATAATTGATTGTATTTTTATGTTGGTAATGCGACTAATCTACCATAATCCATGATTTAATTTCTTGAATTTTGTCTCTAAATACAATATTATTATTATACAATTACAATTCATTCAGTTTAATGCATTGCTTTTCCCTCTTAATGTATAAAAACAAGATGTTATATATTTACACTATGTAATAGTTATTTTTTGATGCAAAAGTTCAATCTCATAAATTAATATGTAGAGCTAATTGTACTCTTAATATTTAATATAGCCATAATAGTAATAATTATCATAAATGTTGCCAAAAATTGGTGTGAACTTAGTCTTACTGTCCACATAATAGGATATCAGTTTAAAGGAAAACTATTTGCTCTGAAAAGTTTTTTGCAGGTTTATTAGGGGCTACTAGTTAGAAATCAAAAAAGGAAATGGAAAATGCACAAAGCAGTCACGCTCAGGTCTCATGAGGTTAATAAAAACATCTATTGTTAGTTATGCTTACAAAAGGCAAATATAACGTGTCACTGTATTAGCTGTTAGTGTTGTCAAAAATACCAGTACCCCGGTACCAAGTCGGTACTCAAACAAAAAATTATTTACGATACCAGAATTTCTGAAGGTACCGAGTACCGGGTCTACCCTGTACCCATGCAGAGGCGGGAACCTTCGAACGCTCACAACAAGCAAAAGATTGCGGCAAGCTGCTGCTGCCGCCAGTCTCAACTGAATCATGCCAGGTTTGGAAATTATTTGCATTTGAGGCTGATGAAAAGGGAAACATCATAGATCAGCAAAAACCTATTTGTAAACGCTGCTTTCACAATTTTCTGACGATGGGAGGAAACACTTCAAACTTAATAAAGACACACACCCGGATTTATTCAAGCAAATAAAGCAGGTGAGTTTAAAAGCATATTATCATTTACATTAGGGCTGAAACGTTTAGTCGACATTATCGACATCGTCGAAAATACAAAATTGATGAGAAAAATGTTCGTTGTCTAATAGTCGTTTGATCTCATTTAACATAACATGAAATCAGATTAAACTGTAACGATATCGCATGAGAGCAGCAGTTCACGCCTGATGGAGGAAGAATTACACAGATCAGTCCAGATGCACTCGAAACTTTCAACCTTTAATTTATGTAGATCCCAAAGTATTAGGGAATGATTAAAAAAAAATAAAAAAATCAGAAGCATGTACCGTTGTGTAATAAGCGGAGGCAGAGCTCTTTAAAGGAAACATCCCGGCGTAACATCTTAAATGCAGTAAAATTGCTTTATTAAAGTTCAAATAATACAGAAGCAGGTCATGTTAATAACTATAAACTCAGAAACTGGCATTTCTCTGTGTGGTCGGTGCCTCTTCTATGAGTTGCGCGAATGTCTCGATCTCAGGGGGAGAGATTGAAACTTCACCCGGCTGAGTATGGCAAGTTTGAACTTTTATTCATTTCCAGGATATGAATTCTTGATATCAACGATTCAGTTTTCACTAGTTAAAATGCTCATTCTAGATATCAAGAATTGTGTTTGAACTAGTAAAAACTATAATTCTTGATATCTGTAATTGTGTTTTCACTAGTGAAATGTCACCATAGGCTGCCATTCAAAATCAATTGTTGATATCAAGAATTGATTTCTTGTTGAAATTCCAATTTCACATATCAGAAATACAATTCGTACTAGTAAAAACCTTTTTATATCAAGATTTCAATTGTCACTAGTTGAAATGTCTATTCTTGATATCAACAATTGAATTGCTACTAGTGACAATGTTCATTTCTGATCATGAATGTGATTGTTACTAGTAAGAAAGCCATTTTAGATATCTGAAATTATGTTGATATCATAAATACATTTTCAGATATCAAAAATTAACATTTTTACTAGTAGCAATTCAATTGTTGATATCTAGAATATAGATTTTTACTAGTAACCACGTTATTCTTGATATCAAGAATCCGCATTTTTACTAGTAACAATGTAATTATTGATATCAAAAACGATATTTCTACTAGTAAGAAATACAAAGCTGATATGTGTATTTGGAATTATAACTAGTAAGAAATAAATTATTGATATCAACAATTTTGAATGGCAGCGTATGGTGACATTACACCAGGGGCGAAAATTTCATCAAAATGTTGGTGGGGACAATAAACACAACAATTCTCAAGAGCAATTTTTTAAGGGAACACCAAGGGGTTTTTTGTTGTTGCCCCGTTTGCATTTGTATTATTTTATTTCTTAAACAATAATTTTAAGAATATATAATTATATTATTTACAATACACATATTTTAGGGAGGGACAACCCTCAGATGGGGGGGTCCTGACCCCCCACCCCCACAATTTCTGCATATGCATTTCACTAGTGAAAATACAATTACAGATATCAAGAATTATAGTTTTTACTAGTTGAAATACATTTCTTGATATCTAGAATGAGCATTTTAACTAGTAAAAATGTAATTGTTGATATCAAGGATTAGCATTGTTACTAGTGGAAATGTAATTTCTGATATCAAAAATTGCCATTGTTACTAGTAGATATCGAATTCCTGATATCAATAACTATAATTTTAACTAGTGAAAATTGAATTGTTGATATCAAGGATTCATATCCTGGAAATGAATAAAAGTTCAAACGGCTTGCCATAGCTGAGAGAGATTCTGCCTCTGGGACATCATCCCTCAAGCGTGCATGCTAAATGCAGCTAAATTAAAACGCGATTGCTCGCAACTTATTTAATCATAATATATGTCACTGTGCATTTCTTATCATGAAGAAAATTGGCAATATGCAGCTTTATTAATATGAGAGCACTTTGCACATTTGGAAGTAGTTTTTTATTAATTCTATTGTATGCTTGTTTATTTAGCCTTTTTTTTAGTACTTGGTAAAAACTTAAATTAAAAGTTGAAGCAAATCTTATATAAGTGTTCAAAAATACTTAAAGCATACATTGTTCAGTTTTGTTACAATTAAAAATTAATATATTTAAATGAAAGTGTTGCTCAATGGCATATTTCTGTTCTTAGTTCTGCTGCTAATGTTTTGTAGACTTTGTTAATAAAAGAGTGTTGTTTAGTAACCTGTTTTTGCTTTGGTACCGAAAATGGTATCGAGTACCGTGAAATTTCACTGGTATTGGTACCGACTACTGAAATTTTGGTACTGTGACATCACTATTAGCTGTCATGTAAATTGAGACCTGTCATTCACTTTGCATGCACACACTGCTTATGAATTAATTGCAGTTTTGTTTTCAATACTTTTTGTATCCTCTGAAATGGTGTACAATATCTTTCCAATGATCAAAATTTTAGTTCACTTAATGGTCTTAAGAGCATTTCAGAGCTCTTGTTAATTTATGAGCGTTTTTACATGCTACTTAGATAATGTGCTTTGTGAAACCCCCATCTCTCCATTAGCACTATTCAGGTCCGCACACGTGTTTGGTTAGCTGTGTGAACACAGAAAACCACATGTCGATGTGTGTCCACTGGCATAGAGAGAGTGGAGAGCGGCAGGTCCAAACAGGAGAGAAAAAAAACACACTGCCAATCACTGTGAAATCTACTGATAGTGCTGGAGTTTCTGCCTGATTCGGTGCTTGCATCACATTGTTATCTATAACTGTATTTCAAATTTCAAATGCAGTTTGCTCATTTTCATTATAGCTAGTCTGTGGCTGGGTTAACAGTAAATTGCCTTCAATCAGACAATTGACCAAATCTTAAACTAATTGAAAAACACTTAAAGGAGTGCAGGGAACATTAGAAGGACATAAGAAAATCCAACAGTGGATGGAGCAACAATGTTTTGGACCCAGACAACACCAGACTGCTAACAAACCAGGCATTGAATCATAATAAACATTGAAACACCTGTATCCTCTGCAGCTAATCCCAATAAGTTGTTATATTTGCCAACTTTGTTAGCTTTTCTTACACTGTTGTCATCTTATTTTGTGCAATGTTTTGTTCTGCAAGGGGACTTTTTTTACCAGCTACACTAAGTTTGGCAGATCGTGGCTATTTGATAAGTAAAATGGTGGGATTCTCAATCAGTTATATTATATGCTATGGCAAAAATCCAGATACAACCATCTGCTCGATGTTAATAATGATCTGTAACAGTTAACAGAATTTAGCAAGTTAAGACATATTTCATACAATATAAGGTAATTACTTTATCTGTCATCTTTAGCATAGATGTCATCTCTGACAATCTTGTTGAGTAATGTACGTAATACCTATGGATTGCATTGATCCGTATGTTTAAATATGCCCTCAAAAACAAGAGTAAAAGCTGAATACAAACTAGGGCTGGGACGATTCATCGACGTTATCGATTACAGAAATACGTCAATTTGCATAACATGTTTCGGTGCGTCGCAATGCAATAATTTAAATGGCAGTGCCCGGTTTAAGCATGGATTCCCCGAAGAACAAACTGCAGCTAAAGAAAACTTGCCCATGGTGATCTAAAGCATGGGAGTATTTTAGCCGGAGACCCAACGATGTGGTGCTGTGTAAGATATGCAAATTGGAAATGGCTCATCACAGCCGTACAACCGCCATGAATGAACACTTGAAGCGAAAGCATCCCGGAGCGCTTGTCAAGACGGCAGCACCGTAAGTCCGGTTTACTTTTTGTCCCCACCCAAACATGATATAGTATTACAACACATGTTTCTGTTAGTAGTAGTCACTTAAAATATATTTTTTAAATGTTTCCACATCGCCCCCATGTTAAAAGTCATTTCTGCACCACTGCTAATGTAACTTTACACCATGTGTCATCTAATTTTGTTATTTGGACCTTTTATATGTTCTCTTTACTTCAACGGCCATGCAGCCCTCTACATTGCAAGTATATTTCGCACTATGCAACCAAAAACGTCTGTTAGCCCCTGGCAAGTACATTTTAACATTTCACTCGTCAGTGAGCAGGGAGGAAAAAGTACTTGTATCTCATTCACTTGAACTCCAAACATCTCAGGGAACCACACCACGGACGTCACAAGAGCAGCTCTCTTTAGAGTGTGTGAAGATGAACCACTTCTCAAGCGCTCTGATGAGCACACCATCTACTGAGACTTGTGCCAAACTCCCGCCAAAATATAAAAAGGTATAAACGGATTTGTTTTGTGAACGCAAAGCGCTCCATTTTCACTTTACGGCCATGTAATGTCAGATATCCGTGGTCATTGTGGGTTTATTCACGCAGTGTTACAGTGCAGCAGTGAGACCGAGGAGATGTCCTGCACTATTTCTGTGGAGATGATCAAATGCAAGAAACAGAATCTCAAAGTCTTCCTTCATGAGAAATAAGGGCTTGTGAGTTAATCAGAGAGCATTAAAATAATGGGTGAAAGTGAAGAATTTAATAATTGCATAATATAATATATAATATAATAGCTATACAGGTTGGCTGGGTTACAAAAGAAACAAAACATTGAAAGTCCAATGGATCAAAAGTAAATCGGACAAATAAAGAGAGAGATATTTTAGTTATTTTATAATTTTATTTGACTGTCATTTCATACGTTTTTGAAGCCTGAAAAGGAAATCATATACCCATTTTTTATTATATGACCCAAGCTAAATTTGTATAAATGACTTTGTTCACACATAGTGAGTTTGTATGGTAATGAATCATCATATTCGTGAAACACCTAAAACACACATTTAATCATAGTCCTAAAACAGTAATCATAGTCATAATCACAAGTAATTGTCAGCCAAATTTCACAATCGTGACCCCCATAATTAGAGGTCGACCGATTAATCGGCCGATTTTATTTATTTATTTTTTTTTTGTGCCTTTTTTAACATAATCGGCATCGGCCAAAATCCAAATATATCAAGCCGATTATTAGGCAGGCGCATCTGTGGGCAGCCTAGTGTTGTTGTGGAACACGTGTTCTACGCAAGCTGCCCCTAGAGTAATATTCCAGCAGAGTGAGGTACCCTCATCCAGTGCCTAAGGAAGGAGCTAAGTTCCTTGGAGAAAACGGTAAGGATTAAATTTGTATAACGTCTTTATATTTAATTAAAAACGTTTGATATGTTACTTCCAACTTCAAGAAAAAACGGGACAAACGCGTTAGGCAACATGACGTTCGGCTACTTTGGATATTGATAGCGTAGTTGAAGTTGCATTATCACAGCAGAAGGGTTGCTATCATGTCACAATAAGTAAGCAAGAATTTTGTAATTACAGACAGTGAATCTGAGACTTTTATTTGTTCTGTTTGTGTGTCTTATATTTGAGAGGGTTGTCACTCAATGCAGAGAAATAAGTAATAAAAAGATACCAGCGCACTATAGGCCGTTGAAGGACTGGCTTTGGTAAGCTCGGACATTATCGGTTCTGCTGTCGGTACTGGAGAAATTAAGAAAATACATTTATTATTGCTATAAAGAGAAAGTTATTTTATCTCGCCAGCCATTTCTATGTATAATAAATGAAACCATTTGTCTGTGATGCAATTTAGCTATTCGCAGTCAGAGAGAGAGAGAGAGAGAGAGAGAGAGAGAGAACACAGCGAGCACAACACGAGCCCTGCTAAATGAGTGAAAGAACTAAACATTCAAACGTAGCCTGGTTTAGATCTGTGATATTAGTCTGATTTTAGTTTAGATTTCGCCTTCCAAAGATTATAAAAAGAATATTTATACATAAGCCGCATTCTGTCTAGCACAACTTCCTTCCCTTCACAGCGGTGCACTGACATTTCTCCCTAAAACTCAAACTTAACATCAGAATCAGCACGATCGGTGATTGCTGTAAAATGCAGTCTAGCAACTGTTGCTAAATTGCGGGACGCGTTTAATAATAAAAAGAGCGCAAGAGATACCGTTCCCAAGGCGGCGCGCGCTCCGATACAGACCACAACGAGACAAGCAAACGATAGGCTACTTTGGGTTTCATGTGCGCGTCTAAACGATCAACTATACACAAAAATATGTCAAAACGACCGGCTTGGAGATTCACTTAAACACGGTTTATGTCTTAAATGGATGTAGTTATGGAAATAGTTGGGAGAAAATATGGTGCATCAGGAGTCTATTAGACTCGGTCTTAAAGGGGAAGCATCCTAATAAACATGCTGACGATTGAGCCATTACTGCGAATCAAACAACAAAAGGCAAAGAGAAAATCACTTACAGCTCTTGAATGAATAACTTCTGCATTAATAAGCATTAATCTATCTATGATAAACTATGCAGTGTTATTTTACAATTGATTACTTCATTAGATTTCTTTTTAGACCACACCTGAGCAGTAATGTTAGTAGACCTTCCTGAAATTAAATCACTGTGCCTATATAACGTTTATCTTTGTTTAATATATATATATAACAAAAAGAACTGTTAAAAATACCGTTAAAGTACCGGATCGATAAGCAGTATCGGTAAGAGTAGTAATACCATTAAAACTTAACGATACCCATCCTAGTTATGCCTGTGCTTCTCTTGGATGCTCTGAATATTGGATAACGTGTCTGGATTGCCCCTTAATTAAAGCTGCATTTGGATCTCAATCTACGTGTCTCGGAGCAGTTCGTAAAACCTGCTTTGTTTATTTAATATATTTGTTATACATTATTTATACAATATGTTTTTACATTATACATTTTTAATTTAAGTCTACAAGTGTAGATTGGTCAAGTGTTCAATAAATGTATTTGTTGAGAAATTGTCTATCTTAAGTAATTATTTGTGTTACATTTTATTTTTCAAATAAAAGGTTCAAATAAGAGGTTAAAAACAAGCACATATCGGCCAAAATAAATCGGCAGCATTAATCGGCCATCGGCCGACCCGGATTTCAAAAGATCGGCCTGAAAAAACAATATCGGTCGACCTCTACCCGTAATTTTCATTATTGGGTTCCTACCTAGTGAATTGTTTTGTTACAAATGTTCTTTTACTGAGAGTTGTTTAAGAATGCACATGTTTTAGTTATTCCTGTTAGAAAAACATTTAAGTGTTACTCAAATTGCACTAATTTTACTGGAAAATAATTTTATGTTGGACTGCTAAACTCGAGGTTGCACAATGTTTTGATATTCCTCCTGAAAGTGACTTGAATTTTACATTTTGTTTAATTTATTTTGTTGTTGGATTGCTAAATGTAGATTGCACTTTTTTTTTCAGTTTTACTCAAATTGAACAAGTTCTTATTTAAATTCGCTCCATAATAAAATTAAAGTAATCTACATTTAGCAATCCAACAACAAAATAAATTAAACAAAATGTAAAATTCAAGTCACTTTCAGGAGGAATAATTAATCAAGATATAATAATAAAAAATCTTTAGAAAAATCAGCAAATTAGTCATTAGATTAATCGACAAAATTATAATCGTTAGATTAATCGATAAAAAATATTCGATAGGTGCAGCCCTAATACAAACACACTGTGATGTGGCTTGTTTGTTTATGTTTGAGGTAGTCACGTGAATCTACCACGTAGACAGTAACCCTTTATGCCACCATTCGGCACTCTGGTCAGTGGAAAAGCATGGCCAGTTTACGATAGGCTCCAGATTGCCCTGGCCGTGAACCAGCAGAGCACAGTTGATGGTTTGATGGTCGTTTGAATGTGAGTGATTGCGGTGCTTTATAAGAGTTGCTGTAAATATCACCAAGCTCAAGAGAAATTAAATAAATCATCCTCTAAACAACTCCAATATCTCTGACATGTACAGCCCTTCACACCAGCGTTTCCTACAGAATTCTATTTTTGATGTTTTTAATGTAAACTAAAAATCATCATATATAATATCTATATACACGTATATCATGTATAAAAGCACCACATAACTGTATATTAAACATTAAAAGGGTCATGGCATCTGTTTTTCATAATTTGCCCGGAGGTCCACTTACAATTAGTAAAGTTTTTTGCATCAACTTTAATCTTCAGCGTAAATGCCCACTGTTACGAGTGGCTACCATTTTTGCATACAAACACGCATCTTTTCCCCCACAATTACAGTAACAACAAAGTCAGTAACCACATTACATCTAAAAGTGTCACATAGAAGCCCAGCTGCTCCATAACCCATAAATATCAAACAGTCGTCAATATATGAAATGTTCATAAATGTAACTGGTTACTTACTGTTTTGCTATCAGTTTGAATAGTGTTGAAAGCTGCCTGATGGCTTTAAATAATAGGGGGTATTTACACTTTGTCACTTCATGCGGTTTTACTGATCAGATTGCCATCCGATTGAATTTAATCATTTACACTTTGCCACATCAACGTGTCTCTTTAAATCCTGCACTGTAAGCTAATAAAACAGAAAACACTTATGTGAATATACCAATGCCGGGCAGCAAATTTAAAAGATGTGATTTTATTATTTGATTCCAAGTGACTGTCCAGTGCACGTGTGTGTCTGTGTGTACTGTGTATTTTTCCCCTCTGGGCTTGTTGTAGTCAAGATATGTCCATTCACATCAGCTGTGCTCATTGTCAGCGTTTAATTTTAGTTTTGTCACCGATCTGCATCAAATAAATAATAATAAAAAAAAAAGTTATATCTATTCTACAGCTTTCATCCATTTCTAAATATGGTATTATTTCATGTATGAAGTGAGACCTAAATACTCTGTAGCAGCGGTTATGGTTCTCTTTTCCATCTATGCTGACGTAGCACTGTTTGGGTGGAGTGAAGTTTACATATGTGGCTTGAACAGCCAGAAGCATTTACAATTGACTGAGCTTCAACTGGAAGTGGTCTCAAACCACATTTTTGAGTGATTGGATTTATATTCATTTCAAATCTATGTTGGAGGGATGGCCATCCAATTATTTAAAACACATGAAGCTCGACATTAAGCATTGTGATGTGCTTCTCCTCTGGAAAAGTAAATTGGTCATTCACTTGTCCAAATAAAAAAAAGTTACTTGTCCGTAGAGAAAAAAGGACATTTATGTTACATGCTCAAGTAACATGCCAAAATGTTATAGTTTCCTAAAACTATGACCGATGCCCAACCTACATGAAAAAGTGTATTTACGGTAAGATGTCACTTCCTGTTGCTGCTAGTTTTTTTAGCATTGCTTATCTATCCGTTTTCAGCGTTTATCATTTTAATATCTGTCATTTTTCAGCATGCGTTAGGTTTTCCCCCTCTTTATTTTCTCATCGCGATACAACTGCGTGCATTTTTCAGCATGCATCCGCTTTCTGTTTTTATCGTGATTAACCTGCGTGCATTTTACAGCATGCACCCGTTTTCTCCTCTGTGTTACACGGATTATTGCAGCGATCTCAAGGCACCGCTTATCAAGAACATCCATAACAACAAACAATTGTGTGAGGGATTCACATTGATCTCAAACCCTCGGCACTAAGGAGCAACCAGCAACAACAAACAATTGCGGTAAGTCATGACATCCGCTCATATTATTGCTTCCTGTATTACATGCCACATGTTTACCATAGCTTCTTTAGTCAGCAGTGAGGGATTAACATGTGATAAATGTAAGGATTTAGTCAGGCTGACAGAGAAGGTTAATGAGTTAGAGAACAGCAAGCAAAACACAGTTTGGTTACGGCTCTAGAGACCCTGCAGCAGGGCGTTCAGCAAAGCGACACCACTCTCGCATTCCTGTTAGGATTTACAATCGATTCTCCTCACTGAGTGATGCACCACTGAGAATCATGTTGAAAGAGCCTTGGTCATAGGTGATTCTTTTGTAAGGAACGTGGAAGTAAAGACTTCAGCCACTATTGTAAAAGGCATTTTGTGTGCTAGAGCATCTGACATCAGATCAGATTTACAAGTGCTGGCTAATGCTAAATGTACATTTCCTAAAATAGTTATTCATGTCGGCACTAACGATGTCCGGCTTTGCCAGTCGGAGATCACTAGAGTTAATATTAAAGAGGTGTATGAATTTGCAAAAACTATGTCAGACACTGTAATATGCTCTAAGGTTTACTGTAGATTAGTGTCACTGAATGGCTGGATGAGTGGTGTTTGGAGAATAGCATAGGATTTATAGACAATTGGAAGAGGTTTTGAGGTATACCTGACCTGCTAAAGAGAGACTGACTTCATCCCTCTTGGGAAGGTGCCGCTCTCCTCTTTAGTAGTTTAGTTCATAGTTTTAGTAGTGATAATATTTGACTAACTGGGGCCCAGGTCAGGAAGCAGACAAACTGGTTAATCTGAACATCTGCTAGCTGCCTGGAGACATCACACAGGCCCATAAACTACAATACATAAAGACATAAAAACTACAAGACATAACCTAGATATCATATAGACTGTGTCTGCTCCACAAACTAAAAGACAAATACAAACTGAGCACTTATTGTAAATTAAATTATTACAGATCAAAGTTTGGATGTGCTCTGTTTGACTGAAAACGGCCTTGAACTGAATGAATATATTAGTTTAAATGAATCTACTCCCCCAGGTTATTGTTATAAAAATGAGCCTCGTCTGAAGGGTCGAGGAGGAGATGTTGCTACAATTTACAGTGGCGTTTTTGGTTTTACTCAGAGGATGAGATATGTAAATGTAAACGTTCTGCACTTATATAGCGCCTTTTTAAGCCTTAACGGTATTCAAAGCGCTTTACACTGCGTCTCATTCACCCATACACACACACACATTTGTACACCAATGGCAGCAGAGCTGCTATGTAAGGTAATGTAAGCTAGCCTGCCATTGGGAGCAACTTGGGGTTCAGTGTCTTGGCCAAGGACACTTCGGCATGTTGAGTCGTGTGGGCCGGGATTCGAACCACCAACCTGCTATTAGTGGCCGACCCGCTCTACCAACTGAGCCACAGCCACCCCCTTAGATATAAATCTAAGTTTTGAACTAATAATGCTTAATGTGGCACATTCAGATATAAATAAAAAAAATAATAATAATATTTTGCCCTTGCTACAGTATATAGATCATCCGGGCTTTATTCAGATTTCCTTGGTAAATTTGTAAATGTTATATCACATCTTGTAGTTACTGTAGAAAGGGCTGACTTCAACATTCACATAAATAATAAAAATTACATGTTGGGATTAGCTTTTATCGATATTCTCAACTCACTTGGAGTCAGACAAAATGTGACAGGACCAATTCATCGCTATAATCATATGCTAGTTTTAATTCTGTCATATGGATTTGATGTTGATAAAATAGAAATTCTCCAGCAGAGCGATGACATCTCCGATCATTACCTCATCTCTTGTATGCTGCGATCAGCTAATGTTACTCAATTTACACCATGCTATCATTCAGGTAGAACTATTCTTTTGACCACTAAAGATAGCTTCACTCAGTAAACCCCAAAGCCTAGAAGTACTTGATGAATTAACAGAACATATAAATACAGTCATATCTAGCACTCTTGATGGTGTTAGCCCCCATCGATGAAAGAAAACTAAAGCAAAAAGCCTGCACCATGGTACAATGATCACACTCATGCTCTCAAGAGAGCAACTCGGAAAATGGAGCGCAAGTGAAAAAATACAAATTATAGTTATTTTGCGGTGCATGGAAATATAGTGTCACTAAAAGCTGCCAGATCAGCATATTTTAGTAAACTCATAGAAAATAATCACAACAATCCTAGGTGTTTATTCAGTACTGTGGCTAAATTGGTTAGGATTAAAGCCTCGACTGAACCAGATATTCTGTTGCAGCACAAAAGTAATGATTTCATTCATTTCTTTATTTCAATTTTATTAGTAATCAGAAATAAAATTGGAAATATGCAGTCATCTCTCATAGTACCTCAGGAAAACAGTGTCCCATAATTTCTGTATATGGTTTGTGAAGAGCTAACAAAACATATCAAAACTTCTAAAGCCTCAACATATCTGTTAGATCCAATACCAACCAAGCTCTTAAAAGAGGTATCTCCTGTAATCGCAGAACCTCTTCTTAATATTATTAACTCTTAGCTATCCTTAGGACATGTCCCAAGAATCTTTAAAATGGCAGTTATCAAACCGCTTATTAAGAAGCCACAGCTTGATCCTGGATAGCTGGCTAATTATAGACCGATTTCAAATCTCCCATTTATGTCAAAAATACTAGAAAAGGTTGTATCTTTCTAAATATGTTAATTTCTACAGAGAAATAGTATATATGAAAAATTTCAGTCAGGATTTAGGCCTCATCACAGTACAGAGACTGCACTTATCAGAGTTACTAATGGCTTGCTCTTATTATCTGATCACGGCTGCATTTCACTTCTAGTGCTTTTAGATCTTAATGTTGATTTGGTGCTTAGTGCTGCTTTAGTTATGTCTGCGGAACCTGAAACAGTGAACATGATCTATAACTCTGCTATAAATTGAATGGTATCTACGCTAATTGTATTCTATTTGTTTCCATGTCTCAACCCCGGGACTCCTGTCCTGAGGTCACCAGAACCGGCTGGATCCAGCTCTGTTCCTGCTTGGTATCGGACTCCACTGCTACGTGTCTCTGAATGATGACAACTAAATGCAGCCGGTGCCAAACATCACTTCAGTCTATTATGATGGACTTCAGAGGGTGAACTGATGTCAACTCCAACCATAAGACGTGGGATACTTCAAATGCCATTGCCTGGACCTTGGATTTAGGATATACCTCACCAAAATTACCGGCCGGTTGAACTGCGATGCTCCTTATTGATCTCTTTCTGCATCACCTTGGTCTATTGATGGACTACACTCTTTAAATGGAATACATAGACTATCCATTAATTGCCAACAAAAGCCTTCATCAGCCAATTAACAAGGACAATTGCTTCTATGTGAACTTCTGCAGTTAATCCAGGATGGACTTCAAAGACATTGGTCATTAATCTTACAGTTCAAACACAATCGATGTTTAAACACTGACCCTTAACACTTACTTAGTTTAATAATTTTAAACCATGACTTTAACTATACATAAGAAATATTTATATTATATTTATGATGTTAGCCAGAGGGGAACTGGCCCCCACAGTGAGTCTGGTTTCTCCCAAGGTTATTGAGTTTTGTGTTTCTTGCCACAGTTGCTTTCAGCTTGCTCACTGGGGTTATAAATATAACTATTATTTAATTACTTATTTTTAAACACAATTCACGACTGTATTTTATCAAACTACACAATGATGACTCATAGACATTATAGAGATTACAGTTTTATCTTCTGTTAATGCCTTATCTTCTGTAAAGCTGCTTTGAAATAATGTGTGTTGTGGAAGGCGCTATAGAAATAAAAACGACTTGACTTATTATAATTATATTTTTCTGTGACAGAACTGTAAACTGCACTGGGTAGGAGAGGAGGCTATTGTCAAATGATAATTATTTATGTCACATTGGGGCGGCTGTGGCTCAGGTGGTAGAGCGGGTCGGCTGCCAATCGCAGGGTTGGCGGTTCGAATCCCGGCCCACACGACTCCACATGCCGAAGTGTCCTTGGGCAAGACACTGAACCCCAAGTTGCTCCCAATGGTAGGCTAGCGCCTTGCATGGCAGCTCTGCCGCCATTGGTGAATGAATGTGTGTGTGTGAATGGGTGATTGGGACACAGTGTAAAGCGCTTTGGTAACCTCTGAGGTTAGAAAAAAGCGCTATATAAGTGCAGACCATTTACCATTTAGTAAACTAAAGAAAAGCCTCCATCGCATTCATCGTTCTGTTTCTGAAGAACTCACTGCACCGCACCCAACAACAGCGTGAGAGAGTCGCGAACATATGACTCATTTGAACCGGATCTTCATGAATCTCCTTAAAAGAACTGAGGGTTTGAACTCAGGAGCTCATGTTAGCAGTTTGAATCAGAGTTACTTTCTCAGCGAATCAGCCGTCAGTGTGTTCACAACTGGGAGCGCAGACATTTCAAAATAAAGAGTCCTGTGTGTGTGTATATACACTCACCTAAAGGATTATTAGGAACACCTGTTCAATTTCTCATTAATGCAATTATCTAATCTAGGGATGTCCCGATACCACTTTTTCCACTTCCGATCCGATTCCGATAACGGAAATCTCAGTATTGGCCGATACCGATCCCGATCCGATACCAGTGTTGTTATTGCATAATCAGTTTATAATATCTTTACATTATTGTGTGGAAATAATTGGGTGTACTCTTTAATATGTAAAGAAACACAAACCTTTAACTACACATTATTTCAATATAAATGTATAGCTTATTAACTCTTTCCCCGCCAAACACGGAATTTTCCGTGTTTTATGAAAAAACGCTTCCCCGCCAAACACAGAATTTTCCGTGTTTGGCGGGGGTTTTAGGTGTTATACGGTGAGGAAGACCCTTGCGCATGTTTTGAAAGAGTACGCAACTCTTTGATCAAAGAAACAGACTGCGATCGTCTCAAACATGAAGAAGTGGAGTATGAGAAGCTCAAAATATCAGACATAAACATGCCTTTTTCTCAGCTTTTTGTCTGAAATGTTGTTTTTTGACAAAACCTACCTCTGTTCAAGTCGCAATAAAAAAAGAACAAATGAAGATAAAATAAAATCGTTTTTTTTTTTGCCTAAAAGCAGAGGCTCAGATCTTTATTGTGATATATAGCATCTTCATATATTCATGGAAGAAAATATTCTGCGGGCCATTAAATTTTAGGGAAAATCGTCAAAAACCCTGGCGGTGGCTGGCAACTTTTTTTTAAAAACGCTGGTGGGGAAAGAGTTAAGAAACACTTTATTATTAACTAGCATACTGGATACTGGCACTCCCTGAGTTCTGATTACACGCACCTGCATATCATTAGTGGCTAATCAATGACTGCATAAATACCCTGCTTTCTCACCCGCGCGCGCGCGCACTCTCTCTCTCTCTCTCTCTCACTTTCACACTCTGTGCCTGTTCTCATCAATAGTAGAAAGTTCTGGAGTCTCAGAAATACTATGTCAAACATGTGTCTTCATTATTGCCTGCAAGTATCATAAAATTGTTGTAAGTTATCTCTTTCATCGTGTCTATACACTGTGGATATTACTTACCTGCTGTTTGCCACTCTGCTTAACTGGATTTACTCACAATGTTTACATCACTGTTTCAATCCTCTGCTCAATAAACCCTGCAGAGTTCATATCTCTGCTGTGAGTCTCTCCATGACAGCTTTAACTTTTAAACCCTAACTCTTTTTATTCACAGTTTAATTCACTTCTTATTTATATTCTGGTTAAATGCACCTCCAGTGCCGT
Organism: Xyrauchen texanus; assembly: GCF_025860055.1. NCBI lineage: Eukaryota > Metazoa > Chordata > Actinopteri > Cypriniformes > Catostomidae > Xyrauchen > Xyrauchen texanus. The sequence continues at coordinate 152,042 of NC_068305.1, read as the reverse complement.
TCTAAGTCCATATTATAAGTGAACCGAACTGCTGAGCATCTACATCTGAGATGTTCGTTTGTAGCGCTCAAATATTGTGCACGTGTGAAGGCTATAAATAGCTGTGTGTGTGTGTGTGTGTGTGTGTGTGTATATAAATCGAAGCACCATTCACTAACGGGCTGAAGCTGCGCGTGCATTTATATGTTTACTTATTAAACACAGCCTATTGCAATTCACAGAGCTATCGCGTGTCTTCAAGTGGCTTTGAATAAAATGCACGAGTCATATGAACCGCTTTAATGGTGTTTTAACAGTTCTTTTATGTCATTTTTTAAGCTTGACAGTAACGAACATGACTAACACAGAGTGTCGGGCGGCTCGTCAGACCGATACCCGATCCGTCTAAAAACGTCAATATCGAAGCCGATACCGATCTAGGTATCGGATCGGGACATCCCTAATCTAATTAACCAATCACATGGCAGTTGCTTCAATGCATTTAGGGGTGTGGTCCTGGTCAAGACAATCTCCTGAACTCCAAACTGAATGTCAGAATGGGAAAGAAAGGTGATTTAAGCAATTTTGAGCGTGGCATGGTTGTTGGTGCCAGACGGGCCGGTCTGAGTATTTCACAATCTGCTCAGTTACTGGGATTTTCACGCACAACCATTTGTAGGGTTTACAAAGAATGGTGTGAAAAGGGAAAAACATCCAGTATGCGGCAGTCCTGTGGGCGAAAATGCCTTGTTGATGCTAGAGGTCAGAGGAGAATGGGCCGACTGATTCAAGCTGATAGAAGAGCAACTTTGCCTGAAATAACCACTCGTTACAACCGAGGTATGCAGCAAAGCACACACGTGTCCTGAGTTGCACTTTAATAACTGTCACTTTATAACTGTCTGCTACCTCAATAACTGCTATGTGCATAGAACACTATCTCATAGTATGTTATGTTTACATCTTTAGAAACTGTCATCTTTTTGCACTACTGAGTACTGGTCGGCGCTGCACTGTCTATTGTCCTGTTCATTGTCAGTAATTTGTTGTACTGTCCTGTACTTTTTGCACATGTTTGCACGTGCACTTTTATATAGATATATATAGGTTTTTTTTTTTTTTTATATAGGTATTTTATTTCGTTGTGTAGTCTCATGTGGTCCTATGTTGGTCCTTTGTTGTTTTTATGTAGCACCACGGTCCTGGAGGAACGTTGTCTCGTTTTGCTGTGTACTGTACTAACTGTATATGGTTGAAACGACAATAAAAACCACTTGACTTGACTTGACAAAGCATTTGTGAAGCCACAACACGCACAACCTTGAGGCGGATGGGCTACAACAGCAGAAGACCCCACCGGGTACCACTCATCTCCACTACAAATAGGAAAAAGAGGCTACAATTTGCAAGAGCTCACCAAAATTGGACAGTTGAAGACTGGATAAATGTTGCCTGGTCTGAGTCTCGATTTCTGTTGAGACATTCAGATGGTAGAGTCAGAATTTGGCGTAAACAGAATGAGAACATGGATCCATCATGCCTTGTTACCACTGTGCAGGCTGGTGGTGGTGGTGTAATGGTGTGGGGGATGTTTTCTTGGCACACTTTAGGCCCCTTAGTGCCAATTGGGCATCGTTTAAATGCCACGGCCTACCTGAGCATTGTTTCTGACCATGTCCATCCCTTTATGGCCACCATGTACCCATCCTCTGATGGCTACTTCCAGCAGGATAATGCACCATGTCACAAAGCTCGAATCATTTCAAATTGGTTTCTTGAACATGACAATGAGTTCACTGTACTAAAATGGCCCCCACAGTCACCAGATCTCAACCCAATAGAGCATCTTTGGGATGTGGTGGAACGGAGCTTCGTGCCCTGGATGTGCATCCCACAAATCTCCATCAACTGCAAGATGCTATCCTATCAATATGGGCCAACATTTCTAAAGAATGCTTTCAGCACCTTGTTGAATCAATGCCACGTAGAATTAAGGCAGTTCTGAAGGCAAAAGGGGGTCAAACACAGTATTAGTATGATGTTCCTAATAATCCTTTAGGTGAGTGTATATATGTATATGTGTGTGAGATCAAGCTTTTGACACTTAGGACACTTGAGGGACACATACACAACTATTACACAAGGTGCAAACATTTATTGATGCTCAAGAAGACAACACACTACTATATGCATACTATATGTAAATATCTGCTTATGTAGATTATGAAGGGCAGTACTAAATAAAATTAATGTTTATTTGTATAAATTATGAAAGTGGTGTTAGACTAAAGGAAATGCAAACGTATCTTCTCAACTATATATAGTGTTTATTAAACCTCCAATGAATGGATTATGGATTATCTGACTTTTCATGGGCTTTCTATCTTGTTTCTGAACCGCAATCTAAATCGGGAAAATCTGTGATTTCGCAACTAGAAACAGCCATTTGGCTCCTTAATGTTTCAGTTTAGGATCCAGTGGCTCCCAAGTCATTTTTTTTTAGTCTGGTGAGTGTTTTCTTGTTATGGTTGTTCGATTATTATAATGACACAGACAGCAGCAGGTCTATTAACTATTATTCTTACAAGTCCAAAATGTTAATATAAATCTGCTTTTCTGTCTGCTGTTTAAGTTCACTTTAGACATCACTCCGTGTTTACATGAATACCTTACCAAGATGGGCATTTTGGCGGAATTTTGAAATGTATTTGACTATTCAGGTACACATTAGCGTGAGCATTTTCACACACATGCACCGCCTGACAATCAAACAGGGCGCAGCTTAGCAATCGATAAAAAAAATATTTACAAAAACAAACTCAGTTTGCCAACCTTTGAGCAATAAAATGCATACACAAAAACAGGGCGCAGCTGTTTCTAGGTTGCTAGCGAATTATAAAATTGCATGCTCTTGATTCCTATCACAAATATAGCAGGTTATTTTTTTTATTTATTGAGGTTTTAATCAATCTGCTTGTCCAGTTGGACAAGTAAAATTCTCTTTAACTTGCCCCTTCAAAAATCCACTCTTCCCAGACAAGCGCTAATGTCAAGCCCTTCATGAAGTGACAAAGTGTAATACCCCCATAGTTCCTTTTCGGAACTTGGCACATCAGTGTTTAGAACAAATACCTATTATTGATTGTTAGTAAGACAACCATCATGTTATTCAACTGTGGTCAGATTTCCTTTTTAACACCACAGTTCCTCCTCTCAGTTCAGGCACATGTTTGTGTTGCTGCAAGTGTTGAATTTATGTGGTTAAAAGTAACACAAATGGCAGGGCCTTAGTTGCACTGCAGGATTATGGGTATTGCTTTTTTACATCTGATTCCTTGCATTCATAATGCTGCAAATTCTTGTTCATGTGCTTTAGCTGGCCGTGAGTGGTAGTTTCATGTTTGAAATAGTTGATTTATTGCAGTTTCACTTTCTTTTCTTCTTTCTGACTTTATTAATAGATCTACAGTAGTTTTACTCAATTTTAAAGCCTGACATCCACAGAGTCCCACACATCTCAGGCCCGTTGCATGTTTGTTTAGTAAAGTATAATAGTTAGGGATGCACTGATATGGAATTTCTGGGCCAATACGATAATTCACAGCTCATTGTGGCCAATACAGAAAACCAATATTTAAAAAACTAAATTGTTTTCATTTTTTGTTCTTTAACCTGGAACCTCTTGCTGATTAATTAAAAGCTTCTTATTTTAACATAGGTGTCATTTAAAAGCTTGGAATTTGGACTGCTGTTTAAGGTTTAGTGGATGTAACATGAACCATTAATGTGCCTATTTTACAGATGTATGCTGATTTGAATGAGAAATGAACGACTTTACACTTGATCTCTGTATACGGTATAATATTGATACTAGAAGTCAGACTGCAAGTGCAGCGGGGGTTTGTGTTTGTTATGTATGTGCGTGCATTGTGCTCACGCACGTCTAATTTACAGACGCTTGTACACTGTTTAACTAATTAAATGTGAACACAACAATCATAATGGGAATAGGTAATATCATACAGATCGAGTAGTCATGAGTCATAACATTTACCGTCAAATACAACAAGCACATTCAGTTTACTCACATTTTTTTTTTTTTTTTAGCCATCTCGAGTCACTCTGAGAATTATTTCAATATCCATGCATTTGAGCTTGTTTTAATCACAATGCTGTGCTGTAAGTAACGTTGTGCTATTTCCCACATTGTTCATGAAGCAATAAGCGAAAATTTGCGCTCAAGTAACATGTTTTTGTCACATTTCAGCCGCCCCAAAACAGCGTAACAAGGTGCAGAGCTTGTCTTTCACTCACACAGAGACGTTGTCACTTGACTACCCGAGTCCCTGTCTGAAGGAGAGAAGCCACAGGCAGTCATTATCAGCAAAAATATCTGCAGTATTTCTCTTATCGGCATGATAATACTATTTCGATTTTCCTGGGTATCGGCCAATAATATAAATTGTGTCATCATTTACACATCATGTTGTTCCAAATCAATATGACAGTCTTTCCTTTATGGAACACAAAGGAGCTGAAAACGGCCACAGAAAACTGTGCAGATTACATATTGGTTTCTGTTTTAAACATTTTAAAAAATGTTTTCAAGGTGTTCCATTCTACTTCATCAGACTACATCTGCTCCACATGTTTTTATCTCATGCGTTTCCTGTATTTGAATTATTTGTTCTTACAAATGCATTTTCTTGTCTTTCTCTTTTCAAATCAGAAGATGCTGAGATAGTGTGTGCGCTGTGGTTGAGTCTGTTCTGTTGTGGCAATAGACGAATGGCACAGGGAAACCAGCAAATTAACAACCAGGTTCTGAACCACCTGCGGCAGAAGTTTCCAGAAGTTCCAGATGACGTGGTTTCTCAGTGCGTCCTAGAGGTGAGTTGGAAATACTCTACCCACATGTCTAGAAAGGGTGGGTCCTGTGTGTGAATTGTGCTATGACTTTAAGGGGGTTAGGTTTTCTTTGTTTTAAGCTGAAGTGTGTTATTGTTTCGAGGTAAAATGCTTTCTCCTTTCCAAGTTTCAAACAGAGACAACTATAAGTAAGCAATTTGTATGTTTTTCATCAGAAGCTTTTGCTCTGCCATTCACCCAGGATCATTCGTCACTGCCTCAAGCCAGGGACCCTTGCTCTCCCCGGCTTCGATCCCTGTCAGTGAAGTCTGGAGCACACCTGCTCCCTATGCAATCTGAATGAAAAGTCAGTCAAGTCAATGCATTGGGAGCACGTGTGCTCCGGGGGTATAACTCGCGGTGAGCGAAGCCGGGGAGGGTGGCTCATCTCGGCTTGAATGACACGTCCGAGCCCCCTGGGTGTGCAGTTGTACAGGAGGTTTGATGAAAAAATGCAGTTGGTAGCGTGTGTTCTCCAAACTCTCAGTGATGGTGACTGAAGCCGATGATGGTGGATCAGATCGTTTGTCCAAAAGCCAAGTTCTTTGTCGACAGTACGGCATTAACACGCTATAACTGCATGAAAGCGCAAACGCAGTCCACGGTTTTCCACTCGAAACGTTGCGAATCAGCATCAGGGATATATACAACCCTCATATCATTGTTTTCATCTGTTCATTAACCACTTGACCCATCAGTCAAAAATGATCTAGTTTTCACTGGCCGGCTTCATCCAGACAAACATGGACGAAGCAAATCTTTACATCACTTGTCTCGACTGTCCTGTTTGGCTGTTTTGAGTGACTACTCAATCACATCTGCACAGAACATTTTGAGGGAGGGCTCATTTTGTTCGTAAAACCCTCCCAAATATCATGTTTGGATGTTTTGCTACTGACACGCTACACAGAGTGCAAGATTTCACAGAGAATGAACATGAATGATAACTTGTGTTGAATATGTCAAATCTGAACACAGACAGATTGATCAATATTTCCTCATATTTGTAAATTTTTTGACTCAAATCTCTAATGGATTTTATTTATTGGACTCTTGCAATAAAAAGCATACCAAAATTTGGAGGATTGTGCTCATCTGTGTTTGGCTGGAAGAACTTCCAGTTTCATTATCCGTGTTTTGATTTTCACTCTTGACACGTTTAATAAAATCAGATTGTTGTATTTTTGCGATCGTCAAAATCTCTTAAAAATATAAAATCTTGAGACCCAGATCTTTCAAATGATATATATGATGTCAATATTAGTTTACAATTTCAGTTTAAACATAAATAAATGAAATAAATTAAATGTAAATACATTTTTTCCCCACTCATCTTTAAGAGGTTAAAAGCAAAGTTTATTTTTGCAATTCCGTTTGGTGATGCTTGTGGTGCAGAAATTACACACTTTCGCTTTAAGGGTGTTTTTATAGGTGCAAGTAATTTTCGAGCAACAGTCTGTTGATGTCAAATCTCACGTGACCATATTTGTCTTTGGGCACCCCATCAAATTTTAAACGTCAGCTATGAAATCAAAACGGATCTTATTCATTGTAATAAATGTTCCTGGTCTTATTGTGCTTATTGTGATTTATCAGTGCTCGTTATTCCAAAGAAAAAAATCTTTCATGAAAATATAATTGCTACAGGGTTCATATGGTCATGGAAATCTTGGAAAAGTCATGGAATTTAGAAGTTTTCCAGGCCTGGAAATGTCAACACTGAATGTTTTGGAAAATTCATGGAATTTTCTAACAAATATTTTCAGCAGTTCAAGTGTACTAATAATTCTGCAGGTTTGGCGTGATTGGGGAGCAATGAGCCCGTGCGGAGAAGCAGTATGCAAAATGCATTGCTGTGTAAACTGAGTAGTTTGTGAATAGCCGTAGCGCCATGTGGTGTCGCATTTGTCACCTCATTAACACTTGAAGAGTTTGCTCACGATTGCTCGAGTTCATATGGATAGTGTTCAAGGAATTATTCAATTTCATATTTACATTTATTGTTTGAATATATTAAGGCTTTAATGTTAATTAAGCTTATGGGGATGTTTGCAGTGTTATTATTTTCTTCTTGATGAACAATCATTAAAAGTCTCAGTATCACATATATTCTCCTGTTTTTAATGGAAAACATGAGAGAAGACCTGTGCTGGTTGTCACTGATGTCCATTGATCTTTCTGTCAAGAGTCGCATCAGTGTACAGAAGCAAAAGCAGGGGGCTTTCATGCTGGCAGTTTAGTCCTAAAACAGAGCAAGGTTTGCATGGAAATGTGGTCATGTGAAAACTGTTTTGCAAATCGCAATACAGAACACGAGAGGAGGTGGTCTGAGTTCGGTTGCACTTGAACTGGGGCGCGCTTTGCGCTTCTTCAGGAAGTAAAATGACTTAAATGACTTTAAGCATGATGAGATCATCAGTTGTACAAAAACAAACACACGCGTGCATCATGAGGGGCAGGGAAATGTTGCGGGACTCAGAAAAGTGTATGGGATGAAATTAGACTCAACATGATTAATAAATGCATGCCTACTTATCCATCAATTGATAAATGTTGCAAATGTATCTTACAATCCACAGATAAATGCCTTTCATGTGCATGTGAAATTCAAAATTAAATGAATGTGCTGGGATTTGTACAAATAGAGACATTTGTGAGCACAGATGTTCCCTTTTGTATAAATGTATTACAATTTGTGTACATGCAACCAAAGGAAGATGTTCCAAATCTTGTGAAGTATTGAATGTGCATTTGTGGATCAAGTGACAATCGTGCATTCACTGATGTCTATTTGTGTTCATTCTGTTTGATTCATTAGAATTTTGAGACTTTTGTTTTGCTGTTGTTACCATGGCCGACTGACAATCTACCAATGGATAAGTCCTAAATGTATTCATAAATGTGTGCATATCTACGTACATCTCATTTGAAAGAAACTTAACAATGTGTATTTTAACCATCAAAAAAATTCATTTAAACTTGCATCTGTGAAATTAATCATTAAACAAATGTTTTGGAATTTGTACAAATAGAGACAGATTTGTGAATACAAGTGTTACATCACAATTTGTGCGTGCAACCAAAGGGAGATCTTCCAAATCAAACACACATTGTACTTGTGTAGCATTGAATGTGCATCTGTGGAACAAGACATGCACATTCAATCTATTTGTCAATTCAATCTATTTGTGTCAATTTCCTTTGATTAATTTGAATTTTGAGACTTCCTTTGTGCTGATTTTGCCTTGTATGATCCACACTTACTGTTATGTGAGCAAAGCAGCTACCACTAGATGGTGATCTCATTTTACAGAAATACCATCAGACGGGGTGTGGTTTATTCACAAGGTCAATGAGCAAGCGCTCCACACTTTAAGAAAACAGAGGCTGACATCAGCAGAAAGGATAAAATGTTTGTCTCAATTTCTCTCATATATAACCAAGGAGAATGTCATATTTTAAGCTAAAAAGCCCATTTTAGAGTGCAAGTCCTGGTGACAATGTGTTTGTGTTACATGTCAGTAGCTTCTAGTTAACAGGATTCCAACACCTGACTGACTGTGTCTTTGTATCTGGCACCAGTCAACGTTAAAGTCTGCTGTTTTAATCATAACAAATGAGCAAGTATATAGACCAGACCTGGGCAACTTACGGCCCGCAGACCGGATCCGGCCCTCCACATGGTTTAATGTGGCTCATTTATTTAATTGGAAATAAAAGCATTTTTTTCATTGGAGTTATATTGCATTGGGACCTAACGCACCTCCACAGCGTTAAAGTCTGCTGTTTTAATCTTAAGTTTTTTCTTCTTTATTTTTTCAAATATTCTTGTCCCTCGGAGTCATTTATGTTTATGAAGGCTACACAATGGGGTTCTCAGGGTTTGACACGTTATATTATTTAACAGTAATACTGGTGTGTCAGTGAGCGTTATTTAAGTAAATGTTTTTTTTTCTAGTAAACCACATAGCTTGTCAGTTGTCATTCATTTTTAAAAATTTTGACATGGATTTTTCTTTTTTGACATATGATAGACATTTTAGGAAATGTATGGTCATGAAAATTCACCGGAAAAGTAAACGAAACTTATTGGTAAAAATGTGTATGAACCCTGTTGCTTGCTCTCCTTGTGAAATAACTTTACAGCTGATGTCACCAAGTCTCACATAGCCATACCATTGACTTCTGCAAAAGATCTGGGCTCTATGGCTGCTTAAACTGGCTTGGACAGGAATAGCTGTCTGACATGTAAATTGACCAATCACAATTGATTTTGTCAATGTGTGCCATTTAGGAACAAGGTTATTTAAGACCAAAATATATAAGGTTATATACCAAAAGACCTGTTTGTGGGGGGATAATTAATATAATTGTATGACAATTTCTGCATTTGAATGCACAGGATATTTACTGAAAAGTAGCTGGAAATGTGCACAGTGTTTTTTCTTATATTTGATGCTGACAGATTTGTTTCTTGCTTTCTTTTCCTTTCTCAGAATAAGAACAATTTGGCTGCATGTTGCGAGTACCTGGCCAAGGTGAGTCCTGGTTTCTTGTGTAGTGAAGGCAGACAAAGTTTAACGGACCTTCGCAATCACATGACCCAGCTCAACCTCGGCGTCTCTCAAAATGCCCATGGTGCTATACAGCGAGATGTAGTAAGGATGAATGGCAGCAGGACTGTCACCCCCAGTGTGAGCGATGGGCCTTTAAACGCCCCTTCTGAGTTCTATCAGTCTGAACCGCAATCAGTGCCGACACACCTACCCACAAGCCTCAACACGTTCGGTGCCATGGAGTCTGCTCGCAAGCCGCAGCCTCCTCAGCACCTCGGCCTATACCAGGTTGGGGGCAAAGGTCACGGACCGTCCCCGACCCCACGCTTCAACCCTATTACAGTGACACTTGCACCCAACACTGGTCGGAATACACCTACCTCCCTCCACATTCATGGAGGGCCTCAATCAGGTCTGAACAGTCCAAACTCTATCTACATTCGCCCGTATGTGACCCAGCCGGGCTCTACGCGACAGGTACAAGGCCGAGCACAGTACAGTCCCACCTCACAGCCTGCTCAGCAGATCTATCAGATCACTCATCCTGCAGGTTCCCAGAGTTCTTGGAGTGGGACCCAACATCAAACTTCACATGTGTACATGCCAATCAGTTCACCCACCAACACCCAGGCCCCCACCATACCATCGGCGGTGGCGTCACAGGCCTCCTCTTCATCAACATTGCCCTCTTCATCTTCCTCATCTACTGCTGGCCCAGTCTCATCCTCCTTTAGCCAGTATAACATCCAGAACATCTCAACAGGGCCACGGAAGAATCAGATTGAGATAAAGTTGGAGTCCCCACAGAGAGGGGCTGGAGGTTCGGGCACGGCCTCCACTACGCTCCTGCGCTCTGGCTCAACCCCGCGACCTGCCTCCACATCTTCATCCTGTCCATCTTCGTCTTCGCTGGCTACCAACACCGGTTCCTCAACCCCGATCTCAATTGGAGGTGCGGGACTCAGCCGCAGCCAGCCCACGGTGTATATCTCTGCATCCCCACCCTCTGCTGCTACTACTCCATCAGATGAATGTGCCATCATCCCTAACACGCCTCGTTCACAGCCTAAGTTCTATATTTCTGCCAACACGTCATCCGATGACGGAGGGGGTCGAAACCCTCCTACTGTGTACATATCAGCCAATCAGGGTTCTGCTGGTCTGCGAGGTTTGGGAAGCCAGGTGAGTAGGGTTGTCAAAGTACTTTGGTACAAAGTTGAACACCAATTTTCATCCTAAAATTAAAAAGATGTAACGATGGGGGGCCTGGGTAGGTCAGCGAGAATTGATGCTGACTACCACCCCGGAGTCGTGAATCCAGGGCATGCTGAATGACTCCAGTCAGGTCTCCTAAGCAACCAAATTGACCCGGTTGCTAGGTAGGGTATAGTCACATGGGGTAACTATAATGTGGTTCGCTCTCGGTGGGGTGCATGGTGAGTTGTGCATGGATGCCGCGGAGAATAGCGTGAAGCCTCCACATGCGCTAGGATGGCGCGGTAATGCGCTCAGTAAGCTACGTGATAAGATGCATGGATTGACGGTCTCGGACGTGGAGGCAACTGAGATTCGTCCTCCGCCACCCGGATTGAGGCGAGTTAATACACCACCACGAGGACCTAGAGTGCATTGGGAATTCAAAATTGGGGAGATCAATTTGTTACATGCCCACCGTCTGACAAGCGGTTGTTTTTGAACATACATATTCATGTGTGTACTGTGTGAACAGTTTACACAGTTTGCACCTCACAGTAAATGTGTTAATGTGGCTGCAAGTGAGAACAGACAAATGTGCTTCATTTTCAAAACTTGAAGCAGTGTTACTTGAGAAACACAGAGGAAACATGCTATCGTTTTTTTTTTTATTTTATTATTTGTTCATTTTTACATTCATATTTAACTTTAAAAATAAAGGAGTGTGTTCAATAACATACTGGCTACTTTTGCTGTGGTATTGATATACATTTTGGGAATTCAAGAGATTTCACTGGTATTGGTAAAGACTACTGAGATTTTGTTATTGTAACAACCCTACAGGTGAGCATGGGCCCCGCCTACATCCACCACCACCCGCCCAAATCTCGCCCCTCTGTGAGTGCTGGAGGAACAGCTTCACCTCGTGTGGTGGTTACACAGCCCAACACCAAATACACATTTAAAATCACTGTCTCCCCAAATAAACCCCCGGCTGTGTCTCCTGGTGTGATATCGCCAACGTTTGAGCCCACTAACCTGCTCAGTCTACCTGCCGATCACCACTACACAGAGCCAGAGCCCCTGTACCAGTCTGACCCAGTTTCACCTCATGTGGACAAAAGCTCAGAACCTCGCAGACTCAGCATGGGTGCTGACGACGCTGCTTACACACAAGGTATGTGAATCAGTAGGAGGGCTGGAGTAAAGATGAGTGAATGAGTATGTCTGCAGGTGTTGCAAGTTTTAAATCAGAATTTTCTTATTTAATTTCTTATTTTGCATGTTATTAAAGAAGAAAAGAGGAAAAAGTATTTTTGTAATCTTTCTAGACAATGCAGTAACATTTCTGCTGACTAAACACGGGCTGCATGGGCGAGGAAAATAATATAATTCAATAATTGTGCAGCCTACTTCTCATAATTCAATGATTAAACGTTTATCCTTATAGACTTTCAGAGTTAGACTTCCATTTTTTGTAGAGATGCACCGATCGACCAGCCAGGGACCGGAATTAGCCGATTTTCCGGATCGGTGACCGGCCGGTCAGCCCCATGTCTTTCCGATTCCAAGCCGGTCCGTTTTGTTGCCAGCGGCGCAGGCAATAACGTCACAGCCACACATAAACATGTCATTGGCGTGGAAGATCTTCACTGTGAGTGAAGAATACATAAAGTTTGAAATGTGTAATAATTGTAAGGCCAAAGTAAACCGTGGGGGAACCACCACAATAACTTTCGGAACAACAAACCTAATTAGACATTTAAAACACCATCACCCAGCTGAAATTGCCCATTTTAAAAAAAGTGAAAGCGGCTAAATCTAGCCAGAGCTCAGAGCCCAGAGCCAGCCACAAGTCAGCAGCCTCTCCTATCATCCCTTGGAATGAGCAGCGAAAAGACCAAAGCAATTACGAGGAAAATTATGGAATTCATGGTCCTGGATGACCAGCTGTTCTCCATAGTTGAGGACAGAGGGTTCAGAAATCTGATACATTTCCTCGATACAGAGTAGGTGGTTATTTTCTGACGTCACGTTGCCCGAGTTGTTTAATCTCGTGTCATGTCACACACGCAGCCTGTTATCTGTCAACATTTGGGAACACAAATCTGGGTGAGGGGAAGTGGGGTGCTGGATGGCAGAGGCAGGCTAAATACAATAGAAATTGTGCTGTTGTGATTTAATGTGCTGAGTAACTTAATTTTTCCCACCGTGTCCGATATTAAAATCAGTGTGACACACATTGCAAAAGGCGTGTGCATTGTCTATATGGCTTCGGGATATGAAATTCAGTTCTTCCATCCAGCTGTTGTTAAATGTACATGTATATTTAGTTTTTTTTCACCGGAGCACCAGCTGAGTCTTCTCCTCCCCTCTACAAGTGATGCTTGATTTAACATCCAGTGTCTACTGCCTGCGCAGATATCAACAGCGCAACTGGGTTGTAGGTTGCCAGGTTGAGGTCATAAACATAAGTAATTATTTTGTTAGACGAGTAATAAAGAGAAAAAGGTCCATTTATAAAAATAGTGGAAAATGACATCTGTTATATAAAGCAACTCATTTGCAGTTAATTGTTATTTCTACCTCTTTCCAGTCACAGAAAACTTTATTTTGAGAGTTGTTTAAGTGAGAGAAGATCCTTTAAATTGTAATGTTTAATCATTTATTTTATTATGAAAATAAAATTTAGCATTGAAGAAAGGTAGATTTTGTTTGTATATGCGGTCAATAATAGTTCTTAGAAAGAAAATCGGAAAAAATCGGTATCGGCAGGTCACACTTGCAAAAAATCAGAATAAGAAAATTGCAATCGGTGCATCTCTAGTTTTTTGCTTGTGGGAAGAGTCACGTTTCTGTTAATCATTAGCATTTCACAGACCAAAACTTCAATTGAACCCAAAACAGGAAAAGGATTTTTGATTTGTTAATTTTGGAATATTGTACAATACTGTACCAGTATGGGCTGTTCTCACTCAGTTCGCTTGTGCCCTATATGAGAAACAGCCTGCCTAACTGTAAGGCATATTATATGTTTGTTGTAAAACATTTTTCCACATGGTGCTGCCAAGAAAATTTGATTTGATACTGATGTGTGCCTGATTTAGGATCTGTATTTGTATCACGTTGATACCAGAAGATTTTATCCGAACTGTGAGCACAGATATGCTCATGAATTTTTATCTTAAATGGACTACTCTGATGTTAACTTCTGACTGGTGTGTTTTAAGAATGGGAATGAAAGTTGAGCTTTGTGTGAGAGATGAAATGAGCAGTTGCAGTGCTGTGTTTGCCTTATATGGATTTTTGCCCTGATGAAACAAAACTTAAAAACTCATCAAAAAAACTTGCACAGCATTTCTATTTCAATTATCACTACATTTAATCCAATTTGTAACTTTTTACGGTCTTAAAGCTGCATTATGTAACTTTGTTCTCTTGCGACATATGTGGTTGAAATGTAAAATTGCATTCAATTTGCGTAAGAACACTTTATGTCAGTCGTGTTTCAGAACTGCTCTTCTGGTGGATACATCTCCTGATTTGAGCTTACCTGGACATCACCTGTGTGTTTATGACTGGAAATATTCATAACTTGCTATTTTCATGTTGATATAATGTTATACGATTAAACATTTAAAACTGAAGTATTACTTGCTTTGATGAAGATCAACAACACTCATATTCACATATTTTGAATAAATGATTTTTTTCTGACACTACACTCAAAGCGCTGTTACATAGAGAACAGAGGAAACTCCTGAATCACCACCAGTTACCAGCACATTTTAATATGATTATTCAAGTGTTTTATTTACTTCAATGTTTGTATTTTAGCCTACTAAACTTGTCAATTTGTTCACACTTGTAAAATGGCTGTTACGAATTCAATGTAAGACTTTATTATTTTTACATTATTTACAGCCAATTGTTAATCTCGTCAACTAAATAACTGACGAAATTTTCGTTGATGAAGGGTTTTTGATTTTGTCAACAATTACGAAGATGACATGAAAAAGGCGGATTGTGGCGATAATTAAATGATTTTTTTGAAACCATTCTGTTGATGAAAATATGATGATAAAAATTATACAGCAAGATATTTACAGTGCAAGATATAAAAAGAAGAAATATCTTGAGAATCTGTATATAGAAGATATTAGTTTAATTAATCCATTAATCCAGTGTGTTGGGCATTTCTCCACCTGAGCTACGTGAATTTAATTTGCTAACACCAGCCAAATTAACCGCTTTAAAATGGGGTAAATACCTCATTCAAACGAATTGAGATTCACAACATTTATGGAACAATTTACATCTGCACAGTGAAGCCAATGAACAGAATATGCGTAATTTTGTGTTTATGAATACATTGTTTCTGTAAGAAACACGCTGCATGCAATGTAATATCCTTTCACCGAAAATAATAAGTCTCTAAAGCGTGAAGCATTCAGAATATAGTAGGCTTACTTCTAAAAAGTAGCTTCAGTCTATTCATTATTATTTCAGGAGATCAGGTTTTTCATATTTTCTCAAAATAGAAAATGTTTATTCATTGTTTTATAAATGTTTGAATATTTGATTAAAGTTTGGTCTGTTACAGTTTGACACACTTTTTGTCCATTTTGCACATCATCATCAACTAAAAATATGATTTTCGCTAACTAAAGTTAACCATTGTTTTCAGTAAAACTGAATAAAATGAATGAAGATGATATGACAAAGTATTGACTATATTAAAATACATTTTTGTCAAAAGACAAACTATGACTAAAATGAAAAACTGTGAAGAAAGGAACACTGGTACAGCCTCAGTTGATAATGCAAGTGAAACTAAACTAAAAACATATTACTGATTACTTAATTAACATCTGACGTACTGAATCACAAAGTACTTTCATTTATGTCCCGCCCTATATGAACCAATATTATTAGCCTGTAAAGTGTGCTTAACTATAGATCACTTTATGAAATGTGCTTTATGAGCCTTAAAGCAGAATAATTGCATTTTGGTTAATAAAACAATTGTGGGCCTAGGTATAACTTTGTGTTAGAAATATCATTTAACTAAAAAAAAAAAACGAAACAATTAAACA
Organism: Xyrauchen texanus; assembly: GCF_025860055.1. Lineage (NCBI taxonomy): Eukaryota > Metazoa > Chordata > Actinopteri > Cypriniformes > Catostomidae > Xyrauchen > Xyrauchen texanus. The sequence continues at coordinate 136,309 of NC_068305.1, read as the reverse complement.
CATTACAAAGTTCTGTAGGAAACACTGATACAGTATTTAACCAACTAAGTGTTGTGTTGATTATTAATGTATTCAGGGAAGTTCTAATTAATGTTCCTGCAAACCCATCTTTAAAACAACCCTCAATGCTGGTATATGCTCTGGCATCCCTACGTCATTTACTGTTAATGATCTGTATGAGTGTGTGTTGTTTTATGGGTATGGGTACATCTATTTGTGAATATGCGTGTATGCTCGTACAAGACTTAAGACATTCTGAAGTTTTTGGCTCTTTTGACTTTCTCAATACACGATTCTTAGATGCGTGTTGTTCTAAAGAATTACAAATGTTTTTGTAATCTTTCATCAAAATATATTTGCTTGCTCGGCCTCTAAAACAACTTTCCTTTTCGTCTGACATCATGTCAGCTAGTTATTTAGCCATTGTTTAGGCCACTGTTGTAAGAAATGCAGCACTTTTGATGTAGCGCAGCATCAGATAATCAAAGTATGCAAGAATCTGCTGGATCTGGATGCATCTAATAACGGTCTACTTGTATTCACAGCTCTGTTAGTCCATCAGCGGGCACGTATGGAGCGGTTGTGGCATGAATTAGAGCTTAAGAAGAGAAAACTAGAAAAGCTGAAAGAGGAAGTCAACGAGATGGAGAATGACCTCACGAGGAGACGACTACAGCGCTCCAACTCTGTCAGTCAGATACCATCTGTAAGTGCATGTATTTTTCGCTATGAGGGGTGTGAAAATTGATTTTGTTGTTCTCACATTTAGGGGAAAGTGGGGAAGTTCACGTGGGATAATTCTTTACATGTACAGTCTCAAGAATTACAGTATATTTGGGAAATGAATGTACATTGTGTGGAGCAGATAGAACTTAGGAAGTCTTATAGGAAGGAGGTATAAGTGCTCACCAATTGTGTTCGTCAGAACAGTCAAGACTCAGAGAAAAGAGTTAAACTTTTCTTAAAAACATACATGCAACAGACCTTTATAGTCTTGAGCACACTCGGGTCACTCGGATGCATTTAAGGAGTACAAGTGATACTGCTAATGTCTCGGTGTCAAATACCAAAGGACACCTTCAGAGGTCTGTGCTGTTTTGGTGGCACGCAGAGGTCTAACAGTATATTAGGCAGGTCTTTCTAATGTTTTGGCTCATCAGTGTAGTTTATTAGGTTGAAGGTCCGAGGCTTTGAGATGCTTGAGCTTAAGGAATGAATATTAATAACTACATGTTATTATACAAATCTAAAAATGGGACACAGTATTCCAGAAATGGAGATGCTTGTGTATCTTTAGATTTTAATGAGGAACATTATAAACTGTCAATTGCACACAGCACTTTCAGATTTCTGCCAAAATAAATGCTCTGTTTTTCAGATTGAAGAGATGCAGCAGTTGAGATGTAAGAATAGGTTACTGCAGATTGATATCGATTGTTTAACCAAAGAGATCGACCTCCTTCAAACACGAGGTGAGCCATTTTTCCCATTCCTCTCTGTCCTCACTCAAAAAAAGTCAATTCTGCACTCCCTTTTTTTGTCATTTCATTTCTCAAAGGTCAGGGGACAGACAGACATTTCGACCTCCCTCAGTGTGTCACTGTCACTACTTCACTACTCCTCACTGTTATTCAAAGCAATACTTTTTTGTCCTTTCTGCACCCAAATATGCTTTGCAGCAGCTTTTTTAGGAAATTTGCTGTGAACATTTGCAACGTTTTAAGAAATTGATATAACTCCATATAAAATGTATGTGTTCAGATCTGTTATGCTGGAATGCTATATAGTACATTATTCAGTCTGTTTTTAAAGAAACAACTTAATACCCTAACTTTATAAGATATTATATCAACACCAGAGTATGTGGATTGGAGCAACAATATTTGTGTGGACTGGCTCCATCACAGTGTGAATCAAAAGAACCCACAAATCACAAATGAAGCAGACCAAAAGTTCACCCTGAACTTTTTCTTCACCCGTTTTGCTGCCATTTTTAATGTGCTGTATGATAATTTTACTTAATTGAAGGACAAGTACTTGGAAAAACGTAATGTCTTGACTCTTTGTTCTTCTGTCCCTTAGGACCAGACTTTAATCCCATTGCAATTCACAATTTTTATGACAACCTTGGATTCAAGGGTCCTGTACCTCCTAAACCTCCCAAAGGTCCTACAAAAGCAGGTTGGTCTCAGAGAAACCCTCTGTCCTCGTCTCTTTACACTTCCAATACAATCTCCTCTTAGTTTTTTATTTATCTGCATACTTTGCAACTTTCATACTTTGTGAAGTCCTTTGCAGTAATTGTCTCCATTTCTCTATTTTACCTTTTTATTTAGTTTTTGTTTCATGAAACATCTGCAGCTTTATTTCTCCACCTCTACATTTCATTCTCATCCTCGGTTTCTTTTTTTATTCAATCTGTCCATCGTGTTGTATGGTCGTCAAGGTGCGGATCACACAGGCTCTCTTGACAGGAGGGGACGCAAAATAAATGTCAGCTCCAAGTTAAAGCGAGACCCCTCTCTACCTCCTGTACCACCTCCTGTGGCTGTACCCATGGGTGGGTCTCTCTCTCTTTCCATTTTTTTCCTGCTACTGTTTCCCTCTCCTTTCTAACTCTTTTCCGCTCAGGCCTTTCCCCAGTTTAAATGTGGGATTAAAGAGAGAGAGTTAACTCAAAATGAAAATTCTGTCATCATTTATTCACCCTTATGTTGTTCCAAACCTGTATGACTTTCTTTCGTGGAACACAAAAGGAGACACTTGGCTGAATGACAGCCTCATTCACCATTAGGGCTGTCAACGAGGCTAGGAAACTAGATTACATTTTTTCACTGAAATACTCCAAAATTTGAATTATATTTGAATTTAAAGACATTAATTCAGTAAGGATGGCAAAAAAGCTACAAGACATCAGTGATAATACATCAGAAAGACGTTTTTTTATCAATCAGTCTCTTAACCCTCTGGGGGCGCCGGCACGTCCTGCTGGATATTTTCGTCATTACAGCGGAAACAACATAAAATTCTCAGTCATTTTGGGGCATACAGATAAGTGTAAGACATCATTAGAGACTATAAAGGGTCTTCTTTTATTTGTGTACACTCACAATAACAACAAAACCTTGTGCTTTTGTAAAATAAAGAAAATAAAAAGTGTGAGCTTTCAGCAGTCTCTGTGTTCACGAGCATATTTCAGAAACACGTCACAAAAATGAACTGAAACTCTGTGAATACTTATCACACAAACATGAAACATATGTCTAAAGAAAGCTTAAACTGTCTACTTTTAAATAAAACAATTCAAATTTAAAACAAATATTCTCCTGCAATGTAATCTGTTTGAAACAAAGCGATTTTAACAATTTTTACAGGTCTATCTAATTATCTCTAATGTGATCCCACCCACCAGCGGAGTGCGCCATTCATACGCTAATGTGCTTAGACAATCAATGCAAATCTACACGCCCCCGACTGTGAGGTTTGATGTAAACATAATTCATTCACTTTTCTGTGCTTTTGAAACGATACACAGGCAAGGAAATTCCTGGATAGTAAGGAAGAGTTAACATTTTCCTCAGAAGAAGAGCGGGACTCCGATGAAAGTTTGTGACTTGATCCAGTCGAGGATAACAATTCAGACGTGTTAGTCATTGAGTTTTCATTAGCTGACATGCTATTTTATATAAACATGTCCATATTTTACTAGTGGAACTGTTTCCAGATTTGACAACCAGGATTCAGAGTATTGACATTTGAAATATTTCCTAATAAGCAAGTTTTAGTTACATTTAAAAGCTGTTTTTTGGCTAAAGCAGGTATTTAAAGTGTATGCTGTATGATATAAATATGATATAAAAATAATATGAATGTTTAGATTATATTTTAACTAGTGTTTATGCTGCCTCATTATCATCAACAAAGCTTGTGCTTGCAAATATGTGTTCAGGTTAAATGAGTGAAATGCACTTTAAATATGTCCATATTAGAAAATCAGCATATTATAATGATTTCTGAAGGATCATTTGACACTGAAGACTACAGTAATGATGCTGAAATTTCAGCTTTGATCACAAATTGCATTTTACAATATATTCAAATAGAAAACTGTTCTTTTAAATTGTAAAAAAATTTCAAAATATCACTGTTTTTACTGTATTTTGGATCAAATAAATGCAGTCTTGGTGAACAGAAGAGACTTCTTTTAAACAGTAGTGTAGGTCTAAAATTAAGTAAAGTCTTTATGTAATGAAAATGTATAGTCAGAATACTTCTTTTAACTTAACTTGATTTTGATCGTTGTCTCCTCGCATTCATTCTCTTTCTGTCACATTCCTCATTGATAGGCCCATGGGAGGGTTCTTTTGTCTCCTCAGGTGTGAATTACCTCAATATTCATTTAGTCCCCAATGCCAAAAAAGTTGGGACAGTATGGAAAATGCTAATAAAAACAAACATTATTTATTTGTCAAATCTATTTACTTTAGATTAGGGCTGCACGATTTGGGGAAAATTTCATATTTTGATTATTGAGTTTAATATTGTGATATGCGATTTGTGAAATAATAAACAAATGGTATCATGAGTCAACTTGCTTGGTTATCAAGGAAAATCAAGAGAGACGAGCGTCTCTGTGTTTGAGTGCGCATCACCCGGCGGAACTTTAAATCTCTCCCGTTCTCGACGCCTGCTCAGATTGGGTCTTTTCCGCGACTGGTTGAAGCAGCTCTGACAGCACCGGAAACTCACATGACCACACGTGCCACTCCCTAAACTGAGACTGACTGGTCATCTTTTTATTTAGCGGTGTACAAAATGTGCAAACAGCTCTCAGAGAGAATGGGCTGTCACGTCCACACATGCACTTATTTATTTTATATAATCGCAGCATTTGCCATCATAGAATCGCACAGGCTGACATTGCGATATGATTAATCATGCAGCATTACAACAAAACTTTATTTGATGTTTTACATAGTGAGTGTAATTGTTTTTTGACAAATTTACACTCATTTCAAATCAGATGATTGCAACATGCTCCAAAAAAGTTGAGATGGTAAAATTGGGACTAATAACATTCTGATGACTTGAAATAACAAGGTGATGTGAAACAGGAGATGTTAAACAGGGATATGATTAACTCTTTCCCCGCCAAACACGGAATTTTCCGTGTTTTATGAAAAAACGCTTCCCCGCGGAATTTTCCGGGTTTCCGTGTTTTAGGTGTTATACGGTAAGGAAGACCCTTGCGCATGTTTTGAAAGAGTACGCAACTCTTTGATCAAAGAAACAGACTGCGATCGTCTCAAACATGAAGAAGTGGAGTATGAGAAGCTCAAAATATCAGACATAAACATGCCTTTTTCTCAGCTTTTTGTCTGAAATGTTGTTTTTGACAAAACCTACCTCTGTTCAAGTCGCAATAAAAAAGAACAAATGAAGATAAAATAAAATTGTTTTTTTTGCCCTAAAAGCAGAGGCCCAGATCTTTATTTTGATATATAGCATCTTCATATATTCATGGAAGAAAATATTCTGCGGGCCATTAAAATTTAGCGAAAATCGTCAAAAACCCTGGCGGTGGCTGGCAACTTTTTTTAAAAAATGCTTTTTAATCTAAAGATTCCAGTTAATCTGGAATTCATTTTTTTTCTGACCTAAAAATGTGACCCATGTAAATAGTGTAATTCTGTTTGTAAGGGGGTCCACCTACTGGCCCAAGGTCGGAATCCAATATTGTGGCTGAAGGCCTCCTGCGTGTTCTGTCTTACCCTGCGCATTAAATAATACTTTGATTATTTGATTTGAGTTCCATGTTTTATTAATCTTATCATATATTGTTTTCTTTATTTCATCTGACTCCATTTATGAAAAAATCTCATTGACGTATTTATGCTATGAATTTAAGTTTTGTATCTTATTATTTTTAGTAATTTGCTCTTCTAGGCTGTATATTTGTTATTTCAATGTTATTTGGGTCCTGTGCCGGCCGGACGCAGGTCCTTTAAGTACAAACTCATCAGTTTCAGATATTAGTAAGTTTTAGACTAAGTCCCTATAGGTTCTCTGTTTTACCCGTTTAAGTCAAGTCAATTTTATTTGTATAGCGCCTTTCACAACACACATCATTTGAAAGCAGCTTTACAGAAGATCAGCATTAACAGACGATAAAACTGTAATGTCTATAATGTCGATGAATCATCATTGTGTAATTAGATAAAATACTATTGTTTATCGTGTTTAAAAATAAGTAATTAAATAATAATTGTATTAATAACCCCAGTGAGCAAGCTGAAGGCGACTGTGGCAAGGAACACAAAACTCCATAAGATGTGGATTAATGGAGAAAAATAACCTTGAGAGAAACCAGACTCACTGTAGGGGCCAGTTCCCCTCGGGCTAACATCATGAATATAATGTAAATATTACTTATGTATAGTTAAAGTCATGGTTTAAAATTATTAAACTAAGTAAGGGTTAAGGGTCAGTGTTTAAACATCGATTGTGTTTGAACTGTAAGATTAATGACCAATGTCTTTGAAGTCCATCCTGGATTAACTGCAGAAGTTCACATAGGTGCAATTGTCCTTGTTAATTGGCTGATGAAGGCTTTTGTTGGCAATAGTTAGTCTATGCATTACATTTCAAGATCATAGTCCATCAATAGACCGAGGTGATGCAGGCAGAGATCAGGGATGTGAAATGTTGTTCAACCTGGCCGGTTATTTCGGTGAGGTTCAATGTGGTCCATCCTAAATCCAAGGTTCAGACAATGGCGTATGAAGTATCCCATGTCTTATGGTTGGAGTTGTCATCAGTTCATCCTCTGAAGTCCATCATAATAGACTGAAGTGATGTTTAGTCTTATTTGGCCAAGTTCTATTATTGATTCTCGACTCATCGTTTAGCCCCAGTCAGTTAAGTTCTGTTTTGCAGATTCTCGGTCCTACTCTTAGTATTCCCATTTAATTCTACTTGGCTAAGTCCTGTTATAGGTTCTCGGTTTGCCGTTTAGCCTTTTACTTAACTAATGGGGTTCTACTGAAGTAGATTAGTTAAGAAATATACTAAAAACAGTCCTTCAGGATGAATTAAAAAGTAACAATTTATTTTACCAGGTAATATAAATACATTCAAACAATCCAATTAAAATAATAAATCAAACTCAAAATCATCAATTAATAATATAATTAAACTTGCGTTCCATTCAAACATTTACCAAACATAAGAAATTCAAATTGCAATTACCTGGTAAAGAAAAGCTACATGCTTTTGTCTGTCTGGGTCAGTCTGGTTGCAGAGAGACCTTTCAGTTCAAATTGCAATTACCATTACCTGATAGAAAACAACAAGATGAGTTAGTTTTAGAAGAATAGTTGTCCCAGAACTAAGGTGGGACAAGATGAGTTCGTTTTAGAAGAATAGGCCTAAATTGGCCTGAGGTGAGATAAGAGGTCAGATGTGAGATTTGTGTTTGATGGTCCTTGCTCAGTAGGATTCTCATCTGTGTAAGAGTTTTATGACATCTTGATTTCAGCCTTACATGTTTAAAAAGATACATGTAATCCACAGATTCAAATTAAGATTTTCTATGCAAAGCAGAAGCCCTACATCAACACTGTTCAGATGCGCCACCGACCTCTCTGGGCTCAGTCTCATCTTTGATGGAAAGCAGAACAATGGAATCATGTTTTGTGGGCTGATGAGTCCACATTTCAAATATATTTTGGAAAAAACGGCTTTCATGTTCTCCGCGCCAAAGAGGAAAAGGACAATCAAAGCTGATATTAGTGTTAGGTCCAAAAGACAGTGTCATGGTGTGTTTGAGTGCCCATGGCATGGGTAACTTTCACTTCAGTGAGGACACCATTAATGCAGAAAGATATGTAAATATTTTGGAGTAACATACACTGATCAGCCACAACATTAAAACCACCTGCCTAATATTGTGTAGGTCCCCCTTGTGCCACCAAAACAGCGCCAACCCGCATCTCAGAATAGCATTCAGAGATGATTTTCTTCTTATCACAATTGTACAGTGTGGTTATCGTAGACTTTTTCAGTTCAAACCAGTCTGGCACCAACAATCATCTGTGTTATCATCTAATCGGCCAATCGTGTGGCAGAAGTGCAGTCCATGCCGATACGGGTCAGGAGCTTCAGTTAATGAGATCATCAACCATCAGAATGGGGAAAAAATGTGATCGCAGTGATTTGGACAGTGGCATGATTGTTGGAGTCAGATGGGCTGGTTTGAGCATTTCTGGGATTTTCACACACAACAGTCTCTAGAATTTACTCCGAATGGTGCCAAAAACTAAAATCATCCAGTGAGCGGCAGTTCTGTGGATGGAGATTTCTTGTTGATGAGAGAGGTCAACAGAGAATGGCCAGACTGTTTCAAACTTACAAAGTCTACAGTAACTCAGATAACCACACTGTACAATTGTGCTGCGAAGAATATCATCTCTGAATACTATTCTGAGATGCGGGTTGGTGCTGTTTTGGTGGCACAAGGGGGACCTACACAATATTAGGCAGGTGGTTTTAATGTTGTGGCTGATCGGTGTTTCCAGCACAGTCTTTTCCTGGGATGTCCTTGCATTTTTTAGCAGGACAACCACATACTGCCTGCCAGACTGGCCTCTAGACTGTCCTGCCTGCAGTCTTGACCTGTTTCCAGTTGAGAATATGTGGCACATCATGAAGCGCACAACTGGCAATGAAGACCCGTACAATTGTGCAGCTGAAGACCTACATAATGGATGAATGGGGGAAAATTCTGCTTACTAAACTTAAACTTGTGTCATCAGTGCCCAAATGCCTAAGTGATATTAGAAGAAATGATGTAGCACAGTGGTAAACACTCGATTTTCCCAACTTTTGGTGCCAATTGCAATCATGTGATTTGTAATGAGTGTATATTTAAAGATAAATAAATAAATAAATGCACAAGGTAAAAAAATCTAATAATGTGTTGTAATAGTGCTTTCAAAATAGCGCAGGGTGAATAGAATGTTCAAATCACTCCTTTTGGTTTTTATTAGCATTTTACAAACCATCTCAACTTTTTGGGGATTTGGGGCTGTTACAACATGGCTGTTAACAAAAACTGGATTCCATTTTAAACTTAAGTGCATCAAATAATTAAATCTAAAGATTTAGCCAATTCAAATTCTCAAATCTGCAGAAATAAACAAAAACAATTAAACAGACGTCCGCGCCAAACAGTGAAAACATATTATATCCACGTTACTTGTTCCAAAAAACAAATGCAATGAAGTTAAAAGCTTTTATAGAACATCCATAGAAAAAACCTTAAAGATTATTAATTCAGAGGCCAGAAAGTGCCAAAGTGGTCGTTGCAAAAAAAAGACAACATTTTTAATTCACATTGTCATCAGTGAGTCTTACGTGGAATCAGGTTCGCTGCTTTGACAAGTAAAACAAGTAAATTGTTTCCTGTAAATCTTGTAGTTGACGCTTTCACAGTTTCACAAATATAAATAAATGTCATATTTTTCTATGGACATTAAAGTAAAAAAATAAAACAAGAAAAGAAACATTTTAAGAGACAGTTCTATGTTAACTTTGTGTTGCACTGTACTCGACATGCTGGCGGTACTGCAGTGTTTTTCTTCATTGCAGATGTGCAGTCGTAACATTCCTAAATGCGATGGCCAAAGACCTCTACTTAAATCATCATGCTGTGCCACACATCTAAAATTTGAATGCAGTCTTAACCCTCTGGGGTCTGAGGGTGTTTTGGGCCCTGGAGAAGTTTTGACATGCCTTGACATTTGTGCTTTTTTCAGTTGTTTAAAAACATATTAATGGCTTAAGTCTGATAACACTGTATACAGCACAAACTGGGGTACAATAATATGTGAGCAACATGCATGTACAGGTTTGTATTTTTGAGAAAATAACGTTTATGCGTGGTTTTTGAAAAAACTAAAATTGTAAGTCATTGAAATAAGGCCATATAACACATACTAAACATTTGTCCTCAAGACTTTTGAGAACCGGATCTTGTAGTCTAGAGTTTTTGCTACAAAATGATGTGAAAACCATCCATGATCAACTCATTCATACAAAACAATATAGTCATGTAACTTTTGTAAGACAATTTTAGTGTTGAAAGGTCATATGCGAGGAGGCGTGAACTAACATGAATATTGAGGTAATTCACACCTGAGGAGACAAAAGACCCCTCCATGGGCCTATCAATGAGGAATGTGACAGAAAGAGAATGAATGTGAGGAAGTAAAAAGTAGTAGAAGTTAAAAGTAGTATTCTGACTATACATTTTCATTACATAAAGACTTTAATTAAAAACTTTAGACCTACACTACCGTTTAAAAGTTTTAGATTGGTAAGATTTTGTAATGTTTAAAAAAAAGTCCCTTCTGCTCAGCAAGACTGCATTTATTTGAAACGTTTATTAATATTATCATCAATGTTGAAAACAGTGTACATTTTTCTTCAGGATTCTTTGATGAACGGATTTACACACCAAACAACACATAGAGCAGTGGTACAAAAGACATTCAGGGCAAACGTGCAAACAAGATGAAAGAAAAATAATGAAAGTATCCAGTGCACATAGGGAGAGACAAGAGTATTACCAAAGGTGGATGTTTGTATGAGCCCACTCATCCACATATGCGTAGCCTGCTTGCTCACACAGTATTGCACATAAGCATTGTCAACTTTGAAGTGAACAGTTCACAGCACACAGATGAGAATACAGCTTCATGCTATTTTTGAAAACCGTTCCTGTTCAACTGAAGACACAAGTGAATATCACATGCCTGGCATTTCTAAGTTATGACCTGCCTTTTACCATGCTGTACTTTGCAAGCATGTACTTCCGGCGACCAACGGTGGCAATATCCTTTGCATCTGATGTCTGCTCAGCTCCTGGAACCGGTACATGGTCACTACTGGTCTGTTTTGGTGCTACTTTCTGTGACACACCACAGAGCTCTGTAATAAGCTGTTCCTTGAACTCTTTGTGGGTCGTATTACCACCTAGCTCTTTGTGCATAATGTAAGCGTTTGTGGAAGCAATGTCCAATAAGTGTAGAAAGATCTTTCTGGACCACTTCATTGTTTTGTGTTGTGCAGTGTAGTACTGTAACAGCTGATCAGACAGGTCAACACCTCCCATTTGTTTGTTGTAGGCTGTCACCGGTGCAGGACATGGAAATGTCTTTGTACTCCATATATCTTGTGATTTCACCCTTTGCACAGTCTTACCTGGATAAGCAGAATGGATGGTACAACAGACAGATACCTCTCGTATGTCCATCCACTTAACAAATACAAGAGGTCCATCCTGTATCCATCCTCTTTGCAACAGGTGTCTGATCCACATTCCTAAAAGAATAAATAAAGTTTGAACTAGTGTTGTGTCGGTACCAATACCAGTGAAATTTTACGGTACTCGATACCATTTTCGGTACCAAAGCAAAACAAAAAACAGGATACTAAACAACACTCTTTTATTAACAAAGTCTACAAAACATTAGCAGCAGAACTAAGAACAGAAATATGCCATTGAGCAACACTTTCATTTAAATATATTAATTTTTAATTGTAACAAAACTGAACAATGTATGCTTTAAGTATTTTTGAACACTTATATAAGATTTGCTTCAACTTTTAATTTAAGTTTTTACCAAGTACTAAAAAAAGGCTAAATAAACAAGCATACAATAGAATTAATAAAAACTACTTCCAAATGTGCAAAGTGCTCTCATATTAATAAAGCTGCATATTGCCAATTTTCTTCATGATAAGAAATGCACAGTGACATATATTATGATTAAATAAGTTGCGAGCAATCACGTTTTAATTTAGCTGCATTTAGCATGCACGCTTGAGGGATGATGTCCCAGAGGCAGAATCTCTCTCAGCTATGGCAAGCCGTTTGAACTTTTATTCATTTCCAGGATATGAATTCCTGATATCAACAATTCAATTTTCACTAGTTAAAATGCTCATTCTAGATATCAAGAATTGTATTTCAACTAGTAAAAACTATAATTCTTGATATTTGTAATTGTATTTTCACTAGTGAAATGTCACCATGGGCTGCCATTCAAAATCAATTGTTGATATCAAGAATTGATTTCTTGTTGAAATTCCAATTTCACATATCAGAAATACAATTCGTACTAGTAAAAACCTTTTTATATCAAGATTTCAATTGTCACTAGTTGAAATGTCTATTCTTGATATCAACAATTGAATTGCTACTAGTGACAATGTTCATTTCTGATCATGAATGTGATTGTTACTAGTAAGAAAGCCATTTTAGATATCTGAAATTATGTTGATATCATAAATACATTTTCAGATATCAAAAATTTAAATTTTTACTAGTAGCAATTCAATTGTTGATATCTAGAATATACATTTTTACTAGTAACCACGCAATTCTTGATTTCAAGAATAGAAATTTGAACTAGTGAATATTGAATTGTTGATATCAAGAATTCATATCCTGGAAATTAATAAAAGTTAAAACGGCTTGCCATAGAGTCTCTCTCTCAGCCGGTGAAGTTTCAATCTCTCCCCCTGAGATCGAGACATTCGCGCAACTCATAGAAGAGGCACCGACCACACAGAGAAATGCCAGTTTCTGAGTTTATAGTTATTAACATGACCTGCTTCTGTATTATTTGAACTTTAATAAAGCAATTTTACTGCATTTAAGATGTTACGCCGGGATGTTTCCTTTAAAGAGCTCCGGCTCTGCTTATTACACAACGGTACATGCAGTTCTGAATGTACTTTTTTTTAATCATTCACTAATACTTTGGGATCTACATAAAATAAACTGTGAAAGTTTCGAGTGCATCTGTGATCTGTGTAATTCTGAACTGCTGCTCTCACGCGATATCGTTACAGTTTAATCTGATTTCATGTTATGTTAAATGAGATCAAACGACTATTAGACAACGAACATTTTTCTCATCAATTTTGTATTTTCGACGATGTCGATAATGTCGACTAAACGTTTCAGCCCTAATGTAAATGATAATATGCTTTTAAACTCACCTGCTTTATTTGCTTGAATAAATCCGGGTGTCTGTCTTTATTAAGTTTGATGTGTTTCCTCCTATCGTCAGAAAATTGGGAAAGCAGCGTTTACAAATAGGCTTTTGCTGATCTGTGATGTTTCCCTTTTCATCAGCCTCAAATGACCTGGCTTTTTCCACTTTTCATTTCGACATGATTCAGTTGAGACTCCGCAGCTACTTTGCTTGTCGTCATCTTTTGCTTGTTGTGAGCGTTCGAAAGTTACCGACTCTGCATGGGTACCGGGTAGACCCAGTACTCGGTACCCCGGTACCTTCAGAAATTCTGGTATTGTAAATAATTTTTTGTTTGAGTACCGACTTGGTACCTAGTACTTCTTGGTACTTCTAATATTGTGCATGCATAACAACAAAACAATTTTTGTAATGCCACAGGCACACATACATATTGTATTATCACTAATTATATAAACAAAATGACAGAAACATCTGTAAAATAGTGGGTAAATGTGTCTTTCTGATGTTCGATTGGGGTGCTGCGTGACCTCCTTGTGCGGGTTGCAGGTGAAGGCGAGAGTGATGCAGCCACATTCCTATAATAAAAGTTGAAAACTATTATTACATATATATTCCAAAGTATAATACCAGTAGCCTATATGCATAACTGAAAGGAAATTAATGGGTATTGACGCGTGCTGTATATGTCTGTCAAAGGGCCATTACTGGAGATAGCACACCGCAAACATTTACACATTCGCGCACTTCACCGACCGGGCATATTTGTAGCACATTTGACACATTTACACCCAAACAGATATTTTGCAAGCTTCGTTGATGATGATGAGGCAGCATCAACACTAGTTAAAATATAATCATATTAAATATCATTCAGCATACACTTTAAATACCTGCTTTAGCCAAAACAGCATTTAAATGTAACTAAAACTTGCTTATTAGGAAATATTTCAAATGTCAATACTCTGAATCCTGTCTGGCAAGTCTGGAAACAGTCCCACTAGTAAAATATGTACATGTTTATATAAAATAGCATGTCAACTAATGAAGACGAAATGACTTACTCGTCAGAAATTGAATCCTCAGCTGGATCAAGTCTCTCTTCAAAATACAAATGTTCATCGGAGTCCTGCTCTTCTTCTGAGGAAAATGTGAACTCTTCATCACTATCCAAGACCATCTGTAGAACTTCCTTGCCTGTGTAGCCTGACATCATCTTAACGTGCAGGAAAGTGAATGAATCTGATGATAAACTTGTCGGGGGCGTGTAGATTTGCATTGATCGTCTAAGCACATTAGCGTATGAATGGTGCACTCTGCTGGTGGGTGGGATCACATTAGAGATAATTAGCCTAGTAAAAACTGTACATCGCTTTGTTTCAAACATATTGCATTATTTGTTTTAAATTTGAATTGTTTTATTTAAAAGTAGACAGTTTAAGCTTTCTTTAGACATATGTTTCATGTTTGTGTGATAAGTATTCGCAGAGTTTCAGTTCATTTTTGTGACGTGTTTCTGAAATATGCTTGTGAACACAGAGACTGCTGAAAGCTCACACTTTTTATTTTCTTTATTTTACAAAAGCACAAGATTTTGTTGTTATTGTGAGTGTACACAAATAAAAGAAGACCCTTTATAGTCTCTAATGATGTCTTACACTTATCTGTATGCCCCAAAATGAGTATTTTATGTTGTTTCGCTGTAATGACGGAAAAATCCAGCAGGACGTGTCGGCGCATCCGCCGACCCCAATCGTGTAAAAAACACAATTTTACTTTTCTTTTTATTCGTCTAATATTTACATTTCTATTTTTAATGTAACTGAGACTAACAGACTATATAACCTCTTTCTCTTTCATGGAAGAAAGTAAGTCATACGGGTTTTTAACTACATGAAGTTGAGTAATTGATGACAGAACTAAAATTTTGGGTTGAACTAACCCTTTTATACTTTTTGTAAATGGCCTTTGTGTCTTTGTTTCAGAGAGCAGTACAAATGTGAGGGTGATATCAGAGCCTGAGGAAGATGAGGGCGTTCCATGGAGCTGTACTGCCTGTACCTTCCTCAACCACCCTGCCCTTATCCGCTGTGAAGAGTGTGAATTTCCACGGCATTTCTGAGCCATACACAAAATGCATGTCACGTACACAATGACGCATAGACAGCCACCGTTTTGCCTCCATCTGGAATCTCTTGGACATGTCTGTTGGGGCTCTTTTGTTTCCTCTTTGTCGCGCAGTGTCTGTGTTTGTGTTGTGCTTTTCACTGAAGAGTGGATGATGTTTACAGCTCGTCTCTGTACAGAATGTGTGTGTTTTTGTGTGTTGAGAGTGAGTTTTGTGTGTCTTATGGGAGATTTTACCCACTCGGTTCATGAAGAGGTTCAATACTTCCAGTGATATCATTAACATGTTTATAATATACAAACACACAAACACTTCATACGTGTGTGTATGGATTCCATCGTGCCTTTCTTCAGGGGAACTGTTCATGCAAGCCACCGGAAGGGAAAAATAAAAGGATAAACTCACATTTCTTTTGTTTGGTAAACAAACAGAAAAAAAATTAAATGCATGCTTTAGATGTACAGTTTACAGAGGAGTGTCTCCACCACACAGATTTTACTGTACATAGTTTTAGAATAAGCTTTTCAATGCCTTTTTTTCTTGCTTTTTCACAAGTATTTCCTGTAACAGTAGCTTTATAGACTTATTTCTACGTATTGCTATTTTGTTGTTGTTGTTCTTTCAGAAAAGTATTGTTTTCCACCATGAACTTTAAGGTGTTTTGGGAGAACTTAAAGGGATGCTCTAACGTGCTTCAGCAAATGAAATCAAAAGATGCTCATTGTCAAGCACTCTGTCTGGCGTACGGCTGCAGATGCAGCAAAATCATGAATCCGAATCTGATGATGACTTTATTAAGGTACATGACCTAAGAGTGGTCAAAAGACTTCACAAGAAATCCAGTAAAGCCTGAGACAACCAATTCTTTCCTATATGAAAACTGGAATGTTGGTTTACTATTAGGAGAATATATACCTTTGTGCCAAGCGGAATCATTCTTTGAGAAATCTTTCTGAATGCATAGCAGAGGATTTCCAGTAATGTGGATTGAGAGAAAGACTTGTAATATTTTTGTCTTATGTCTGTGTGCCAACCTGAAAGTGACAAGGATTCACTAGGGCTTTAAAAACATGGACTATCACCGCCAGCCTTTATAGATTCTGAAATTTGACAAAGTATAGGAAGTGCAGATCGTTGTGTTCCTAAGTGTAGCGAAATATTTCACAATGTGCCTTCAGTCTTGCAGAGGTTCTCTGTTGTGGATCATGGTATGACCATACGCACAATGCCTCCTCTGCAGATGTGACAGAATATAAACAGGTCCTTTCAAATGTTTTCTTACTTTATTAATTGACCTTTTATTTCAGAGGGATGCTTTGTTACCTGTCCTCAGAAGACTGCTAATACACTAATTGTGCATTGCAAAGTTAAATGAGGTCATTATTTATAAAACAAATGAATCCATTTCATTCCCAAAATGTGGATTTCTGGTATCCAGGCTAAAAATTACTTTGAGAATGCTGAGAACATTATTCTATGTGCTCTTTATTTCCAAGACATGACTATTTTTGGTTTCAAGAAACTGGCACAGAGTCATGTTTCATGAACTTTTGAAAAGCCCAAATAAATAATCACATTCATCAGTCTACTTGTCCGTCAAATGCGTGTATGGATTTTTAAAGAAATGTGTAAGAAAATCAATTGGATATCTAATGTTGTTTTTGATTTTAGCTGGGAAAACTGTCTTTGTAATAGATAAGTTATTTGTAAAAATAATAATAAAATATTAATATCATTTGCATTGATATATTCTGATTGGCTGAAACATTTGGTCTTTGATAAAATGTAAAGTTTTTGCTGCTCCGGTTAGAAAAACATTTTTTGGAACAAGTAAACCATATTGTGTAGACAAGACATTCTTTCAAAATATATTCACCTTTTATAATGTACAGTGTTACAGTACATTAGAATTACAGTGCCTTTGGGTTCCAGTCCAAGAAAAGACCAAGACCAGAAGAGTCTGAGATAGGACATTAAACTTATATCACTGATTCTTGAGATAAGGGACAAAGCAGGTTATAAATCGTAGTTTTTATTTTTTTATACTAAATTAATTTGAAATGGTTCGTTAGCTGACACATTTGTTAACAAAGATATCCATGTAAGGGAACAGGTTTCAAAAAACGTTGTTTTTTTTTCCATGCGCTTATTAACTTCATAACTTACATCTTACTGTAATTAGTGTCTACTCTGTCAGACACAGTAAAAGCATGCTATTTTAATTTGGTCCATCCAACAAGAGTGCAGAGCCTTTAATTATCTAATAATACTGTTCAGTAAAGGAGTTAAGTGATAAAATACATTCTATACATTTTTCTTTCTGTTTTCACACTATTCTGAAATTTCAGACAAATGTTTACTAAATTTAAGTTTTTTCAGTCTTCACCATGTGTTGTTTTTACCTCAGTTGGAGGTGCCTCTATAACCTCTGTAATGGCACAATTGATTGAATATTGCTTCCTGTATACGCATTAAGTGAACCTAAATGTTTACTTTGAATTTGAGTTTCCTCAGTGCATGAATTTATTCCATTCATTGTCATCCAAGTAAATTCTAATATACAGTTTTACTGTACTATAACCTCAGCAGGTCTTGACAGTTCACATACACCAGGCTCCACCTCACGTCTTGTGCCAAAGAAAATCATCAATCATTGGAGAATATTTGATGTCAATCAGTTTGTCAATTTAGTGGAAGAAATAATAGATACAAATGAACATAATAAACAGGCTTTTTTCTTTCTCCTCTTTTTTTCTTTTGAAGGAACTCGGCTGATCTCAGGAACTTCACACTTGTTCAAGTCCGTGACAAGACCAAAAATATGGTCTTGAGTACTACAATACAATGTGCTTGCTTGCCCACTGCTCTGGCCGACCACTTCCTTAGAAAGTTCTCAATTATAATTTAACCATTTCTGAATGCATTTCTGAATGCATTTATAAATACATAGCGAGGCATGGACCTCCAAATGAAAGACTAAGATAAAAAAAAAAAAAAAAATTCATTGTTCATTTAATATAAACGCTACGCTAGGGAGAAACTTAGAAGCTTGCACTGACTTTGTGTTAAAGGGACAGTTCACCCAAAAATGAAAATTCATCATTTCCTCCCCCTCATGCCATCCCAGATGTGTGTGACTTTCTTTCTTCTGCTGAACAGAAATTAAGATTTTTAGAGGAATATCTCTGTTCTGTAGGTCCATACAGTGCAAGTGAATGCAGACCTGTATCTCCTTACTTCTCATTGTAGAGAACTAGTAGAGTCTTTGATCATCAACACAATGAAGACAGTTGTAATAAAATGAATGACATTTATTAACAATAGATATGCAAGAGTAAATACCACAACGATTAATCATGCTAATAATAAATATGCACTGCTAAAGGATAATAAACTAATGACCAAAATGGAAAGTACTGAATTAAACAATAAAACAAATAAATGATTTGAACACAGAGTGGATAAATGCAATGCTGTTGAACTGAATGTAGCAATGGCAGAGAATTGTATGGGAATGCACCTTATGCGAAACCACCCATGGCTCTGGAAAAATGGTGATAAATAATGCTTATTAATCATTAAGCAAATAATATACCTATTATTTGTAACAAGCTGACCCCAGGTAACTGTTATCAAAGCAAATTAGAAAAACATTTGCTGCAGTTATAAAATTATATCAATGAGTGAACTTTTAAATCTGTAAAATTGACACTTTAAATTAGCCTGTAATTTGTTGCTATACATCCATTTGTGAATGCAACAGTGTGAAGGCATTTTTCTATAATTGACTTAAGTATTACGATTAATATACTGTCGAAAAAGTTGAAAGAATTATGTATTTGTAAATGTATATTTTGTATAAATAAAACAATGAGTATCTGAATGTGTGGTGTGTTTAATAAAGAGTACATATATACGTAGGCTGATTTATTAAGTATTGTAAAATCAAAGTAGAAAATATGTTGATTGTATAACGTTGTTTCACTCAATTGAAATCAACATTGTTTCAACATCAGATAAACAAACCAATTAGATCGATTTTATGCTTGCTTTCAGTGGTATGACGTAGATTCAACGTGACTTAGATGAGCAAAAATATGCTGAATCAACATCAGAGATCAATCTGCGTAACTATCAGTCAAGAATAAAGACTAGAAACAACACATGACATCAAGATCAAATGAAGATTCATGTTACTGACATGACATCATATTGGATTTCAACACTATTTTTTTTAGGGCCCAAGCACAAAGTGCGTAGGACCCTATTGTTTTCGTTAGGATTATTATTATTATTATTATTATTATTATTATTATTATTATTTTTTTTTTTTACGACTTACGGGGCACTTTTTGGGCTCTTAACATGCTCAAAAACTCTTGAAACTTTGCACACGGGTCAGAACCTGCGGTCATTAGGGCCGGCCTGAAGCTGGTACCCGGGCGTGGCAGGGGCTCGACAGCGCCCCTGGAACAGGGGCCGAAAACTTGGTCTATAACTCAAACACGCTTGCATGTAATAATATGAAACTCGGTACACATATAGATCTCATCATTTCATATATCCTTCATACTTTCACTTTTTACCCCAGACCAACAGGAAACCGTCTATTTAGGGTTGTTTGAAAACGCACGCAATGGAATTTGGAATACTCCTCCCAGAGAACTCCACCAATCGCCACCAAACTCGGTCAGCATGATGTCAAGACATTGACCATGAAAAATTGCCGGCAGATTATTGATCTCTCCAACGGTTTGGCCGTGGCAAGGAAACGAAATGATGGCGAGAACGAGAAACAGTCAGAGTGTTATAACTTCTACATACATTAATTGATCTCGATGAAACTTCAGCGGTGTGTTCGCTGTAAGAGGCCGATCGCATGGATGTGACTATTGTGAGTCAAAGTTATAGCGCCACCAACTGGCAGAAGGAAGTGTGTCACTTTCAAAATGCTTTAAAATCACCCACTTATTGTTACACGATTTACTTCAAACTTTAGGTGTATAATGTAAACACACGGCAGATGTAGACGTGTGAAAGAATTATTGATATCTTAAATACTGCTGTCGCGGCAGCTCTTCAAACTTGAATTTTCTTTTTGATGCCTGGTGCAGGGGCTCAGTAGCGCCACCTTCAGACAAAAGTGGGGTATTGGTTTCATACTTTGACCTACAGTCAGATATTTTGGTTGGAATGTGGAACACATTGCACAAGAACTTTGAAGCTCAAAAAGCACATAAATGAAGCTTAAACAGCAAGGAAGTGTGTTATAACTTCTGCATACATTACTTGATCTCGATGAAACTTAAGCAGTTTCTTCACTTGAAGAGGCCGGTTGCGTGGATGTGACTATTGTGAGTCAAAGTTATAGCGCCACCAACTGGCAGAAGGAAGTGTGTCACTTTCAAAATGCTTTGAATTCACCCCTTATGTCTCAATTGTACAAACAGTTGATAAAGAAATCGGTATCAATATATTGAATTATGAATTATTTCACTGATCAACTGTGATGTCCGGTTAAGATGAAAATAAACTATTACTCTGTCTAAGCGATTATCTTTCTGAAACACGTCACAAAAACTTACAGAAACGGATAACACAAACATGACGTTGGAAATATACACTTATCAGTATAGTTATATTAAACTTGTCTATTTCAGTTATAAAGCTGTCTCATATGTAATTTCTCCTTTAATTCTATAATATAACCACTAGATGGAGGTCTAAGCACATTTTCTGTATTCTCGTTGTTTTAACGTAAGAAGAACACTTGTACGTGTTGACTGTTGAGAACGGTGTTTGGAGATTTTAAAAGACGCGGACCAGACGGAAAAACAAGACATACTGCATCATTGCGTTCAATATTTTAACGAGGGCCACTCGTACGCTGTACACGGTGTAAGCATCAGCTTGAGGACTCTTCAAAATGTATATAGGTCTCAGTTCTGGATGGAGTTATTTGCAGACCTTAGAGATGCTGGATACTTCAACGGGAGTCGTGAGCGTCATTGCTTTGGTGATACAATAAAAAATACTCTACAAAAAAAAAAAAAAAAAAAAAAAAAACAGGGTTTCCACGGGGTCTTAAAAAGTCTTAAAAAGTCTAAAATTTCAAAATCACAATTTAAGGCCTTAAAAAGTCTTAAATTTGCTGAAGTATTGTGTTCTAGGTCTTAAATAATTTTTAACAGGTCTTAATTTTCCTACGTCCATGTAAATCTCATTTAAATGCTCCCTAGCGCTTTGGAATGTTTCTTTTTTTACTTCAGTGCTGTTGTAGTTTCTTATTTCGCTAGTCCAAATATAATTCGCTGTATTATGACTACAAAATAGACCAACATGCAACAGCCAGCTTTGAGCTTTCGTGTTATTGGCGCGAGTCTCTCGGATACAAAAGACGTTAAACGGATTTTATTCAGCTATGAGGAAGTGCAAGTTTAGCGATACTTGGCTTGAAAAATCTGAATTTCGTGCTTGGTTAAACCCAGTTGCAAATAACGCATTTGAAGCCTACTGCTTATGCAAGAAAGCTATTAAATTGGGAATGTTGGGTGTACGGGCGCTGGAGTCTCATTCAAAAAGTGAAAAATATCTTAACTGCTGTCAAGGGTCTCCAGCAAACTACAGCCATCAGCCATTACGCGCTTTGGAATAGCGGATGATGACTAATTTCCAAAATCACGGGACCGTTCGTGCTGATGTTCGACGAAAGTCTTCATCGCACCACCAAAACGAAACAGCTGGACCTGCACGTACGTTTTTCGTCTGCTGCGAATGGGTCGAGACTGCAATAAATAAAAATAAAAAGGAATAGGCTACAATGAATGATCTATGGCAGGGCTAGTATAATGGTGGCCCCCAGATCATCTTTATCTGACCCTCCAACAGTTTTTTTATTTTTAAAAACCCTCACAATCTGATATCAAAGTGCCCTCTCAGCAAAGGTTTAGCGCGTTCATAGGCAACCGCATTCATCGGTGAGTTTAACAACGCTCATTGTGGCGTACAACACCATTCATCGGTGAGTTTAACAACGCTCAACTGCAGGTAAAGCAGCACTCAGAGGTGAGTTCAACCAAAACAACGCTAAACTGCATGTGGCTAATGTTTACACTCAGGGTACATTACGGCATGTTTTCCATAACGTTACGACGTTCTCAATATAATTCATAATCACACGTTTATAATGAACAACGCGTTATGGTTATTGTGTTATTAAAAACTGTGTACGCAGGTGTTACAGTTAACATGGTAACACTAAGTTACACCTGGTTTACTTGTATGTTACTTATTAAGAAGTAATGTAAAAAAAACAGTTATAACTGCATGAAGATGAATGGTAACACAATACTGGCAAAATACTGTTTACATCTTGCAAATGCATATGATTCAAGACTACAATTCCCCAGAACGGAGGGAGGGGCGGGGTGACCAAACCTCATTATCATTTAAAGTCATATGCACTGAAACGGCGTGCTGAAAACGGAGCTGTTTTTGAGCAGTTAAAATTTGTGTTTTCTTAAAACACTAATGAGAATTTTTAATAAAAGTATATTACAAAGTTTTCATTTAGACCCTAAAGATTCATATTAACTTGTACAAAAATGGCATTATATGACCCCTTTAAGGTTACAAATACACACACACACACACTCCATCATTGCAATCTTGACATTGCAGCCTGTTCATTATAGCCGCAATAAAATATAATAATAAAATATTAAACCTACCATATAAAAATTACTCTGTTTAAATAGTCAGTAGTACAATTCAGTATCATTCACAGTAAGCACCACTCCACTGTGATGTTTCCAAGCATATTTTTACGCATGTAAAGAGGATGATTTTCTACGTCGGTATTGGAGCGTGAGTAAAGTACAAAGCCTATAATAACTGGCAGAAGGCAGTAAGAGAAACAGGAAGTCTGTTATAACTTCTGCATACATTAATTGATCTCGACGAAACTTCAGCAGTGTGTTCGCTGTAAGAGGCCGATCGCATGGATGTTGCTATTGTGAGTCAGTTATATCGCCACCAACTGGCAGAAGGAAGTGTGTCACTTTCAAAATGCTTTTAAATCACCCCCTTATGTCTCAAGTGAACAAACAGACCAACAGAAAGTCAGATATTTTGGTTTGAATGTGGATTTCTTGGAATTTGCACACATCTTCTCGACGGTCGAAGCGAGCTTACGTTATTGCCCGTCGTGCGCGGCGACCCTAAAGGCCCAGGGGTGGCGGTGCCACCGGCTTGGGCCCGTCATCGCTGCTCGCAGCTTTAATTATTATTGAATTTGATTGTAAATAACAACTTAAATCTTAAATTAGAGTGAGTCACCATGTCCTGTCATTGTATTGAATTCAGTGAATTGAATTGATGAAATTATTTCTAGAAAGAGTTTGGAGTTGTGTTGATGCTATGTTTCACGTGTCACCTTCCTGTTCCCCTCAGACAGAATGAGTTCAGTGTGTGTGTGTGTGTGTGTGTGTGTGTGTGTGTGTGTGTGTGTGTGTGTGTGTGTTTGAATCCAGTGTGAGATCACAGACATCTGAACACAAGAAGAGAAAAAACACTAATAACACAACAGTCACTAAACCAGTGTGTGTGTATTAGTGTGAGTGTGTGTGTGTATGGAATATTTTTTTTTAAACATTCATTATATCCATTTTTGATAATTGAGTTAATATGTATGCAATATGCAATAACCTAAAGATGGCAATGTGTAATCAATGTGCTATGAAAAACTGCATTATGAATGTTATTAAATATGTTAGATATTGAATCATTCATTTGTTGATTTAATTATCA
The DNA here is from genome assembly GCF_025860055.1 of Xyrauchen texanus. NCBI lineage: Eukaryota > Metazoa > Chordata > Actinopteri > Cypriniformes > Catostomidae > Xyrauchen > Xyrauchen texanus. The sequence continues at coordinate 112,309 of NC_068305.1, read as the reverse complement.
TTTACTCAGTTTAATATTCAAAGTGCAAATCAATGGAAAAATGCATCTTGGCTTCTCTAGGGAGAATTACAGCCTCTCCCTGTTAAAATCTGTTTGACTCTTTAAATGACCTTGAAGGATGTGTGTGTGGATACTAAATTGATGATTTAATAAGAGCAGTGCTGGTGTCCAAAATAGGCAGATGAAATACGTGTAATTATTAGTGCTAGAAATTAGATGAAACGTGTAAGTGGGTGGACATACAACTCTCCATTTTAAGGAATGTAACCAATGACTGTAATAAGAAAAATAACTGTATATACTAATCAAATTAAAGCAGAAAGTAATGATAGTAAGTCAATATAAAATACATACCATATGAAGTGATTACAGTGTGTTTTAGTCAAGTCAATTTTATTTCTATAGCGCCTTTCACAACATCGTTTCAAAGCAGCTTTACAGAAGATCAGCATTAACAGACGATAAAACTGTAATAATGTCTTAGAGTCATCATTGTGTAGTTTGATAAAATACAGTTGTGAATTGTGTTTCAAAATAAGTAGTTAAATAATAATTGTATTAATAACCCCAGTGAGCAAGCTGAAGGCGACTGTGGCAAGGAACACAAAACTCCATAAGATGTAGGTTAATGGAGAAAAATATCCTTGGGAGAAACCAGACTTACTGTGGGGGCCAGTTCCCCTCTGACTAACCCCACCCTAACCCTAAACCAGACTCACTGTGGGGGCCAGTTCTCCTCTGACTAACCCCACCCTAACCCTAAACCAGACTCACTGTGGGGGCCAGTTCTCCTCTGACTAACCCCACCCTAACCCTAAACCAGACTCACTGTGGGGGCCAGTTCCCATCTGACTAACCCCACCCTAACCCTAAACCAGACTCACTGTGGGGGCCAGTTCCCCTCTGACTAACCCCACCCTAACCCTAAACCAGACTCACTGTGGGGGCCAGTTCCCCTCTGACTAACCCCACCCTAACCCTAAACCAGACTCACTGTGGGGGCCAGTTCCCCTCTGACTAACCCCATCCTAACCCTAAACCAGACTCACTGTGGGGGCTAGTTCCCCTCTGACTAACATCATGAATATAATGTAAATATTACTTATGTATAGTTAAAGTCATGGTTTAAAATTATTAAACTAAGTAAGTGTTAAGGGTCAGTGACTAAACATCGATTGTGTTTGAACTGTAAGATAAATGACCAATGTCTTTGAAGTTCATCCTGGATTAACTGCAGAAGTTCACATAGATGCAATTGTCCTTTTTTTAAATGACGTGTTTGTTTTATTTTAATGTATTATAGATTCATCTGTACAGCACTTCGGTCAGCTTTGCTGTGTTTGAGTGTGCTTTAGAAATACATTTTACTTACTTTACTAGTTGGCTGATGAAGGGTTTTGTTGGCAATGAATTTATAGTCTATGTATTCAGTTTCAAGAGTGTAGTCCATCATTAGACCGAGGTGATGCAGGCAGAGATCATTAAGGAGCATCACAGTTCAACCGGCCAGTAATTTCGGTGAGGTCCATCCTAAATCCAAGGTTCAGGCAATGGCATATGAAGTGGAGTTGGCATCAGTTCATCCTCTGAAGTCCATCATAATAGACTGAAGTGATGTTTGGCTGGCACCGGCTGCATTTAGTCATCATCATTCAGCGACACGTAGCAGTGGAGTCCAACACGAAGTAGGAATGGAGCTGGATCCAGCCGGTTCTGGTGACCTCAGGATAGGAGTCCCGAGGTTGAAACAGGGAAACAAATAGAATAATATTAGCATAGATGCCATTCAATTTATTGCAGAGTTATATACATCATGATCAATGTTTCTGGTGTCTGGTTCCGGCAGACCCAACTAAAGCAGCCTAATTGTGGGTTGGAGGATAAATTAGGTGTACGCCTGGCTAAATAGATGAGTCTTTAGTTTAGACTTAAACTGAGAGAGTGTGTCTGCATCTCGAACAGTGTTTGGGAGACAATTCCATAGTTTAGGAGCCAAATATGAAAAGGATCTACCTCCTTTTGTGGATTTTGATATTCTAGGAACTATTAACAGGCCAGAATTTTGCGATCTTAATAAACGCGATGGAATATAGCGTGGTAGAAGATCACTTAAGTACTGCGGAGCTAGACCATTCAAAGCTTTTTACGTAGTTAACAGAATTTTAAAATTAATAGGTAATTTAACAGGTAGCCAATGTAACGATGATAAAATGGGGCTAATATGATCATATTTCTTAGTTCTTGTTAGCACTCTAGCTGCTGTATTTTGAACCAATTGAAGTTTATTTATTGATCTTGCTGGACATCCTCCCAGTAATGCATTACAATAATCTAGTCTTGAGGTCATGAACGCATGAATTAGTTTTTCGGCATCAGCAACAGAGAGCATGTGCCTTAATTTAACAATATTTCTTAGGTGGAAGAATGCTGTTCTACAAACATTAGTAATTTGATTTTCAAAGGACAGATTGGTATCAAAAAAGTTCTTCGCTGTTGAAGATGATGTAACAATACATTCAGTATATTGTCAACCTCATTGTTTTTAGAGGTTTTTGGGCCAATAATTAGCACCTCTGTTTTTTCGGAATTGAGTAGAAGGACATTTCTGGCCATCCAAGCTTTTTTTTTCATTGATAGACTTGGAGAATTGTGAAATTATATCAAGTTTTGAAGAAATATAAAGTTGGGTATCGTCAGCATAATAGGCCCTAATACTGATTGCTGTGGCCCTCCATACTTTGTTAGGTTTGACAATTTCTCATTTACATAATAAATGCAAAATAGTAGCGGTCTGCTAAATAGGACCTAAACCATTCTAATGCAACTCCGCTAATGCCAACATAATTCTCCAGCCTATTCAAGAGAATGTCATGATCTATCATGTTGAATGCAGCACTAAGATCTAAAAGCACTAGAAGAGAAATGCAGCCGCGATCAGATGATAAGAGCAAGTCATTTGTAACTCTGATAAGTGCAGTCTCTGTACTGTGATGGGTCCTAAATCCTAACTTAAATTGTTCATATATACTATTTCTCTGTAGAAATGAACATATTTGGGAGGATGCTACCTTTTCTAGTATTTTTGACATAAATGGGAGATTTGAAATCGGTCTTTAATCAGCCAGTTCTCCAGGATCAAGTTGTGGCTTCTTAATAAGTGGTTTGAAAACTGCCATTTAAAGTTTCATGTCCAAAGGATAGCGAGGAGTTAATAATATTAAGAAGAGGTTCTGAGATTACAGGAAATAACTCTTTTAAGAGCTTGGTTGGTATTGGATCTAACATACTATGTGGCATATGTGGCTTTTGATGTTTCGCTAAGTTTTGTTAGCTCTTCATGACCTATGAGAGCGCAGGATTAAAGTTGCATGTGAGGAAAATTATGAGACACTGTTTTCTGAGGTACTGTGACAGACGATTGCATAATTCCAATTTTATTTCTGATTATATCAATTTTAATCAGTAAAGAAATTAATGAAGTAATTACTCTTGTGCTGCAACATAATATCCGGTTCTGCTGAGGCTTTATTCCTAACCAGTTTAACCACAGTACTGAATAAACATCTAGGATTGTTGTGGTTATTTTCTATGAGTTTACTAAAATATGCTGACCTGGCAGCTTTTAGTACCTGTCTGTAGCTACAGACACTATCCTTCCATACATCACAAAATACCTCTCATTTTGTTTTCTTTCACTTGTGCTCCATTTTCCAAGCTGCACTCTTTAGAGCATGAGTGTGGTCATTGTAACAACAACAACAATTTACATAACGCTTTTCTAGGCACTCAAAGCGCTTTACATAGTATAGGGGGAATCTCCTCAACCACCACCAGTGTGCAGCATCCACCTGGATGATGCAACGGCAGCCATAGTGCGCCAGAACGCCCACCACACACACCACACACACCACACATTGGTGGAGATGAGATGGTAGAGTGATGTAGCCAATTCAGGGATGGAGATTATTAGGAGGGCCATGATAGATAGGGCCCAATGGGGGGAATCTGGCTAGGACACCAGGCTACCTTTAGTGGTCAACATCAACTCCATATGACAGAATTAAATCTAGCGTATGATTTTGGTGATGAGTTGGTCCTGTCACATTTTGTCTGACTCCAAGAGAGTTGAGAATATCGATAAATGCTAATCCCAATGTGTCATTTTCATTATCTATGTGAATGTTGATGTCACCAAAAAGTAAAGCTCTATCTACAGTAACTACAAGATCTGATAAAAAATTTGCAAATTCACCAAGGAAATCAGAATAAGGCCTGGGTGATCTATATACTGTAGCAAGAGTAAAAGAAGACACAGAGTGTTTTTATTTATATCTGACAGTTTCACTGTAAATTGTAGCAACACCTCCTCGACCCCTTCAGACGAGGCTCATGTTTATAACAATAACCTAGGGGAGTAGATTCATTTACCCTACTAACCTAGGGGAGTAGATCCAATATGGCGGCGCGGTAGCACGCAGCGGCCACTCCGGATCCACAATGGTGCTATTTTTGTTAAAAAAGCCCGACTTTTGCAACACAAGGACATCGGAGCAACCGGTGTTCGTGTCTACCATCGCCAGACACTACTGAAATATAAGACTCATGCAAAAACCAAGCTGCATGATGACCTGCAGGAGGCGCTACTCGTACTCGGCTTGCTGCGGAGACCAGGCCTCCAGCCCTCGGCGTCGCCTGATGCCGGTGGCCGGGGAGAGGACGTCGTAGCGGTGTCGCGAAAGCGGAAGTCGCGGAAAGAGGGCGGGGGTCCATGCTAGGCTAAAACAAACCCTAGCCGGCCGGCTCTCCCGTCTATCCTGCTCTCAAATGTTTGCTCCCTGGACAATAAACTGGACTATATCCGACTCCAGCAGGCTACGTGGCGTGAGTTTAAAGACTGCTGCGTCTTTGTTTTCACGGAGACGTGGCTCAGCGACAGAGTTCGGATGCCGCCATTCAGCTAGACGGGCTTGCCTCGTTTCGTGCCGACAGAAATACAGCTCTCTGCGGTAAGACTCGCGGTGGTGGCTTGTGTGTTTACATCAACACAGAATGGTGCAAGAACTCTATGCTAGTCTCTAGTTACTGTTCATCGCTGTTGGAGCTTGTGACTGTTAGATGCAGACCTTTTTATCTACCACGGGAATTCACCACTGCTTGCATAACCGAGTTTACATTCCCCCAGCCTAACGCTAAGGAAGCGCTCTGTGAACTGTATGGGGCTATGAGCTGAACTGCAGAACGCTCACCCCGACAGACTGTTTATTGTCGCCGGAGATTTCAACCATGCAAATCTCAAGACAGTGCTCCCTAAATTCCATCAGTATGTGGACTTTGCAACGAGAGGGCTGAACAGCTTGATCTTGTTTACACAAACATCCCAGGCGCTGCCGGGCAGAGCCCCGCCCCACCTCGGCTACTCAGACCACATCTCTGTTATGTTAATTCCAGCATACAGACCACTCGTCAGACGCACAAAACCGCTTCAGAAGCAGGTGAAAACCTGGCCAGCAGGAGCCATCTCTGCTCTTCAGGACTGTTTTGAGTGTACTGACTGGCACATGTTCAGGGAGGCTGCAACATATGGCGATTCTACCAACTTGGAGGAATACACAGCATCAGTGACCAGCTACATCAGCAAGTGCATTGATGATGTCACTTTCTCCAAGACCATCACCACACGCTCCAACCAGAAGCCGTGGATGACTGCGGAGGTGCGCTCGCTGCTGAGGTCCCAAGACTCCGCCTTCAGAGCAGGCGATAAGGCAGCCCTAAGAACAGCTAGGGCCAAAGTGTCACGGGCAATCAGAGAGGCAAACGCGCACACGCCCAGAGAATCCACAGTCACTTCCAGGACAGCGGTGACACGCGGCGCATGTGGCAGGGCATCCAGGCCATCACCAACTACAGGACAACATCAGTTGCCTGTGACAAAGATGCCTCCCTTCCAGATGCGCTGAACGACTTCTACGCTCGGTTTGAAGTGCAGAACAACGTGATGGCGTGGAAGTCCACCCCTCCTCCCAACGACCAGGTGCTCTGTCTTACCACGGCAGATGTGAGGAAAACTCTACGTAGAGTCAACCCACAGAAGGCTGCTGGACCAGACAACATTCCTGGCAGAGTGCTCAGAGGATGTGCAGACCAGCTAGCAGATGTTCTTACTGACATCTTCAACATCTCTCTGAGCAGCGCCGTTGTTCCAACGTGCTTCAAGGCCACCACCATCATCCCCATGCCAAAGAAGTCTTCAGTGTCCTGCCTCAATGACTACCGTCCCGTCGCACTTACACCCATCATCATGAAGTGCTTCGAGAGGCTCGTCATGAGGCAGATTAAGACCCAGCTGCCCCCCTCACTAGACCCACTGCAGTTTGCGTATCGTTCTGGCCCTCACCCACCTAGACAATAAGGACTCATACATTCGAATGCTGTTCATAGATTTCAGCTCAGCATTCAACACAATCATTCCCCAGCACCTGATTGGAAAGCTGAACCTGCTGGGCCTGGACACCTCCCTCTGCAACTGGATCCTGGACTTCCTGACTGGGAGACCTCAGTCAGTCCGGATCGGGAACAGCATCTCCACCACCACCACACTGAGCACTGGGGCCCCCCAGGGCTGTGTGCTCAGTCCACTGCTGTTCACTCTGCTGACTCAAGACTGTGCAGCAATGCACAGCTCGAATCACATCATCAAGTTCGCCGATGACACGACCGTGGTGGGTCTCATCAGCAAGAACAACGAGTCAGCATACAGAGAGGAGGTGCAGCGGCTGACGAACTGGTGTAGAGCCAACAACCTGTCCCTGAATGTCGACAAAACAAAAGAGATGGTTGTTGACTTTAGGAGAGCACAAGGTGAACACACTCTGCTGAACATCGACGGCTCCTCTGTGGAGATCGTCAAAAGCACCAAATTCCTTGGTGTTCACTTGGCGGAGAACCTCACCTGGTCCCTCAACACCAGCTCTATCACCAAGAAAGCCCAGCAGCGTCTCTACTTTCTTCGAAGGCTGAGGAAAGCACATCTCCCAACCCCCATCCTCACTACATTCTATAGAGGGACTATTGAGAGCATCCTGAGCAGCTGCATCACTGCCTGGTTTGGGACTTGCACCGTTTCGGACTGCAAAGCCCTGCAGAGGATAGTGAGGACAGCTGAGACAATCATCGGGGTCTCTCTTCCCTCCATTAAAAGACATTTACACAAAACGCTGCATCCGCAAAGCAACCAGCATTGTGTATGACCGCACAAACTCTTCACCCTCCAGGCGGTCGGTTAGGAGCCCCTTCTTCCCTCACGGTTGGCGGCCATCGTCCTCTTCCAGACGGCCGGGCTCCTCGTCCCCTGTTAGATGGCCGCGGCTGCTCTGTTGGGGTGGACGGTAGTGGCGAGAACTCTACTACGGCGTATCCCTCCTCCTTCTCGGGTATCGGCACCAGTGTAAAGAAGTTAATGGAAAGGAGGAGGCGAGAACTGGCTTTTCAATATAAATAATGGTTTAATATAAAACTTAAACAGAAAACAAACAAACACACACATGACGGACATGTCCGTTAACGATCTCTCTCTCCCACACCACTGTCTGTCATCGGCCTTTATCCCTCTCGGAGCACCCTGCCACAGTAATCTTTGACACAATGTTCTCTAAACATTCTCTAAAGTCTTCATTTCAACAGAAGTGGAAGTGACTCTGTATTCACCGTTGTCAGGAGTTATGACAGGGATTGTGCTTGAACTACTTTACATTTATCTTATATTATTGACATATTGTATACACTTGAGAAACACATATTAGTGTATAATTTAATATGAACAAAGATTCATAATTGCTATAAAGAAGTCTTCTTCATTGCTAGTTCATGTTAACTAAGTAATGTTAGCTTGCATACCCTTTTAATGTTAAGAAACATATTAGTCTAAACATAAATTAACTAGGGCTGTCAATGTAACATTAATTCAGTGTGATTAATTACAGAAAGAAATAAGGCGTTAAAATTTTTTACTAAATGAATCATGTCCCCGGACCTAAATAGGGAATATTCCTACCATTGGAGCATTTCAAGCATGAAGTACCACATGATTCCAGCAGGTAAGCCAAACTCTAGCTGTAAATGCAACATGCAGCTGTGCAAGAGAACAAACCACTGCTTGCTGACACTTGTTGACTGACAGCAGAAGATGAGAAGCGTTCAACGTTCACAGCTGGATGGAGCGCAGCTCCAAATGCAGGGTTCCCGAGATGTGTATTTCAAGTTTAAAACTAAATTTAACTTGACACAGCGGCTGTTGTGGAGCGTGGAAAAGGTTAGAGTTTACCAACAAACCCAAGATGTCAGCTGAGATCTGACTCCTTCTGTCAAAACCCTCATTTTTTATACAGTTTGTTATCTAGCATTACCTCATGTCTATGCCCTCTTAATTTTTTTGTAGTGAATGGATTCTGTCTGCCACCATTATTTCACAGAGCTTCTGACTTATTTTTAATGGTGGAAACCTGGCTTTTAGTCAAAATTTACCTTTTAAATCATTTTATTTTGAAAGTGTACTTTTTGAGTAAATAAAATATCGCAATCTGAACATAATACAGTTATTTTGATTATTGGTTGCGTTAATTTTTAACTTTCCTGTGCTACCCAGTGTTCTCATATGATAGCACCATTGTGCTACAGCAGAGTGCACAGAGTGTGTCTTGCAACATCAACACTTTCAGTTACCTTATATGCCCTATCCAGTGTCACATAAAGTCCAGGCTATTCTTTGTTAGTTCTATGTTTTGATATATAAAAATCTACTATATATTCCCACCTTTGAGTCTAATAAAAACTCTCACCTTCTATTGCCGTTTCCCAGAGAGCAACCTCAAAAGCCATCCTCCTTCATTTCTTTCATTTCTAATAACACATGCCTTCAAGCACATCCCTGTTATCTGTTGTAGACGTTCACAAGATACAGATGCAAGACAAAATGCAACCCACACAACCTACGGCCGTTTTGCACTTCAAAACCTGCTCCACTCTCGTTCTCAGTGGGACTCTGGAACTGCCAGTCTGCTGTGAACAAAGCTGCCTTCATTCCAGCTTTCGCCACACAGTCCACCCTCAGCATCCTGGCACTGACAGAGACATGGATATGTTCTGAGGATACAGCAACACCTGATGGACTCTCCAACAACTTCTCCTTCTCCCACACCCCTCGACATACGGGTAGGGGTGGGGGAACAGGTTTGCTCATTCATAATAACTGGACTTTTTCGCCACAAGCTTTTTTCACTATGTAACAATACATCTTTTGAATTCCATGCCATTACTACAATGCAACCCACAAAATTACATGTTGTTGTCATCTATCGCCCTCCAGGTCAGCTGACAAGCTTTCTTGAGGAGTTGGATGTCCTGCTGTCCTCCTTGCCAGAGGATGGCAGGCCACTTGTGGTACTTGATGATTTCAACATACACCAAGACAAGCCCTAGGCCATTGAAATGAATACTCTTCTGGCCTCATTTGACTTGGAAAGACTACACACCACAGCAACTCACAGATCGGACAACCAGCTGGACCTAATTTTTACACGTAGCTGTACCACTTGAAATATTCGTGTTACACCTTTACATGTCTCTGATCACTACTTTGTTCAATTCAACATGATTCTCCCATCCATTGTAAAACCGACTCCACCTTTGGTTTCCTTTCGCCGTAACCTCCGTTCCCTCTCGCCTTTCCACTGATGTCTCTGCCTCTCTTCCCACAATAAATGTATTTTCCATGCTTGATATAAACACTGCCACAGACACACTTAGCTCTACTTTAACAACCTGTCTAGACAACATCTGTCCTCTCTCCTCTAGACCAGCATGTACTATACCACCCAGCCCCTGGCTGTCTGACGTCCTGCGTGAACATTGGAGTGATCTCAGGGCAGCTGAGAGGAGATGGCGGAAATCTAAAGATCCAGCCGATCTAGGTAAATATCAGCTTCTGCTTGCAACTTTTTCAGATAACGTTAAAGCTGCAAAAACTTCATATTACCAGACCAAGATCAACAGCACCACAGACACTCATAGCTTGTTTAGAACATTCAACACACTTCCCCTCCACCACCTGACACATCACTGACAGCAGATATCTTTGCCACATTTTTTACTAATAAGGTTACAGCCATCAGCAATACATTCACTGCACCACACCCTGTCAAATACCCACCTCCTGTATACAACTCTTCTTTCTCTATGTTCTCTCCTTTAACTGACACTGAGGTCTCTAAACTCCTCCTCTCCAACCACCCCACAACCTGTCCCCTTGAGTCCATTCCATCACACCTTCTCCAGGCCATCTCTCCGTCCATCCTACCTGCACTTACACACATAATTAACACATCTCTTCTTGAAGGCACTTTTACCACTACATTTAAGCAGGCTCGAGTAACCCTACTGCTAAAAAAACCTGCACATAACCCCACACAGATAGAACACTACAGACCAGAATCTCTCATCCCATTCATGGCAAAAACACTTGAAAGGGCAGTTTTCAATCAGATCTCTGCCTATCTCTCACAGAACAAGCTACTGGATGAAAATCAGTCAGGCTTCAAAAGTGGACACTCCACTGAGACTGCCCTGCTGTCTGTCACGGATTCGCTGAGACAGGCGAAAGCTGAATCCAGATCATCCGTTCTGATTCTGCTGGACCTTTCTGCTGCCTTTGACACAGTCAACCATCAGATCCTACTCTCCACCCTCTCTAAACTGGGCATCACTGGAACTGTGCTTGGCTGGTTCAACTCCTATCTCTCAGAAAGGTCCTTTGAGGTAGCCTGGAGAGGGGAGGTATCCAAGCCACATCAGTTACTTTGTGGGGTACCTCAGGGATCAGTGCTTGGGCCACTTCTCTTCTCCATATACACAACATCACTGGGACCCATCATCCAGTCACATGGTTTCTCTTACCACTGCTATGCTTATGACATGCAACTCTACTTGTCTTTCCAGCCCAACGACACCACAGTGACCGCTCGACTCGCTGCCTGTCTGGCAGATATCTCATCCTGGATGAAGGAACACCACTTGCAACTCAACCCAGCAAAGACCGAACTCCTTGCCTTTCCAGCCAACCCTGCTGTTGAACACAACATCACCGTGCAGCTGGGTCCAACTACAGTTTCACCTTCCAAAACGGTCAGAAATCTAGGGGTGACCATTGATGATGAGCTGAATTTCACAGACCACATCTCAAAGACTGCAAGATCATGTAGGTTTACACTCTACAATATCAGGAAGATACGACCCTTCCTCTCTGTACATGCCACACAACTGCTCGTTCAGTCACTTGTCATAACTAGACTGGACTACTGTAACGCTCTCATTGCAGGCCTTCCTGCATGTGCTATTAGACCTCTCCAAATGATCCAGAATGCAGCAGCACGTCTGGTCTTTAATGAACCTAAGAGAGCACATGTTACACCACTCTTTGTCTCTCTCCACTGGCTGCCAGTTAATTTGATTTGATTTGATTTATTTTGGATTTGACAGACAACATAATCCAAAGGATAACATGTTAAAGTGTAAACACTTATTTCCAACATGGTCCTTGGTGTTAGAACATTTAACACAAAACGAATACCTATTGCAAGACAAAGACAAAAACATTTAGCACAAAATCATCCAAAGTTCAAAAACATTCTAAAATCATAAATCACATAAAATAATCAGTGTACTCTAATTAAAAAGATTGGCTACTCTATTCCATAAAAAAGCCTTAACCTGATGTCTAAAAGCCCCTCTAGTATTTACATTTTTGAGGGAAAGCGGTAAATTATTCCACAATATTATACCTGTATAAAAAAAAGAACTTCTGGCTGTATTATTAACTCTGGGCACTTTACAAGAACGGACACTGGCCCTAGTATTATGATTGTGCTGTGAATTAACCATTTTTATCTGGGAGTATAAATATTTGGGATCAGAGCCATTAATGACATTATACATATGATTCAACTTTAACTGCTCCACTCTAACATGTACTGGCAGCAGTCCTACACTTTTAAAAGCATCTCTACCAATATGGGTCCGGGGGGGGGGTGCATTTAACAGGTAGCGGATAACATTATTTTGCATCACTTGCAGTCTGTTTTTAAGTTTAACTGATAATCCACAGTACCAAGCAGAACATGCATAATCGAAATGACATTGAATCAATGATACAACCAGTAATTTCTTGAAAGAAAAATCTAAATGCCTTGATCTGCGATACAAGAATTTCAATTTACCTGCACACTTGGATAGTATTTTGTCAGCAATGGATTTACAAGTTAATGACTGCTCTAATGTTAACCCCAAGTATGTAACACTTTTCTGAGACAGTATTTCAGTGCCATTGCATGTGACCTTAAGTACATTTGTTTTAGACAACTTCCTTTTTGTTCCAAATAAAATTGACTCAGTTTTTCCCAGATGTATTAAAAGCCTGTTGTCAATAAGCCACTTGCTAACACTATTTAATTCATTACCGAGAGTCTACTCAATCTCGCTAATATCATCCCCAGAGACCAACAATGCAGAGTCATCAGCATATAAAAGCAACTTACATTTCACTGCAGCTGGCATATCATTGATATAAACTAAAAATAGAATGGGGCCAAGGATTGAACCTTGAGGCACCCCACAAGTAATATCCTGAGGATCTGATATCGTCCCCTCAACATCACAAACTTGAGTTCTTCCAGTGAGGTAAGAGGTGAACCATTTCACAGCAGTATTTCTGAAGCCTATACTTTGTAGCTTTGATAGTAATATTGCATGGTTTACAGTATCAAAGGATTTTTGCAAATCAAGAAGTATCATGCCCACATACTTTCCTTCATCAAAGTTTTGTCGACTATAATCACATAAATGAATAAGGTTTCAGTAGAGTATGCACTAAATCCCGACTGAAGTTCATACAGTAGATTTTGTTTGACAAGATACTCTTCCACCTGCTCATACACTTGACTAAAAGACACCTTGACTTAAAGACAAATTTATTATATGGGTGAGTACCCTAGAAATTACATTGGCACTATCGCTCAAAAATCTGGACGGAATAAGGTCCTGTCCAGTAGCTTTGTTAGTTGACAATGTGGATAGACACAATCTCACCCTCTCCTCTGAGACAGGGCCAATCTCAAAAGCATCAGGAGTAACATGTTTGTTTTTAAAAAAGGAATTTTCAAACGATGGGCCATATCTATCTGACACACTAGGCAACTTATCAACCAGACTGGCAGCAACTGTTGTAAAAAAGGTATGGGTAAAACACAAGCAACAGCTGTTTGTCAGAAATCATTTTATCCTCAATAACTAAACTAATATTACCAGACTTAGATTTAGAATTTTCTTTAACGCCCATATCACTAAGAACTTTCCATAGCTTTTTAGGCTGATGTGAGTTTGCCGTAATAGCATCGGCATAAAATTCAGACTTTGTTTTCTGTACCTTATAACTAGTCTGATTGCGAAAATATATATATTTATCGTAATCACAAGACAAAGTTGACCTCTTAAACTTTCTGAACCATTTATCACGTTGTCTAATGAGATCCAGAATGTCAGAAGTCATCCAAATTGCACTTCTCTGTTTAATTCTGGTCTCCTTCATTGGTGCAACATTATCAAGAGCAGCTAAAAAGTGCTGTTTAAACAAAGACCAAGCCCCATCAACATCATTGCTTCCTAAAACATCTGACCAATCCCTCCTGGAAAGCCTTTCTTTAAAATCCTCAGTTGTATAATGTTTTGTGCATCTGTACCTAATTGAACTATGGTTACCAGTCTTCAATTGTGATTTAGATATTTTGCGAGTGCAAAAAATGACGTTATGATCACTCAAAGCAATATCAAGGATGCCTGATTGAGAAATATTTTCACGTTCTGAAACTAATATTAAGTCCAATAGGGTTTGACTGTTGACAGACACTCTAGTCGGTTCAGTGATTAACTGTTGTAGGCCAGACACCTTACAAAAAGTTGAAAGAGATTCTTTCAAACTACTAGTACGAGGCTGTAGTACATTTGTGTTAAAATCACCCATAATGATACATTCATTATCCATACATACATTACTCCTACAAAAAACCATTTCAAAGAGCTCATAAAAATCTGTTTGCTTGGGAGGTCTATAACAAACGCAAATAATAATGAGCTTAGTTTTAGGAAGCAACAGTTCAATCCATGCAGACTCCAAACCCTCCACATGGAGATCAGTCCGCGGGTTATATGTCAAATCATTCCTTATAAATAGGCACACTCCTCCTCCGTTTCTGCTCCGATCGTGCCTGTAGATGGAGTAACCCGTAAGCTCAACTTCAACATCCTGTATTGATCCATCAAGCCAGGTTTCCGACACGGCAATCACTGCAGCCTTAGAGGTACTTGCAAGTTGACTGACCTCCTCAAGTTTAGGCAGCAAGCTCCTTGCATTAATATGAATAAAATGAAGCCTTTTCCGACTAAAAACAGTCTCACAGTCATTACTTGCATCAACCAAACTGTCCTCAGAACAATGCATTGTCTCCTCCTGACAATCAGTGACGTTCGCGTGACACATTTCATTCATACAACACCTGTTGCATGCTAACGGAATGTCAGAATTACTCTTTACGGCCAGTTCATAGATTTTAGATGCAATATTTCCACATTTTATGTGAACAAAAGCATCATGTACTAAATTCAAGGCCCTGATGCTGGCATACAAAACAGTCACTGGGTCTGCTCCAGCATACCTAAAAACATTTATGCAGAGCTACATTCCCAAAATTAATGAAATTTATTAACAATAGATATGCAAGAGTAAATACCACAACGATTAATCATGCTAATAATAAATATGCACTGCTAAAGGATAATAAACTAATAACCAAAATGGAAAGTACTGAATTAAACAATAAAACAAATAAATGATTTGAACACATAGTGGATAAATGCAATACGGTTGAACTGAATGTAACAATGGGAGAGAATTGTATGGGAATGCTCCTTATGGGAAACCACCTAAAGGCTCTGGCAAAATGGTGATAAATAATGCTTATTTATCAATAAACAAATAATATATATATTTATTGTAACAAGCTGACCCCAAGTTAGAAAAGCATATGCTGCAGTTATAAAATAATGCCAAGGTCTCAAGAAAGATGTTTGGTATGTTCCACACAGTCGGGTGATCAGTCCGGAAGTAGAGACGTCTTCCAGTGGCGATGCGGGTAGAGTGCAGTGGGAAGGGCGTAGAGTTGCAATCCAGTAGTCGATGCCACCCTGGGCTGGAAGATGCTGAACTTGCCAAGTTTGTGCCAAGAGGGTCCTTGAAGAGTGGACCGGGCAGCTGAGTCAGTTGAATCTTCACAGGGTCCTTTGCAGGCTAGCTGCATCAATGAAGAGCTGTGTGGGACAGGCAATGTCTGCCGATGCAGAGGTCCTTTGTGGACTGGGCTGTGCTGCTGGAGGGGCTGTGAGGGATTATTTTTGTAAGGCACTGGGAAAATTAGAAAAGGCTGTAACAGATTGTTTTCTAAGGAGAGATGCAAAGTGGGAAAATCAAATGAGGCTCACTAGTACTCCCACACTCACCAGATTACAGGCCTACTCACCTGATGCCTCCCAATTTTCCACTGTCCGTCAACCACTGACCCCAGCTCTAGTATCTAGAGAGAAAATTCCCACTCAGAAATCTCTCGATGATACTTATGTTGTTCAACATCAGGTGCTTGCTCACCATCCTAATGTGCATACCTCCTCTGTAGTGTCAGGTGCATCCTCATTCTGTGCCCGTCCGCCTATCCGCATCAAGTTCCCTTCTTTCGGAGGCTCCTGTGAGACGGCGGAGGTGCTCAACTTCATCGAGCAATGTGAGAACTTCCTGGAGATCCGGCCCCTTCCCTGTGCTGAACTACTAGGAACCTTGAGTACGGTGCTGAAGGGACCCGCTCTGAGCTGGTGAAAGGCAGAGAAGGTCAAGGTAACGGATTGGAGATCCTTCAAAAGGGCATTCATGGCTGCTTTTCTTTCAGATGATTACCTCTCAGAAGTGGAGGAAAAGCTGAGGACGATGTTCAGCAGCCACGACAACGCCTCAGGGACTTTGCTTATGACTACCGGGCCTTATGTCTGAAATGGAAGCCAGAGATCTCTGAGGAGGAGCTAGTAAATCGTATACTTAACAACATCAACTCCAGAGTCGCCGGGTGTATGAGGGGAACAGTCAACTCGTTTGAACAGCTGATGAAAATCGGATCCATGGTGGAAAAGGACTACATGGGAGCTAAAGACTACTGGCAGAAAGTGGGTACTCAGAGCAGCCAAGAAAAGACCAACAAAACATCTGCTGAATGTACCTTCCGCAAAAACCTGGCTGGAGTAACACTAGCTCAACCCCATCCACTGTCGTCTCTTCTTGTGGTGCCTGTAAGGGTGAAGGGCAAGGAGGTGATGGCAGTAGTAGACACAGGTAGCACTTACACCTTGATGCAAGAAAACCTGTGGAAACAGTTGAGAGGGGAGATTCCATCAGTGGTTACCTCCAGACCACAGAGGTTCATGATGGCAGACAACCTGTCTGGTCAAGTTCTTGCTCATATGGCTGCGCTGCTGAATTTATACTATGCTTTAACCTCCACTGGTAGACTTCCTGAACTCATGTCCATTTCCTCAGAGATCCCTGAGTGGGACACTGACAATCAGGGGGAGTTAATGAAGTTAATCTCCGCCTGGCCACGCACCACTTCAAACACCCTAGGTAAGACCTCTATTGTACAACACAAAATTACATTATCAGATGACATTC
Organism: Xyrauchen texanus; assembly: GCF_025860055.1. Classification (NCBI taxonomy): domain Eukaryota; kingdom Metazoa; phylum Chordata; class Actinopteri; order Cypriniformes; family Catostomidae; genus Xyrauchen; species Xyrauchen texanus. Next base: position 95,499 of record NC_068305.1, on the reverse strand, counting down.
CTCTCAAGTCCCGAGCATACAGAGTGCCTCCTCTTAAGAAGCAGATCATTGAGGAGCAAGTAGATCAGATGCTGCGAGATGATATCATTGAACCATCCTTCTCGCCTTGGTCTTCACCTGTGGTCCTGGTCCCCAAACCTGATGGCTCTTATAGGTTCTGCGTGGATTATAGGAAGCTGAACAGCAAGACAGTACCAGACGCTTACCCAATGCCGTTCATGACATCCTTGAATCCCTGGAAGGAGCTTCCTGGTTTAGTTCCTTGGATCTGCAGTCTGGGTACTGGCAGGTGGAGATGGACGAACAGAGTAAAGAGAAGACTGCTTTTATCTCCACCAAGGGGCTATTTCAATTCAAGTCGATGCCGTATGGGCTCAGAAATGCTGCTGCTACCTTCCAACAGTTGATGGAGAGAGTACTGTCTGATCTGAGGGGGAAAATTTGTTTTGTGTATATTGACAACATAATAATCTATTCCAAGTCACTAGAACAACATATTCAACATTTAGATATGGTTCTGCATAGACTGACCCAAGCCAACCTGACACTGAGTATGAAGAAATGCCACTTCTTCAAACGACAGCTCAACTTCCCTGGCCATATAATCTCTGAGAGGGGAGTGGAGGTGGACCGAGAGAAGACCAGGGTCGTTACAGAGTTCCCCCCACCGCAAGATCTCAAAGCCTTGCAACAATTTCTGGGACTGGCAGGGTGGTACCATAAGTTTATTTCCCACTTTGCTGACATTGCTGCCCCATTGAACCTCCTCAAAAAGAAAGGAGTTAAGTGGGAATGGACTCCAGAGTGTCAAGCTAGCATGGAAGAACTTAAACAAGCCTTACAAAACTCACCGGTCTTAATACAACCAGATGTTAACCAACCCTTCCAGGTTTATACGGACGCAAGTGAGGTAGGACTGGGGGCCAACCTCACTCAACATTCTGAGGAGGGATAAAAGGTGGTGGCGTATGCATCACGGACCTTAACTGGAGCAGAATAAAATTACAGCACTTCAGAAAAGGAATGTCTAGCAGCGGTTTGGGCTGTAGAAAAGTGGAGACATTACCTGGAGGGAAGACCCTTCGACGTCTTCACGGATCATGCGGCACTTGCCTGGGCATTCAACTGCCCTAAAACATCCTCACGCCTTACCCGCTGGACACTCCGCCTGCAACAGTTCAGTTTTCAAGTTCATCACAGGAAAGGTTGCCTCAACCAGGGACCTGACGCTTTGTCCCGGGTCCTGGAGAAACCTGTTGCTGATGATGCTCCTTGCCTGATCATGTCTTCACACAATGCATCTACATTACCTCACTCTCTGCAAGAAATAACAAAAGCTCAAAGTTTGGACAATACCATCTCTCACCTGCAGTCTAACATGAACCCTCGAGCAGTCAAAGACCAACCCATCACGTTTGAAGACCTCCAAGTGGTGGTACCGCAAAGTTCCCATGAAAAACCAAGGAGTGAAGTATCAACTGGTAGTACCACAATCCTTAACATCTGATTTCATGCATTACTATCATGATAATCCACTTGGAGGCCATCTCGGACAGTTGAAAACTCTGCTGAAGATCCTAGATGTGGCATGGTGGCCGTCCGTCCAGGAGGATGTCTGCCAATACATTAAAACCTGTGAGATATGCCAGAAATACAAGCCCAGCAATACCAAACCATCGGGATTGATGCAGAGTACACAGATCACAGAACCTGGACACACGTTAGGGGTGGACCTAATGGGACCTTTCCCCAACAGCAAGAGGCAGAATACTTACCTCCTAGTCATTGTGGATTATTTCACTAAGTGGGTGGAAATGTTCCCACTCAGAGACAGTAAGACACAGAAAATAGCGAAGATACTACGGGAGGAGATATTCACACGTTGGGGGGTACCCAAATACCTGGTGTCCGATAGGGGCCCCCAATTTACTTCCAGCGTCCTGGGTGATCTGTGCAAAACCTGGGGATGTGTCCAGAAACTCACCACGAGTTATCACCCACAGTCAAACCTAACAGAGAGGATCAACCGAACCATAAAAACCATGATTGCTGCCTATGTGGGTCAACAACATCAGACCTGGGACCAGTGGCTACCTGAATTCCGCTATGCCATTAACACCGCCCAGCAAGAAACCACAGAGAAGACCCCTACTGAACTCATGCTGGGTAGGCAAATTCTAGGACCACTATAACGTTTTATCCACCGACCACCTTCACCTGATCAATCTGCATATTCCCTGGTGGAACGACAAGTCAGTATGATGGCAGAAGTGAGAAACAGAATGAGGATGTGCCAGGCCAAACAAGCTAGGTATTACAATAACCGTAGGAAAGATGCACACTTTGAAACGGGTGACCTGGTGTGGATTAAAACACATCCTCTCTCTAGTTCCTCCAACAAGTTCTCTGCCAAACTAGCGCCCAAGTGGGAGGGTCCAGCGGAAATAAAAGGTTGCTGGGGCAACCCTCCAGGAACCGATATATTAAATGTGGTTAACCTGAAGCGCTATTATGGACGCTCTCCTCCTATGCCGCTGGCTGGGGGGGGGTTATGTAGCGCAGCCACATAAGGGTTGAATATGTATATTGCTGTAAAGTATCTAAATTGTTCTAATAAGACAGCTATGATTAATATATGTATTTTTCCTGTGTTTATTGCCTAGCAAAGTGTATTAGTTCTAGTTTTACTCAAGCGAGAGTTTGTCGCGCCATTCTAATCAACAACATGACTTTACTTCCATATATTAGGAACTGGACAATGCCGTACCGGGCGACACGTTGCTCTCTGATGAACCACGATCGATCGTCTAAGGAAACTAACCAAGCCTGCTGTTCCAGTCTGTGATTGCATATTCCACTGTGGATTAATTGTTGTTTTTGTTTTTTTTGGGACTCATCACAGAACAGTGCTGCTTCACGTCGTGCTCCCGGACTTAACATATCCACCGGTGAGGCCAATTCAATACACACACACACAAAAAGGACATTGCACGGGACTCCAACAGTCAATTCATCCGCTTTTCATACACATTTAGTATTTATCTTATTTCTTTCTTTCTTGTTTGTCTTTTGAACATTTGTATATATATATTTCTGGATTCACTTTGATGTTTTTTTCTAGATGTAAATACACTTGGGGTTTAAATATATTTGTTGTCTTCCTAGCCTTCTTCTTTTTGATAAACTTCCCATCACCATTCAAACATAGGGTCAAGACTGTAATATTTTTGTGTAGCATCATCTTTCAGTTAGGCTGAGCGTTACACACATATTTAGGTACAGCATTAAAGCTAAATCTTTTAAAAACAGGTATGAGATTATTTGAAATTATCTTTGAAAACAGACAAACTATTGCTATTCTAACTAAAACTAATCTAACACATGCAAAATGAAACAGGTACCAACAGTGAGTAAAGTGACAGAATGTGAAATAAATTATCAATACAGAGAAAATTTACTTCATGGAGTCTGTAGACAAGGCCTTAACCATCTGGGGTCTGAGGGTGTTTTGGGCCCTGGAGAAGTTTTGACGTTTGTGCATTTTTCAGTTGCTTAAAACATATTAATAGCTAAATTTTAAAGTCTGATAACACTGTATTCAGCACAGACTGGGCTACAATAATATGTGAGCAACATGTATATACAGGTTTGTATTTTTGAGAAAATAACGTTTATGCATGGTTTTTGAAAAAACAAAAATTTTAAGTCATTGAAATAAGGTCATATAACACATACTTAACATTTGTCCACAAGCCTTTTGAGAACTGGATCTTTTGTGATCGAGTTTTTGTTACAAAATGATGTGAAAACCATCCTGATCACTCATTCATACAAAACGATATACTAATTTAACTTTTGTAGGACAATTTTAGTGTTGAAAGGTCATATGTGAGGAGGCGTGAACTATCATGAATATTGATGTGATTGACACCTGAGGAGACTAAAGACCCCTCCCCTGGGCCTATCAACGAGGAATGTGTCAGAAAGAGAATGAATGTGAGGAGACTTAATGATCAAAATCAAGGTAAAAGAAGTAATCTGACTGTACATTTTCTTTAAATAAAGACTTTACTTAATTTTAGACCTACTCTACTGTTTAAAAGAAGTCTCTTCTGTTCACCAAGACTGCATTTATTTGATCCAAAATACAGTAAAAACAGTGATATTTTGAAATTTTTTTACAATTTAAAAGAACAGTTTTCTATTTGAATATATTGTAAAATGCAATTTGTGATCAAAGCTGAAATTTCAGCATCATTACTGTAGTCTTCAGTGTCAAATGATCCTTCAGAAATCATAATAATATGCTGATTTTCTAATATGGGCATATTTAAAGTGCATTTTACTCATTCAACCTGAACACATATTTGCAAGAACAAGCTTTGTTGATGATAATGAGGCAGCATAAACTCTAGTTAAAATATAATCGAAACATTAATATTATTTTTATATCATATTTATATCATACAGCATACAATTTAAATACCTGCTTTAGGCGAAACAACATTTAAATGTAACTAAAACTTGCTTATTAGGACATATTTCAAATGTCAATACTCTGAATCCGGGCTGGCAAGTCTGGAAACAGTCCCACTAGTAAAATATGTACATGTTTATATAAAATAGCATGTCAACTAAAGAAAACTAAATGACTTACTCGTCCAAAATTGTATCCTCAGCTGGATCAAGTCTCTCTTCAATATACAAACATTCATTGGAGTCCTGCTCTTCCTTTCTATCCAGTAGTTTCCTCGCCTGTGTATCGTTACAAATGCGCAGTTAAGTGAATGAATTGTTTACATCAAACCTCTGTCGGGGGCGATTACCATTTGCATTGATCATCTCAGCACATTAGCGTATCAATGGCGCACTCTGCTGGTGGTTGTGATCACATTATCTATAATTAGATGAACCGGTAAAAACTGTACATCGCTTTGTTTCATACAGATTACATTGCAGGAGAATATTTGTTTTAAATTTGAATTGTTTTATTTAAAAGTAGAAATCGTAAGCTTTCTTTAGACATATGTTTCATGTTTGTGTGATAAGTATTCGCAGAGTTTCAGTTTATTTTTGTGACGTATTTCAGAAATATGCTCATGAACACAGAGACTGCTGAAAGCTCACCCTTTTTATTTTCTTTATTTTACAAAAGCACAAGGTTTTGTTGTTATTGTGAGTGTACACAAATAAAAGTAGACCCTTTATAGACTCTAATGATGTCTTACACTTATCTGTATGCCCCAAAATGATGGAGTATTTTAAATCGTTTCCGCTGTAATTACTAAAATATCCAGCAGGATGTGCCGGCGCCCGTCGACCCCAGAGGGTTAAGAACAAATTTTCCTTCTTTGAGTCTAAATTAATTTGCAATCAGATTACACAAAGTATTTAACTAACACACCAGCACTTTGATCTGGAGATGTACTTGTGTGTCATTGCATTTCCTTGCGTGGTGTTCTTTGTGTTGCATGGTTGCATGGTTCTTTGGCGCTTTGTCGATAGTTCGTTCTGTCTATGTTTTGGACCTCTTTTAGATCATTGATAGTTGTTGTCACGATGGATAATTAGCTTCCTTCCACAAGGAAGACTCGTGACTCCCGTTGGGTGTGTGAACCGTAGAGCAGAGAGTGAGAGGCTTCCTCTGGACTTTGTCCTGAGTTTTCCTTGGACTCTACATGGAACAGGGTATCTGGAAGAAGCAAACGATGGTTCCGAATAGAGAGGGATCAATAGGAAAGGGAGAGAGCATGTTCTTCCTTGTGTAGGAACATTTTTAATTGAAATTGGCCACACCCCAAAGGTGTCCTGAGCCAATAGGAAGTGACTTTCAAGAGTCACATGGTCAACTGGGCTGTCCTTTTCAAAAGTTGATTTATGGTCCTTTGTGGAGGATTCTTACAAACTCCCGCTCAAAATAGTTTAATGTTTAATCATGAACTTTTATATCTTGAAAACAGTACAAGACACATGACATTCATTGTCATCAACATTCTCTACATAAACAAGCAAGCATTTACATACTAAATATGACATTCTTTCATGAATATTATATGTTATACGTAACAAAACATGAAAATCCCTGGTTAAAAAATCATACTGGTTAATTAATTGGCTTTACAACATGAATAAAACATTACATGTTATGAGAAACCTGATTGTTGTGGTATATTATCAAGTTAAGCCTTAAAGTTACCATACAAAATTAAAGATTATAATCATTGATTTGTTAGTTAGCAGTGATTACAAATCACTACACATATTTTAAAAGGTACATTGGCTATAATCATTACTTTGTCAGTTATAAAAGTGATCACAGGTCATAAGAGTCATTTTCAGAATTATCTAGCAAGGCTAGATATGGTGTACATTCTGTGGGTCCATATGGTCTCTGCTGAGCTAAGAGAGAATGTCCTTGGAATGTACAGAGGGGGAGAAACAGATGTCCCTGTTTTAGGTCCATGTTTTGGGCCTTGGGACTGTCTTCACAAGTCTTTCTTCCCTGATATGGCCATGGATTTCTGCATTCAAGGTCACATGGTCTTACTTGGCCGTTTGGTCTTACCTAGGGTTTAAGTTTGTGGAACAAAGAAGAATCTTCTTTATTGGTCAGCGCTGTCATTAAAAACCCTAATTTGAGATTAAACAAGCATGGGAGAGATGGATCCAAAGATTTGTTTTTACGACTCTCTAATGGCTCGGTGGGGGATCTCTGATCTGTGGAATGTGATTCTGTGTTCATTTGATGGCTTTCCTCATGGATAATCTTATATGGGGCATAGCCAGTGAATATCTTAGGTGTTAGGTGTCAGATACATGTTAGCATTTTCATCTTGATAAGCTATGAGTGAGGGTGTCTCAATTTTTATGTGTATAGCTTGAGATCAAACCCCTACATTTAACACTGATTTCAACCTGTACAGGTTTTCAGTGTCAATTATCAGGGACATGGATTGGTATAGCTCTTCCCAGGCTGTAAACTATTTGTACCTGCAGTGTTTGCATGGTTCCCTGCAATACCAGACTCAAGATATTCTTTACTAGCTCCACCGGTACTAAGTATGATGATCCTATTCTATGCCAAACTGTCAACAGCAGAGCTGACTTCTCTCAGTAAGTCTTGCATTAGTATTGGAACCTTTGTACATGGGCATAGTTTTCTTGTATGACATCCACTATCCTGCCTATATTGCAGATTATATAATTTAAAAGGGCTGTATGTGTAGTATATTTTTTATCAAGTTAAGTATACATTAATCAGGTGTAATCAATGTAAACATTGTTGATTTGTACCACAGTTATGTCTGACGGACAAACATGCAGTTTACTGTGTGTGTGTAAAGGCCTGTGACGTGATGGAATGTGTGCTCAACATATGTGTGACTATTTGAAGGTGTGTGCAGAAACAGGAATAGCTTTACATGTGTGCTCTCATGACTGCTGAGAAAATATATTGTGAGGCTTTTTACTTCTCAGAATAAGCTGACCAGGACTAAAGCACAGGAATAGCCCCACCTTGTTAGAGGACTGTATATAATGAACCAAACCCAGAGATGCGTGAGTTGTTGTTGTGGTTGTACTGCAGGCAACTCGGCTTTATGGTATGATAATAAAGTCTATTCTTCTGGAATCAAAATCTCAAAGATGTTGAGTGATTTTTCACAAAATTGGCAGAAACTACTACATATGTTGATTTACGGTGAGGATTGTACCCTCCAATGTTCTGTCTAACTGCTGCAGCTGCTTCTGCTGAACATGCATTTCTCTTGTATCTCAGGCATTTCTCTTTTCAACCATTCCACATGTTTTTTCAATTTGGATATGCTAATGCTGTTAACTGAAGTACCAACTGAGAAGAGTGAGCCTAGGGCTGATGCTGTGGTCAACAGTATACCAAGGAAACTCTTTGGGGGTCTAACTCCCCTTAATTCTTCCTGTGTTATGGTGAGTTTTTGTAGCTGTTTAAGCATGTGGTTTGTATCTAACTGAGCTATGTATTATAATGTGTCCTATGACGTCCTCGCTCCATTGGAAGACATGCCAGGGGACCATCCTCCCTGAGGTCATATGATTTTTGTACACGTCCTGATTCCACTATTTCCATGGGCTGGACTGCATTGAGTATGCAGATCACTATGATTAGACTCAGCAGATTCATTCTGAAATTGCACATATTCAGAGTCACTTCACTACTTTGTAAGCAGAGAACAACTAACAAATACGACTATGACTAGCCACAACAACTAGTCACAGATGCACTGGCAACAGTGCCTGACACAGTATAGACTTCTCTATACTGCCGGAGACCTTACACCTTAACAGAAGTTACTTTGGAGCGGTGTCCACTCCTTGTATTCCCATCTAGGATTTGTAAAGCTTCATATGGTTAAATTGGACCCACTCGTTTCACTGACATCTTCAGGTTGGTAGAGGAGATGCAGAGGGAGTGTCATCTGCCACCCTGTCATCATTTAAAAACGTGTGACACCCGTAGAGTTATGGAGTGTAGATCTAATGGCCATGAAGATCAGGGGAAGTTTTACATCCCAGTCTTTTCCATTAGCTGAAATGTGCTTCCTCAACATCCCTACAATAGTGCAGTTTGCCCTCTCCACCTGTCCTGATGATTACGAAATGTGAAGTTTTTGCCTGTACCCCCAACATTTTCCATAGTTCAGTCATTACAGTGGGTGCAAAATGAATACCTTGATCTGAATCTACAGAGAGGTGTAGCCCCCACCGGCTAAACACATGATTAATCAGGGAGATAGCGTGGTCTCTGCTGTGTCATTTCAAGCTGGGAGACATTCCACCAACTTGGTGAATGCGCATGTCACATTAAGAAGGCATTTGGTACCTCTGGTGGCCTTAACAACCAGACCAATCCAAACTATCTGAATGTTAGATAAGGGAAATGTTATTGCTGCCTTCTGAAGGGGGGCTATGTGAGGGGGGTTAGATGGTTGAAACTGACAACAAACCAGGCAACCCTGGATATAGGCTGTAATGTCCTGTTTCATCTGAGCCAGTAGCCTAACTGACGAAGGGTCTCATGCTACCAAATACTTCTCTAAATTTAAATGGTGTCTGATAAGGTGCAGAGTTTTCATGTCACTTGACTCTGCCAGATTCTGCTCAGTTATCATATGCTCTACTGGGTTAGAAATGAATAGGCAAACAGCGCTGATCACAGGGTCTTGTTTTTGCATGGCAATAAGGTCAGTATCTGCTAGCTGTCTGCCTATCATTACAGCTTGAGGAGTGTCATCAAGGCTTGTCCCTGCTTCCTTTGCTTGCCTACTTGTGACATCATTAACACTTACAAGAATAGGCTCTGATGCTGCCAGGGGATGCCTGCTATGGTGCCTGCTTTGGCTAGCCTGTCAGCTTCATCATTACCTGTTTTGTCTGGACCAGGGGGTTTTTGAATGCCCTTTTACCTTCTTCCAGTAAACATTCATGCCATTCTGACTGACAAGTTTGTCACAAGCCAGAAACAATTCCTTATGCTTAACTTCCTTTCCTTTGGCATTTCTGTTTCCAATGAGGGAGGTGAGAGACAAAACTGTGTCTGGCATAGTTTGAATCAGAACAGATTACCAAGTCTCTGGTACTATACTGTGCTGCTTGTTGCAAAGTTATGTGTGCTGCAGCAATTGCTGCATACTGACTAGGCTTGGAGCCTAAACAGAACTGCTGTGCACCACAGGGGGCATCAGCCTCCCAGACAAATCCTACTCCTGCTTGTATTTGTTGTTCATGGTGATAAGAACACCCATCAATGTAGGCCTTAGGAAGACATGCACAGATGTTTTCATCATAGTAAAAATGGCTTGATGTCAGTGATGGTGTGGTGATTACTGTGCTAGCTTCTTGTGCATATCCTCCATCAATGCTGGTCTACCTTCATTGTCCAAATACCATTTGCCACATCAACTGTGAATAAATATTTAGCTGTAGTAACCTTTACTAGCTCATGGTCAAGATGTATCATAAGCCAACATGATAGGGTAACCTGTTTGTTGAGCTGCCGGTAATCTACAGTTAAATGTCAATTTCCGCTTGGCTTTAAGACTGGAGAATTGTATGTGGAATTGCACTCATGTATGATTGTTTTCTCTAACAGGGAATCTATAATTTCCTGAATGGAGTCAAAAGTAGTGAGTGGAATTCTGTATTGCCGCACAAAGGTAGGCGGGCATTTGGATCTGTTGGAATACGGACTGTATGGACGTCTTTGACTCCACAATCATAGGAATCCTTAGAAAAGATTTCCTTGTGCTCATAAAACACCTGCGTTAATTCTTGATACTGAACCTCTGTGTCCAGAGCGTCTGCTTGGTCTAGCTATTGTTGAACTACTGACTCGAAGCCAGGGTATGGTTCAGCGCACTTTTATGCATCTTTCTCAATGTTCACTGGTGCATGCCACTCTTGGGCCATCATAGTATGTACCACTATCTCACCGTCAATTTCAAACTCTACACATAGCTCCATCAAAACATTAGGCAAGGCAAGGCAAGTTTATTCATATACACATTTCATACACAATGGTAATTCAAAGTGCTTTACATAGAAGAGATTCAAATAAGAATAAAAAATAAGAATAATTGAAACAGTTTAGAATATAAAATAAAATAAAATAAAATACAGTACAAAGATTCGGACACACAGTGGCACAGTGCTCATTCAGTAAATGCACAGCTAAACAGATGTGTTTTGAGTCTGGATTTGAATGTGACTACTGTAGGAGCACATCTGATCTCTTCTGGAAGCTGGTTCCAGCTGCGGCTGGCATAATAGCTAAAAGCAGACTCTCCTTGCTTAGAGTGAACCCTTGGTATTTCTAGCTGATGTGATCCTAATGATCTGAGTGATCTGTTGGGTTTATATTCAGTGAGCATATCTGTAATATATTGAGGTCCTAGCCCATTGAGTGATTTATATACCAGTAATAATACTTTAAAATCAATCCTAAATGTAACTGGGAGCCAGTGTAAAGACCTGAGGACTGGTGTGATATGTTCATGTTTTCTGGTTCTGCTCAGAATCCTGGCAGCAGAGTTCTGTATGAGCTGCAACTGTCTTATGGTCTTTTTTGGGAAGGCCAGTGAGGAGTCCATTACAATAATCCACCCTGCTGGTGATGAAAGCATGCACAAGTTTCTCTAGGTCTTGACTGAAAACAAAGCATCTGATTCTTGCAATATTTTTCAGATGATAGTATGCTGATTTAGTTATTGCTTTGACATGACTACTGAAACTAAGGTCTGACTCTAGAGACACACCAAGATTCCTGACTTGACTTTTAGTTGTCTGTCCCCTAGCGTCAATGTATGCATTCACCTTGAGAACTTCATCTTTGTTTCCAAACACAATGACTTCAGTTTTGTCTTTGTTTAACTGAAGAAAGTTTTGGCACATCCAACTGTTAACTCTTTCCCCGCCAGCGTTTTTAAAAACAAGTTGCCAGCCACCGCCAGGGTTTTGGACGATTTTCGCTAAAATTTAATGGCCCACAGAATATTTTCTTCCATGAATATATGAAGATGCTATATATCAAAATAAAGATCTGGGCCTCTGCTTTTAGGCAAAAACGATTTAATTTTATCTTCATTTGTTCTTTTTTTATTGCGACTTGAACAGAGGTAGGTTTTGTCAAAAAACAACATTTCAGACAAAAAGCTGAGAAAAAGGCATGTTTATGTCTGATATTTTGAGCTTCTCATACTCCACTTCTTCATGTTTGAGACGATCGCAGTCTGTTTATTTGATCAAAGAGTTGCGTACTCTTTCAAAACATGCGCAGGGGTCTTCCTTACCGTATAACACCTAAAACACGGAAACCCGGAAAATTCCGTGTTTGGCGGGGAAGCGTTTTTTCATAAAACACGGAAAATTCTGTGTTTGGCGGGGAAAGGGTTAACTTCATCAATGCATTGGCACAGGGAGTCAATGGGGCTGTAATCGATAGGTGATAGGGCTAAGTAGATCTGTGTGTCGTCTGCATAGCTGTGGTAAGCAATTTGGTTCTTTCTCATTATTTGGCTCATTGGGAGCATATACAGGTTGAAAAGCAGTGGCGCAAGAATTGAGCCTTGAGGGACTCTGCATGTCATGGACGTCCACTCAGACTTATGGTCTCCTATACTCACATAATAACCTCTCCCTTCTAAGTAAGACCTGAACCATTTTAGGACCATCCCAGAAAGCCCCACCCAGTTTTCCAGCCTGTCAAGAAGTATGTTGTGATCGACAGTGTCAAATGCAGCACTGAGGTTGAGTAGTACCAGTATTGATAATTTGCCTGTATCAGTATTTAAGCGAATATCGTTTATTATCTTTATGAGCGCTGTGTCTGTGCTGTGATGTGATCGGAAACCAGATTGAAAATTGTCAAAGTATCCATTTGAGTTCAAGAATTTGTTCAGCTGATTGAAGACAACTTTTTCAATGATCTTGCCTATGAAAGGAAGATTTGAGTTCGGTCTATAGTTGCTTAATATGGTCTTATCCAGATTGCTCTTTTTCAAGAGGGGCTTGACAACTGCAGTTTTCAGGGAGTTTGGAAAACTCCCAGAGAGAAGTGAGGAGTTTATCACTTCTAGGAGATCTGCTTCTAAACAGTTGAACACACTTTTGAAAAAAGATGTGGGAAGTGCATCAAGGGCGCAGGCTGATGTTTTAAGGTGCTGTACGATCTCTTCCCAAATTTGCCATCAATTTCTTTGAAATCAGATATAGTAACTACTTTCTCAGGTTGTGGTTTGATTTGTCTGACCCCAGCACAACTCAAGGATGTGCTGATCACCTTTCTGTTATTATTGATTTTTTTAGAGAAGAAAGAAGCAAACTCACTGCACATGCTGTCTGAGAGCATTTCACTGGGAATCTGGCTTGGGGGGTTTGTCAGTCTCTCTACAGTCGCAAAAAGAGTGCGTGTGTTGTTTAAGTTGCTGTTTATAATATTTGAGAAGAAAGTCTGTGTAGCTTTGCCTAGTTCCATATTAAAAGCATGGATGCTGTCTTTGTAGATGTTATAATGGACTACAAGTTTTGTCTTCCGCCACATGCGCTCTGCTTTTCTGCATTGTCTTTTCATATTTTGCACTGCTGTTGAGTTTCTCCAAGGTGCTTTTTGTCTGCCACTCTTCTTCCTGACTATCACAAGAGCAATATCATAAATTACACTTTTAACTTTTGAGTTAAAAGAATCAAGGAGAAAATCAACAGAGTCAGCAGATATACTTGGTGTTAAAGATATAGCCTTCATAAATAGTACAGTAGTGTTCTCATTTAAGCATCTCTTCTTGACAGACACAGATCTAGCTTCAATGGCAGGAGAGATCAATGTATCAAAGAAAATACAGAAATTATCAGACAGTGCTACATCCTTAATAACAATCGATGAAATGTTTAGACCCTTACTGATAAGTAAATCTAGAGTGTGTCCATGATTGTGTGTGGGTCCATGTACATGCTGAGTCAGATCAAAAGTTTTTAAAACAGTTATGATTTCTTTTGTCATATTGGTTTCTGCATTATCTATGTGAATGTTAAAGTCTCCAGCAATGGCAAAACAGTCAAACTCTGAGGTAATTGTTGATAACAGTTCTGTAAAGTCCTCAGCAAAGGCTGGAGAGTATTTTGGAGGCCTGTAAATAATGATAAGTAAAATGCGTGGAGCACCTTTTAACACACTACCCAGATATTCGAAAGACGGGTAATTCCAAAATGATATTTGCTTACATTGATAGACATCTTTAAAGAGAGCAGCTAAACCTCCACCTCGCCTACCTTCTCTGCAGACACTCAAATAAGTAAAGTTAGGAGGGGATGTTTCATTAAGGACTGTTGCACTACAGCTGTCTTCTAGCCAAGTTTCATTTAGAAACATAAAATCCAGATTGTATGTGCTTATTAAGTCGTTGACTAGAAGTGATTTATTTTTAATTGAGCGGATGTTTAAAAGTGCTAACTTAACAGTTTTTGTCCCCACAGCAATCTTAGTTTGGCGTGTAATAGGCACCAGATTAGATGGGTTTGCTGTACGGCTTTTGAAGGCCTTAGACTTTCTATGATGTAATCAAACAGCAACAGAGAAAGATACAGGCACACTGGGTTCCCGCTTGTTTCGTAAACATTTGAGAAAGTTACTGTTATCATAGCGGGGACCCAACACATATCACTGAGAGCTGGTATCAGTTGTTTTTGGTTCATCTTGAGCAGATGGAGGAGGGTGTGAGACCTGGCGTTGTGGCAGAGGTCGAAGAGCTCTCACGGGAGGAGGGGGAGGGGAGCTGGGCCCGCAGGTGCTTGAGGGGCCTGACATTTTGCTTGATATCAGGGGGCTTGCAGCAGAGAGTGGGATAGTTTGGTTCCAGCATACACCAGTTCTTCCATTTTCTCTGAGAAGCACAGATGTGGAGATGCTGGAGAGAGGGATAACGTGTCTGGTGAGAGGGGCTGTTGCTCTGGTGTTATTGGAGGCTGTAATATGCTGTCCTGGTTTCCCTGGTTGTTTTCCAGAAAGTCGTCCTTGGGTGCTGAATCTTGGAGCAGTTCTAATATGTCACAGTCTGTCTGTGGTGAACTTTGTGGGCAGGGCTCAGATGAGATTGTGTCCATGAGCAGGAATTGTTGTGGATGAGTGGTGTTATCATTGTCCTTGTGTGATTTGTCAACTGCTGGTGCTGAAGTGAAGTCCTGTGGTCATTCATACTGTGTCCAGGTGTGTGTGTGCCATTCAGATTGAGTGGATTGGCACACACTGCAGAAGGATGATTGAGGGAGAAGTAGATATTGTCCTTTAGCACTCTTGAACCAAGTTTGTTTGGGTGGTGGCCATCCTGTTGAAACAGTTGCCTCTGACTCCAGAAAAGATTGACGTTGTCAATGAAGTTCACTCCTTTTATATTGCAGGTTTTTTGCAGCCATGTATTAAGCCCAAGCAACCGTGAAAACATGTTTGTTCCTCTTGCTGGAAGTGGTCCACTGATGAATGTTTGAACTTTCAGTCTTTTAAGTGTTTCAAAAAGTTCATTGAAATCCTTCTTAAGGAGTTCTGACTGCTCTTTATGAATATCATTCTTCCCCACATGAATGATGAGTCGATTTGCAGTCTTATGTTTCATCAGAATGTTCTGAAGTTCCCTGTTTACATCTGAAGTTGTTGCTTGTGGAAGGCAGCATGTTTGTTGTATCCCTGCTGCTAATGTTTCTGATTATGGAGTCACCCACTATCAGAGTCCTGGGCCCGGCTGCGCTCTGAGCTGAATGCCGCTGTCTGCTCGACCTTGAGCGCCTGTTGACATCAGTGTTAGCTACTGGCTGATTCAGTCTGTGTTCGATCACATTCATCACATTTGGGGATTCCTCATTCATTAAAACTTCAAATCTGTTCTCAAGATGTATAGGCCGGTGGTAGGAAACCAGTGTTTGCAATCCTTGTCAGAGCCGTATCTGGGGTAGGGGATGCTACTGCGGCAATATGAGATGCTCGTGACAATCTGATGTCTCGAGTGCCTTTTGGTCTCGCTCCCTGTTTTTGCCATCGATTTGTAAGTCGATCGGCTTGTTTTCTACACTCAGTATGGCCTGTCGAGGAGCACTAGATTCATGGGACTCACCAGCTGTATGCTGAGGGCATCCAAGACGAAGCTCTGTTGTGTGTTCCGTCTGGTTTGGTGGTCCTGTAAATAACTTTGTTTCAAGAACTGCAATCCTTTGTAAAAGTCTGTGGCAGTTAGTGCAGCAAGTAGATTCCAGAAGAGGCATTTTCTCTTATCCTTTTGAATGTAGGCAGTTGTGTTTTTCCTTCCCTGGAATGAAAACTTTCGGTGGGAGGCTGGTCGGATAAAATAATTCTGCTTTTTTTTTTGTAGTAGTAGTCCAAGCTTTTGAGCACTGTGCTGATTTGTTTAAGTTAAAATTAGTTGATAAAAGGAGATAAAATATGAAAATATAAAAGCGATAGAGCAAAGCGCGGAGCAGTAAGCAAGAGCGTCCGAACAGAAGCTGAGCAGGAAGTAACTGGAAATGATCTTGGTACGGTAGGTGAGATACACTTGCTCACAGTTGTCTCTCTCTATAGGCAAGTCAGGATGCTCTCCTATGACAGGAATAGTTCATTCAAAATCATGAAAGTAGTTATCAATCAGGTATCCTAGAGGAGTGTGTGGAGAAATGCAAATATTTCCTCTGGTGAGATTTTGTACAAGTAGGTAAGTTGAGCAGTTGTACAATTCAAGCTGTGGGATACCACAAATTGTGAGTCCCAAACTGCAAAACTGAGCAGAGGGCTGGAAGAAGGCTAGTACTGTCTGGTTCATTTCTTGGCCCTTTTTTATGACTAGTCTCATCAGGACCTCTGCAGTTTGGGCAGGGACCACGGTGTTAAACTCATTCATAACCGGACATGCTTGGGGAAATTTCTGACCAGAATGCATGTTGTTAGGATCACATGATAGTATATTAGGGCTAGTATCTGCTCTGGACCACAACACATTGTTGACTGTGTCTAACTGCACCCCTAGTCTCACTAACGCATCAGAACCAAAGTATACTGAGTGTGTCAGGTCAGGCACCACAAGCATGTATTGCTTGAACTGTTTATGGCCGAGCTTAAGGGAGACATAGCAAACTCCAACACTCTTAACTGTTGTTTGGGGGCAACTAGCAAGCCAAAATGTCTATTTCTTTTCTACCATGGAAATTATGCAAGGTTTCTCTTTTAACAGTTGATACAGATCCTGACTTATTGCTGACTTCTCTGACCAGAGTGCAACCACAGCAAAATCGACCAGTATTAACATGTATGCACCCCACCTCCTGCAGATTATATACCTGGCTGTTCCGAAGTTCCACGACACACAAAAATTATTTTTTTTCTCTAACAGCTCTAGGGGAATCTTGTTCTCATGAGCTGTGTTTGCTGACTGGGGGCTGATGATTTGCATTTCCCTCACAGCGGGTGCCTCTTCATTAAGGTGGGAATCCTTCATTGTCAGCTAGACTAGATTCAGATGTCCTCTCTACCTCCACTGTCTTGCATAGCTTCTGACTTGAACTAGTCTCTTTGATGGGCCATGGGTTTCTGACCTGTGCCTACAATTGACAGCTGGGATAGTCAATTAATGGTGTGAACCTCTTCACCAAATCCTGACCAACAAGAAGCTCTTATGTGTCAAAACCAACAACAGAGAGAGGGTGAACTATCTTCATCTCACCAAAGGTTAACTCCACCCACAGGGGCATAATCCTGTGTGTGACTAGTTATCTTGACCTGACAACTCTCTATCTTGAGCCACTTACCCAGTGAGTTGGTTACTTGTGTAGGGCTCACAGTTTAGGAGCGGGTTTGGTTATTAGCAATCCCCTAGGCATCCCCTGCCAGCCTTTGACACATGTGTATGCAAAACAAACCAAAACACTTCTCTTTTAATTATAACGAAGTTTATTGAAAATATAATAGCAATTAATAATCAATACAATGCAGTAAATAAACTTCCGACATTCAACTACAAACTAAACAGTGACGTGATTAGATATGGTAACCAAAATAAGCCTATAACACATGAGAGGACAGTATGTGTGTGTGTGTGTGTGTGTGTGTGAGAGGAGTGACGCACACAAAATGGCGGACGTGACTCTCGTGGAGAGTACGTCACATGAGATTTCCGGCCAGAGAGTATGGCCGCGAATGTGGGCGGAGAGAAGCTGGTTAATGGCTTCTGCCCATTTACAGCGTGTCTTCTATTGCCCAATAACCTGTGGACAAAGCTGAGCCTTTTCACCAAGTTATCTACAAGCAAATGTTTGCGAAGGGTCGCACGCGCGTGTGTGTGTGTTTAGTATGACAGAGAGAGAGAGAGAATAAAGTGGTGGCGCTGAAGCCGGTTTCGCGATCGTGGGAGAGAAGGCAACTGTTAGTTTATCACTCAGAGACACGGTGAACGGCTCGTAATCTTTGCCGTGCCCTTTGGTCCTTTAATGGATAAACACAGTGTGCCAGTCTCATCCGCGATGGCGTAAATACACAACAGTCCAACGTGGTTGGATTACAACACAGCAAACTCTCATTTGTGATAACAGTATGTTACATTAATACCTTGAGTATTATTAGCAACAATGAGCGGACTTGGTGGTCCGTAAACTGTACAAACAATAAACTTGATCCACAAGAATAACACCTAAATATCCTATCTCTGCCCAGATGTTAACCTCTTACTTGGATTGTGTGGGTACGCATGTAGAACGCGTGTTCATCGTTTGACTCCGACTTGGTTCCTCGAGGCTCGGGTGATGACGGGGGGGCCGTTTCCTCGCTCTGTCGGCAGGCAGTACGGCTGCTGACTCTCGGCGGGCTGGCAGAGAAATCAGCGACGTCAACTTGATTGAAGAGGGAAGGGAATTCTTCTTTCTTCACTTCTGCAGGCAAACGGATGAAGATTGCTCAGCGGTCTTCTTCGGATCCGTTACAGTGTTCGGTGGAACACAATGTAATCTCAACTCGTCCAGCAAGATGGAGATTGTATGGCCACAGTTTCAAGTTGCACGTTACTTGCTTGTGCAATGAGGCAACACCTGAGAGCAGCAATTAACTGCGTCTATGCATGGCAAGCACAGTCACTGGAAGCCAGGAAAAGACGATTTTAGGAGTATTTCTACTCCTGATGATATCATAGTTGAGGTGCGTTCTGTTGGACATCCAATAGGAGTAGAGCCCTTTGGAATTTCACACAGTTTGATAGGCTTCTTGGGATTTGTAGTCGGTTTTGTACTCCATTTGCTTGATTTTGGGGCGGTTTTTATCGGTAAGATTTATGACTTTGTTTTTGTGGGCCTCAGTCAGGCTTTACGACTGTGTTATGCCTGCCTTTGTCTTGTATCTGAATACATGAGGCCCAACACTTGGGTGAGTTTTATAAACAACCTAGGTGATATAGTATATTTTCAATATTCTAGTATGTTTTTATATATCAAAATACTTATATGAGTTTCCAGGCTTTTGTGTGAGCCAGGAGAGAGCATATGAGGTTACTGAAAGTGTTGATACTGCAGAGAACACAAAGAATGGTATATAACCTTGAAAAACAAGTGCATTTCTTCAAAAACAAAAAGTGTTTCTGTTAATCAATAAGTACACTGATGAGAGTCCTTGGTGTGCTGGCATGTATCTTTTCAAAGATACTTTTAATCAGTTATTATATGAATGGTGTCTTGTTTTAATAAGCTAAATGTATTATAATTTTGCAGCTGGTGTTCTCTTTCAAATAATAATGTGTATGAACAAACAAGGTTGCCCATTGAGGGAATGTGCTGAAAATGCAGGAAAAAGATAAAAAGTATTTGATGGAGACATGGCTGTTTACGCAGATGTTTCTAGGAGTTAATGTACTCTGTCCATGAACTGTAACATATATGTTTCTTTTTCTTTTTAATAGATAGACGAGGGATCTCCCACCAATATTTAATTAACAAAGAACGAAGAACATATTGGTGGGAAAGAGACAAGACAGTGACCTCATGGGTCAGAGACAGAGGGTAACAAGATAACAAAAAGGTATATAACTGAGAACTTAGAAAAATGAGTCAGGACAGACAGCTGCTGGACTCATGTTTGTTGGTGTTCAATAAACTACAACTTTGGCATCTGGAACTCAAGACTCCGAGAGTTTTCTTACAACTTAGAGAGATTCATCATGATATCCCACGACATATCTTTGACGCCCAACTCGTGGGGCTGGCATTGAGGTCAAGGGGGCAGAGGTCGCTGGTGGGACGGCTTGCGCGAATCGCACAGAAACACCGGCGCCAGAAACTGAGGTAAGCATCTTTGCTTAAGGTGTTTTTGTGTGATCTGTGGTAGCGAATTTGGGGTGGGATTATTTAAGAAATATTATTTAAAGAAGTCGAGAAGCGACTGAATGTTATTTAAAAAGTCGAGAAGCGACTAATAGATATTTAAAAAGTCGAGAAGCGACTGAAGGTTATTTAAAAAGTCGAGAAGCGACGAAAATATATTTAAAGAGTCGAGAAGCGACTAAAGAGAGTTGAGAAGCAACTCTGGGCCTGGAGGTGAGTTGAGAAGCGACGACGCGTGAAAATTCCCGGTTAGGTACATTTATTCAAGGTTCAGCCAAGACGTGGCAGAGAAAATCCTGTACAGGTGAAAATCCTAACTCGGGTGGTTGAAATTCGCGTAAAAGTCCTCCAGGTGGTAGATTTAGCTATTTTTGAAGTGTTTGATGGAACCCGGACTGTGCAGAAAACGGGGAATTGTTGAACTATGTGCATGTTTGATATAATGAATAATGTGTAGAACTAACTATGCTGTCGGTGCATGTGTTTTTGTACTACTAACTGCATTGTCTATGTGCTTATTCAAATGCATGATCACAGTGCTGATGATGTGTTGTGTGCAAACGCAGAATAATGCAGAGAATCAGGTGCAACAAGAAAACAACACGAACTAAAAATAAGAGTGAATTGGGAAAATAAAATGAAGAAAATAACTGTTGAAAAAGATATGAAAACACCTGCTCCTCTGTCTCCCGGTCCTGCCTTCACTCACTGGGTAGCTGAACGGCCAGCACTCTGAGTGAGGGGAGGGGGAGATTAAGATAGAGAAAGAAATAGATTAATTGGGGAATAAAAAGAAGGAAAAATGTTTTCCATTTGCAGTGAACAAAACTAAAGAAAAATGCAGAGACCCATGAAATTTGTGAGATGTGAAGATCGACGGGGACCTGAAGAGTGGGAGAGAGAATTGGAAAAAACATTGATAGAGTCAAAGGGCATAAGTGATCATTTTTGGAGGGAAGCAGAGTATGTAGATTACACAGGACAGAGAAGATGATTGACATTAGACAAAAAGAAGAAACTGTTGAAAGGTCTGACTAAGATAGTGAATTTACCAGAATTAGAACAAGAATGGCCTTTTGTAAACTGGTTGGAAGTCACAATGGAGAACTTGTGTCTTGGACCCTTTGTAACAGGCATAGAAAGACTCTGCCAGGCAGGATATGGGGAACAGTTAGACACCTTTGGGATAGAAATAAGAAAGTCAGCTAAACAAATGCAAATCCCTTATCTCAGCACTGAAGTGACCCATTATTGGGAAACGCTGGAGAGGCCAGTAGGAGAGGGCGTAACAATCTTGA
Organism: Xyrauchen texanus; assembly: GCF_025860055.1. Classification (NCBI taxonomy): domain Eukaryota; kingdom Metazoa; phylum Chordata; class Actinopteri; order Cypriniformes; family Catostomidae; genus Xyrauchen; species Xyrauchen texanus. The sequence continues at coordinate 74,335 of NC_068305.1, read as the reverse complement.
AAAATGTGAGCTTAGAGATATTAAACAGAGTTAGGAATGTATACAGGGAAAGTAAAGTAATGTTCCAGGAAAATAATGAAGGGGAGATTGTACCAGCCACTGTAATTGAAGGTACAGTAGGAGTGTTTGAGGGAAGAATTTGCCTGGATCCCCCAGCAGAAATAAAGCAGACATGGCTGGACATATATGAGAGGCAGCCAAATAACCAATAGGGGGCAGGCTTGGATAGAGAACTATAGATGTGCATGAAATAAGATAGAATGCAAAACTTAGAGTGTATCATTAATAAAGACATTTACATTAATGTAATCATTAAGTGGGAATGATGTAATGTTCATGTTTAAATAAATATGTAACCATACATGAAAGTATAATGCATGAAATAAAAAAAATAAAAATAAAAAAATTAAATAGTCAGAAGAATTAATGTATTAGTTTAGACACTTATAACTATGCTGTGTATGAGAGAAAGAAGCAATGTATAAGTATGTTAACCAGACCAGACCAGTAAAAATAAGTAATGTGTAATCACTTCTAAAAATCTTGTAATTCACAAAAAGATTGTAATGGCAAAAATAAAGCATAAATAAACAAATAGTTGGTTTTGAGAAGAAATAAAGTGAAACCATATAAGTAATAAAAAAGAAACACAAGCAAATAATGAAAAAAAAAATACGAGGTAAGAAAAATAAAGAGAATAACAAAAGAGTGTAAAGAGTGTAAAGAAAAGAAATAAAAGATAATAAATAACTGTCAGAAGAAGAGATGATAAACAAAAGAAATATATATATATAAGTATTAGTTATAGTAAATAAAAAATCAATAAGTGTAGCTGGTGAGATTAAGGTAAATGAGGATAATAGTTGATTGTCTCTCTCTTTCTCTCTCTCTCACAGTATGCTGGAGACTGGGTGCTGGGGGGGAGAGAGGGGAGGGGCTGCTAGAGCGAGAAAAGGGAGTTGTAAAGGGAGGGCTTTTAGCACGCACAGAGAAACAGAACAAGACTCTTTTTTTTCTTCTCTTGTCTCAGTTTTCCTCCTGGAACAGAAATCATAATATGGAAGTAAGCTGCTACTGAAATTGAGAGGAGACTAACTGAGAGAAGAAGAGAAATATAATTAAAAAGACTAATAATAAGAAACACAGGGAATTAGTAATTTATTTTTGGAATTATGAAATACACTAATAGATAATTAGAATAAGAAATAAAGAAATAAATAATTATTTAAAACAAGAACAAAGGTGAAATACATATCACTGTGAAGGCATGGGAAGAATGCCAAGTAAAATTAACCCCATGTCTTACTTTTATACATTGGGCAGGCAAAGTAATTGAAACAGGTCGAGGGTTCGCCTTGGAATCGCCTTGATTTGATAATCCTGAGGAGAGACATATCAGTGGACCAGAAGACGAAAAAGAAAGCCACTAAATAGAAAACAAGTGGAGGCAGTACTGAAATATATAAGAAAATTAAAAAATATCATTTGAGAAATAAATAAGAATTCCTCGACCCAGAAAAAGTCCAGGGGAAGTCAGGGGTTGGATACTTTTAGTGGTCCTCGTCTGACCAGCCTGGTGAAGATTAGCATAGTAGAATAGAACACTCTGGGGTTAAAGAGGTACTGAATTATTATAAAGTAAATATAGAGGGATAGTAAAATGGCACCAACACCAATAGATCAGATATGTATGGAGTTTCCAATGTATAGAGAGGTGATAAAAGAGATGTCTAGGAAATGGGAAGGAAGAACAAAGGGGCTGAACACAAGGGGGGACATTTGATGTGGGGATATGTAGAGAAATGGAAGCATTGATAAAAAATCATAAACCAAAAGATAAGAGCCAGAAGAGGATAATGAAACGAGATAGGGAACTAACGATGCTCCATATGTTCAAGACCAAGGGGATAGAAATAATAAAACAGGAAAGGGAAAGAAAAAAGGTGGATGAAGAAAAAGGAGAGAGACCCCCTCCCTATGCACCACAATGGAGACGAAAGGGAATTTGCAAATGCCTATGATGGAGTTTAAAGGGGAAGTGCACTTGGCTGGAGAAATCGAAGTCACTGAGAAAGTGCAAACTGAGTCAGAAGAAGAACCAGCAAATCTGTACCCAGACCTCAAACTGAGAGGAACAATGAGCTACAGTAACGGGGAAGCAGTGGGATCAGAACAAGACAGCGCAAAGGGTCAATGGACGCCAAGTCAAAGATGGGAAGGGCCAGAAGGATCAGATCGAGAAATGCACCAAGAGATGTTAAGCCAACGAAGAATAAGGGATGAATTAAACAAACAATGCCAGGAAGCAATAATGGAAGGAATAAAAGGGTGTGCGGAGCAACAGAACAAAGAACAAAGAAAACAAAAGGAGCAAGAAAGTACATCTGAAGACGATGACCTAATAGAATTTGAGACAGATGATGGCATGACAATATCACCAAGAGTGAAAGAAGGTGTGAGAAAGCGGAAGATGAGAAAAGGTATGACCAGCATCCGGGCCAAGTCACAGAGACTATCAGACTCCATGAGAAAGGAAAAAGAGATGTTGGAAAACATGAGAAGGTCGACAAAAAGAAGAGAGCATATCCCTCCAGACATAAACACCCTGGAATATCGGACAAAGGGAAAGATAAAACAGGTTACAGGACAGCTTTATCTTGAAGACATGCCAGAACAGACTAAGCAAAAATGGCAGAGAATGGCAGGAAGAATGGTCAAAACTGATGTGGAATCTGCTGGAGAGGATAATGAAGAATGGCCAGGTGAAGAGGAAGTGGGAAGACCAGTTAGGCAACATAACAAGGTAATGTCGTCACAGTGTCCTATCATGATAAAAGGACAGTATGACTGATATGTGCCATGGGCCAACCATGATCTTGAAGGATTACTGGCAGCCCTTCCTGACATATATGAAGGAGCAGGAAGGTGGATTAGAGATGTTGAGGAGCGAGCAGTAGGAACTCAGCTGGCCCTGGGAGATATTAAAGCACTTCTTGCCAGATGCATTGGAGGAGGCAAAATGGCAGAAATACTAGAAAAAGCCAAAGTAGGAAATGCAGTGGACAACACAAAGTATGATGAAATACCATTCAGCAGATGCCGAAATGTCATCTGGAAGGCCCTGAGAGAAGAATTTCCCACCAACCTGGATCTGAAATCAATAAAAGGAGAGCCACTGGGAACAACTGAAAACCCAAAAGCCTATATCGAACGAGAGCTAAAAAGATGGAAGCTGGAAATGGAAAAAGCTCCAGAGAAAGATCCCTGGATGACAGCTGTGTTCCGAACGGCCATAATAGAGGCTATGCCTATGCCAGTAAAGGACAAGCTGGAAGACGTGGTGGGGTTAACTACTAAGACACAGAAAGAGTTCTGTGCCCATCTGATACATGCAGTGGAACAACACAGACGAAATGAAGAAAAAATAAAGCAACAAGAGAAGGACATACGTAAGAAACTGGAACAGCTACAGTTGGAAGAACTAACAGGAAACAAGAAAAGAATTCAAGCAGCATTAAAAGGAAAAGATGTACCCACCTCTGTAATGGCACCAGTGAATACAGCATTACAAACTCCGATCAGTGCACAGGCCCAGATGACTTCAAGTGAGACAGCTGCACCTATGGCTCCCTGCGCACCACCTGTGCCCATGTATCAACCTGTACCAGCAGTCCAGGCAGCACCAGTGGTTCCTGTACCAAGTGTTCAAAATCTGATACCTATGCAGGGCCAGATAATGCAACAGCCCATGCCAGCTGGGATGTACCGCTTCCCCGATCAAATGAACAGCAGATGGAATCGCCAATACCAAGGGGGAAGAGGAAGAGGACGAGGAAGACAGAATTATGACAACGGCCCAACAAGTGTATGCTGGGTGTGTAACCAAGTGGGACACCTAAAAGGAGAATGCCAAATGAACCCCTGGCCACAAGTGCACCGGGCAAACACTAACGACTGGCAACAGGGCCCTCAGCAGCAGCAGCAGGCCCAAGGTCCACTTAATCCATGGCGCGGACCGCCACAAGGTTACTAGGGATGCCCAGAGAATCCTACAGGGAGGGGTCAGCTTCCAATGATATCAACTGATGCTGATCAAGAACCAATAATGAAGGTTAAGATAGAGGGCAAAGTAACACCGGTTATGTTAGATACTGGAGCCACTTTTACGTGTATAAGTCCAAGTTATGCCTCTCACCTCCCCTGGTCTGGAAAATATGTAAAGACAGTAGGATTCTCGGGACAAACGCAGTTGATTCCAATGACGGCTCCAGTAAACATAGAAGTAAAAGGAAAAGCAGTAAACATTCCAATTTTAATATCAGAAAATACACCAGTGAACTTATTGGGAAGAGACGCTATATGCAAAATGAATTTACAGATATGGTGCACTCCAGAAGGGATTTACATTGATGACAGAGGAGTGAAACAAATGACAATGACAAAACAACCTGATCCTGAATGTCCACAAGCAAACGTATATTGGTTGGGAGATCTAGGGGAAGAAGTGAACGACACAACAGACAAGTGGGGAAAATATATTAAGGCACAGTTAGGAGATCCAAATGTGCCTGGAGCAGAGCATCATTTTACGCTAATATATGATGAAACAAGAAACCCAGAATTGGAGAAAAAATGGCTGAATGAAACAAAACAACAAGAAATTATCTTGACGTCAGAATATATAGTAGTGGGACAGGAGGGAGCTGCACTCAAGATAGAGAACAATGACTTTATAGACAGATGGTTTCAGATACCAGAGTCTGTTCCACATGTGACAATTTATGTGAGCAAAGGAAGGGAACAAAAAGACTTAGGACAAATGATAAAGAGAGCAGAGAGGGTACAATGGAGAGGGACAGAGAATCATCTTATCATGGAATCACCAGATAGAACATACCTGAAGATCATATGTGCCACCCAAATGATAGGAATGCCTAAAATAGTAGTCATTTCACCTGATGAAAAACTGGACTCAAAAATGGTAGAGCTGATGACAGAAATGGAAAGAGTAGTACCAGCAGAACTGTGGTCACGCCATGACACAGATGTGGGGTTAGTAGTATCTGCAAATCCAATACAAATAAAAATAAAACCAGCAACCCGACCTCCACGAAAACAGCAGTACCCACTTAAACCAGAGGCAATATTGGGGATTAAAAGTACTATTGAAGGGTTACTTAAGGCAGGAGTGTTAATAGAAACATCAAGCTGTTGTAATACACCTATACTACCATTAGCGAAGGCAAATAAGGCAAAGTGGCGATTAGTACATGATTTGAGGGCAGTTAATGAAGTAGTAGAGGATTGGCCTGCAGAAGTACCCAATCTGCATACTCTGCTGACTAATGTTCCCCCTGCTGCTAATTTTTTCACTGTGATTGAGTTGTGTTCTGCCTTTTTCAGTATTCCTTTAGCAGAGGAAAGCAGACAGCTCTTTGCATTCACCTATCAAGGTAAACAATTCACGTACACACGACTACCACAAGGATTTAAGCATTCGCCTCATGTGTTTAATCAGGTATTAAAAACAGACTTAGAAGATCTCAGAATAGACAGCACATTGATCCAGTATGTGGATGACTTATTGATCTGCTCATCAACGCTGGAGCAGTGCCATCAGGATACTATTAAAGTCCTTACTAAACTGGCTGAAGGGGGTCATAAGGTATCAAAAGACAAGTTACAGTACTGTCTACCCCAGGTGGAGTACCTGGGATGAATTATTGCACATCAGACTAAAGCAATATCACCAAGTCAGTTGGAGGGCATAAGTAAAGCGCCACAACCACAAACAGTGGGGCAAATGATGACCTTTTTAGGAATGACAGGATTCAGTTCAGATTGGATAGAAGACTATGCTTTGAAAACAAACCCCCTGCGAGAGCTAATGAAGCAAACAGGACAGCAAAATCTTAGAAGTAAGCTAACCTGGGGTGCGGATGCACTGGTAGCTTTTGAATCACTAAAGAAAGAACTGCAAACAGCACCTGCACTAGCCAGCCCAGATTATACTAAGCAATTTCATTTGTATGTAGCAGATAGAAAAAGTGGTTATGCATCAGCAGTACTGATGCAGGAACTATGTAGCGGAAGACGAAAGCAACCTATAGCATATTATAGTACAAAACTGGACAGTGTAGCTCAAGGATACCCGCCATGCTATCAAGGATTAGCTGCAGTTTATTTTGCGTACGAAAAAGCCTCCACAGTAACTATGGGATACCCAGTGGTGATCTACACTCACCATAAGATAGTAGAGCTTATAGAGAATGGGAAATTTGTACTAACACAGGCAAGATGTTTAGCATATTCAACACTGCTGACATACCCAGATGTAACTGTAAGGAGATGTACCATTGTAAATCCAGCAAACTATATTACCTTGGAGGACGAAGGAACACCACATGATTGTGTGGCAAATTCGTTAGCATTCACACGGTTGAGGCCTGACCTAGAATCAATACCAATGGTTGAGGCAGAAGTAGAATACTTCGTCGATGGATCCTGTTTTAAGGATCACTTGGGAAATCATGCTGGGTTTGCTGTGGTAAAAAAGCAGGGAGATACTTTTGTGCCAGTTGTGGTTCAGCATTGTGAACAGTCGTGCTCAGCACAATTGGCAGAATTGAAAGCACTGACCAAAGCCTGTTTACTTGCAAAAGATCAAAAAGTCAATATATATACAGATTCGGCATATGCGCATGGAGTGTGTCATTTGTTTGGTGCAGTGTGGAAACAAAGAGGGTTCAAAAAGAGTGATGGAACCCCAATCCAGCATAATGATCAGATAATCAAATTAATTTCAGCGATGATGAATCCAAAAAAGTTGGCCATAGTCAAATGCCAGGCCCACAAAAAAGGCAAGGGCTTTGTTATTAGAGGAAATAATGCTGCGGACGAATATGCACGAGAAGCTTCAGGATGCAAAGTTGCAATAATGGCACCACAAGTGATATTACAAGTCCAGCCAAGTTTAGCAGATATAGCACGGATGCAGCTTCAAGCTGGTCCACCTGAGCTAACACAATGGCAGCAGAGGGGGGCAACAAGGGACGTGAATGGAATATGGAGGTCACATGAGGGGCAGATATTGGCTCCAGTAGCACTTCTTAATATGCTAATTTCTGATGCACACGGATTTGACCACTGTGCAAGGGGCGAGGTAGTGAGGAAAATAAAACAGCAGGGCTACTGGTCCCCATACTTGCAGACCTCAGTAGATGAGTTATTAGCAAGCTGTGAAATTTGTGAAACGCATAATGTCAGGAAAGGTACAACTGCTCCATTAGGACATATTCCAGCGCCAAAGGGCCCATTCAAACATCTAGTGATGGACTATGTGGATATGATAAAACCAGTAAGAGGAAAAAGATATATGCTGGTCATAATAGATAGATTCAGTAGATGGGTAGAAGCAGTTCCCTCAGCAGACCAGGGAGCGCAAACAGTGATTAAATTCCTGACAAGAGAAGTTATCCCAAGGTTTGGAATACCGTCGCAAATTAGCTCAGATAATGGCTCAGCATTCATTAAAAGAGCAGTAAAAACAGTAATACAACAGCTGCGAATAAAACAACGACTAGCGTGTGTCTACCATCCCCAGTCGCAGGGGATGGTGGAGAGAGTAAATGGGAATCTCAAGGCAAAAATCATAAAAATCTGCCAAGAAACAAGGCTTAATTGGGTTGATGCGCTTCCATTGGCATTAATGAAATATCGCATGCAAACAAACAGAATTACTAATCTAACCCCGCATGAATGCTGACGGGAAGGCCTATGCCAGTACCTTATCTGAGAGGACCTTATGAGGGTCCATCTTTGGAACAACTAGAAATGGAATTGAAAGCATATATGAGACAATTGACGGCCATACATGGAAAAATCTGTTTGCAGGAACAAAGGCGAAATCCTAGGCAGGAAGAGAATGCACCTTGTTCAATCGCTCCTGGAGATCTTGTGTACCTGAGAGTGTTTAGACGAAGGTGGAATGAGCCAAGGCGGGAAGGTCCTTATGAAGTGGTACAGGCAACCCCAACAGCAGTGAAGGTAAGAGGAAGTAACACATGGTATCATTTAAATCACTGCACCAAAGTACATAGGAGAAACCTGCCACAAAATCAAGAACCTGAAGCAGAAGAAGCAGAGCAGCAAAGAGAGGATCAAGGCCACGAGGTTGAAGAAGATCTACAAGCACTAGATAGAGACACAGCAGAGAGTGCAGAGGAGATAGAACAACGACAAACGAACATAGGGGAAGAGCACACTGAGGAAGAGGCAGAAGGACTTGCCACAGTGGAGCAGGAAAGCACAGAGAGAGAAACGGAGGTACATGTCGCAGAAGAACAGGACCAGGAAGGTGAAGAAGGAAAAAGACAGGAAGAAAGTGATCATCCTGCTGAAACAGATACAGAAACAACTGAAGGACATGAAGCAGGCCAACAAGCGCAGTCATTCAGTGAAGCGTTGTGGGACATGGAGGAAAGGATGGGGAATGAAGGAGGTACTGTGGATGATGATATTGATAACATATTTGGGACAGGTATTTCCTCCCACCCAGGGCCTACCGGGGAAGCAGCACAAGAGGACTCAGACTCCCCAGGCGAGGGACCATAACAACGACCATGGTATGATGAATTTCCTACAATTGACATCTCAGACCTACAGTACTATTTCCCTGAATGAGCAGAGACTAGATAGCATAGCACGAGAAATCAGAAAGAAGCGAACACCTGGATCATTAGGCAAAGGTGAACCCGAAACGCAAAGAATCTGGATAAGCAATTTGTCTAAGCAGAACAAACCGAATAATCAGCCTAAAAAGACACCTGACAAAGTAATCAACCAAAGAGTGTCAAAACCAATAGATTTAGTAAATGATTTGGAACCCACAGAGTTAGCAGGAACAGAGGAACTATTAGAACACGCAAATCAAAATGACTGGTATAAATGGGCCAGATATACAGCTAAACAAGCAAAAATGACAAACTGTGTAATGTGCTCACCCTCTCCATTGAAAAAATTGGTAGTAGTACCGAATCAGTATGATTATAAGCATTGCGCTGAATATTATGTTAAAAATTGTGGTAATAAAGGGAGAACAGTGTTCTGCCCAGCAGAATCTTTGGCGTTTTTGGGTCATCCGGAGTACGAGAAATATTATAAGAAGATAGGGTGGGGAGATGAATGCAAAAAATTAGACGTACGTGTGGATCATGACAATAAAGAAAGCCCATCATCTTTTACGATAAATCAGCAACTGGAGTATGAATGTTTTAACAGGACTAAGGGAAAAACGAATGTAGGACAATTTAAGGGCAATTGCACAATAATATGGCATTTAGATGAGGAAATGTTTTCTAACAATAATGTAATTAGGTTTGGGGGGGCCACATTATGCAACAGCGACATTAGGACAGAACTTTACTGCGAACATAACTGCTTAGGTGTATTTGCTGCTCATTGCCTTACAGGATGTGAAAATCAAACCTTAGTATCTCCCTCAATGAAGATCCACCAGGAACAGACAGAAACAATACTTTTGGTTATGTGGGGGAGGTCAATTGAAAACTGCACTACCTAAAAACTGGAAAGGGCTGTGCGCTAGAGTTAGGCTAATACAAGAAGTAACTATGGTGGAATGGGACCTCTCTGAAATCCAAACTGCACCAAAACCATTAGTCCGCAACAAAGAAAGGGTGAAAAGAGCGTACACCCCAGATCCTGCTGTTTACCTGGATGAAATTGGCCAACCGAGAGGAATCCCTCAACAGTTTAAAGCTAGGGATGAAATAAAATCAGGCTTTGAGTCAATATTCCTATGGGTAACACCCAACAAAAATTTAGAGTGGATTAATTATATTTACTATAACCAACAGAGATTTATAAACTATACTGACGAGGCACTGGAGGCGTTAGGACACCAATTAGCAGCAACTAGTACAATGGCATGGCAAAATCGTCAAGCACTAAATTGGTTATTGGCAGATAAAGGCGGAGTATGTGTCATGTTTGGAGCAGATTGCTGTACATACATACCAAATAATACATCCCCAGAAGGAGCTTTTACACAGGCAATGAAGAAACTGCATGACCTCAGAAAGGAAGTTAAATCTAGTTCAGGGAGAGATCAGATGTTTGGCCAATGGGTCGATGATCTTTTTGGTTCATGGAAGAAGGGATTAATGAAATTAGGTATAGTAATCGTTATAGGGCTGACCCTATTTGCATTGTTGTTTTGCTGTGTCATACCAGTTCTAAAATCAATAATGGCTAGAACAGTTGTTACGAATGAGGTCGGAGTCAGACAAGGGATGAGGATCCAAATGCGGGTTTATTGATAAAAAGGAAACAAACAGGCATGAACAAACAAAACTACCACGATGGGCAAAATGAACACAAAACACGAAAACACAGGAACTGGAAACACGGGAACACAGGCATGGGAGCGAGCATAAACTACGCACAACAACATTCAACGATAGACAAGGACTGAAACAAAAACCAGGATATAAATACAAAACATAGGACAAAGGGGCCAATGAACAAACAGAACTCAAACTAGGTAACAAGGTGATTAACAGAAGCAAATGACAAATTAACAAGGGCAGGTGAAAACAATGAACAGTGAACACGAGGGAAAACAAGACTATGGAGTTACAAGGGTGCCAAAAGTGAAAACTAAGGAATGCAAAAAGTGACAAAAATGGCAAACAAGAGGGAACAGTGAAACAAGACAGGGTAACCGTTACATTGCCCCCCCCCCCAAGGATTGGATACCAGACGATCAACAAAAACAAAAAACAGGAAGAACAAATGACCAATGACTGGGGGCACAGAGGGCAGACAGGCAGTCCGGAGGGCAACGAGGGGCAGACAGGCAGTCCGGGGGCAACGAGGGGCAGACAGGCAGTCCGGGGGGCAATGAGGGGCAGACAGGCAGTCCACGGGGGGCACAAGGGACACGGAGACAGACCAAGGAGGGCGAGAGGGCAGATAAGCAGTCTCTGGGGGTGTGTGCTGGGAACCAGGTCGGGTGGCCTGGGGAGCTTCCACCGGGTAGGGCGGGTTTAGGTGGACTGGGAGATGCTGTAGAGCAGGGGCCAGTTCGGGGGGCCTGGGAGGTGGCCACAGGACAGAGGCCGGTTTAGATGGCCCGGGAGCTGGCCACTTGGCAAGGACAGAGACCGGGTCAGGGAGCCTGGGAGGAGGCCACTGGACAGGGACTGGGTCAGGGGGACAGGGAAGAGGCCACAGTACTGGGACCGGGTCAGGAGGCCTGGGAGGCGGCCACAGGATGGGAACAGGGTCAGGAGGCCTGGGAGGAGGCCACAGGACGGGAACAGGGTCAGGAGGCCCGGGAGGAGGCCACAGGACAGGGACAGGTCTAGGAGGCCTGGGAGGCAGCCTCAGGACAGGGACAGGTCCCAGAGGCGGAGCTGAGAGGGGCTCTGGAGACGAAGCTGTGGGAGGTTCTGGAGGCCCAGGAGGCGGAGCCAAGGGAGGCGGACCCATGGAAAGCTCAGGAGGAGCAGGAGGCAGAGCTGAGGGAGGCTCTGGAGGCTCAGGAGGCGGAGCTGAGGGAGGCTCGGGAGGCCCAGGAGGCAGAGCCAAGGGAGGCGGAGCTGAGGGAGGCTCTGGAGGCTCAGGAGGTGGAGCCGTAGGAGGCTCAGGAGACGGAGCTGAGGAAGGCTCGGGGAGAAGAGCCGTAGGACGCTCTAGAGGCAGATCCCTAGAAGGCTCTGGAGTCTCTGGCAGCAGAGCCGTAGGAGGCTCAGGAGGCACAGCCGTAGGAGGCTCGGGGAGAAGAGCCCTAGGAGGCTCGGGAGGTGGAGCCACAGGAGGCTCTGGAGGCAGAGCCGTAGGAGGCTCTGGAGGCGGAGCCGTGGGTGGCTCGAGAGACTTGAGGGGTGGAGCCCTGGGAGGCTCGAGAGACTTGAGGGGCGGAGCCCTGGAAGGCTCGAGAGGCTTGAGGGGCGGAGCCCTGGAAGGCTTGAGGGGTTTGAGGGGCGGAGCCCTGGAAGGCTCGAGAGGCTTGAGGGGCGGAGCCCTGGAAGGCTCGAGAGGCTTGAGGGGCGGAGCCCTGGAAGGCTCGAGAGGCTTGAGGGGCGGAGCCCTGGAAGGCTCGAGAGGTGAAGCCCTGGAAGGCTCGAGAGGCTTGAGGGGCGGAGCCCTGGAAGGCCCGAGAGGCTTGAGGGGCGGAGCCCTGGCAGGCTCGAGAGACTTGAGAGGCGGAGCCCTAGAAGATTCGACAGGCTTGAGAGGTGGAGCTCTGGGAAGCTTGGAGGGCAGAGCTCTGGAAAGCTCAGGAAGCTCGGAAGGCAGAGCTCTGGAAAGCTCAGGAAACTCAGAAGGCGGAGCTCTGGAAAGCTCAGGAAACTCGGAAGGCGGAGCTCTGGAAAGCTCGGGAAACTCGGAAGGAGGAGCTCTGGAAAGCTCGGAAAACTCGGAAGGCGGAGCTCTGGAAAGCTCGGGAGGAGGAGCCCTAGAAGACTCGAGAGACTTGAAAGACTTGGGAGGCGGAGCCCTGGAAGGCTTGAGAGGCTTGAGAGGCGGAGCTCTAGGAGGCTCGAGAGACTTGAGAGGCGGAGCCCTGGAAGACTCGGGAGGAGGAGCCCTGGAAGGCTCGAGAGGCTTGAGAGGCACTGGCTCTAGGACGGGCACGACCACTGGCGCTGGCTCTTGGGCGGTCCTGGCTCCTGGCGCTGGCTGTTGGACGGTCATGGCTACTGGCACTGGCTCTTGGACGGTCATGGCTACTGGCACTGGCTCTTGGACGGTCATGGCTACTGGCACTGGCTCTTGGACGGTCATGGCTACTGGCACTGGCTCTTGGACGGTCGAGGCTTCAGGCACTGGCTCTTGGACGGTCACAGCTACAGGCGCTGGCTCAGGGACGGTCGAGGCTACAGGCGCTGGCTCAGGGACGGTCGAGGCTACAGGCGCTGGCTCAGGGACGGTCGAGGCTACAGGCGCTGGCTCAGGGACGGTCGAGGCTACAGGCGCTGGCTCAGGGACGGTCGAGGCTACAGGCGCTGGCTCAGGGACGGTCGAGGCTACAGGCGCTGGCTCAGGGACGGTCGAGGCTACAGGCGCTGGCTCAGGGACGGTCGAGGCTACAGGCACTGGCTCATTGACGTCTGAGGCTACAGGCACTGGCTCACTGACTTCTGAGGCTACAGGCACTGGCTCACTGACTTCTGAGGCGACAGGTTTGCTCACAGTGACATGCGTTGGTGCAGGCTCGCTCACAGTAACATGCGTAGGCGCAGGCTCGCTCACAGTGATATGCGTAGGCACAGGCTCGCTCACAGTGACATGCGTAGGCGCTGGCTCACTCACCGTGACAGTTGTGGGCGCTGGCTCGCTCACCGTGGAAAGCGTGGGTGCTGGCTCGCTGACCGTGGAAGGCGTGGGCACAGGCTCGCTGACCATGGAAGGCGTGGGCTCTGGCTCGAAGACTGGGGCAGGCGTGGGCCAGAAGGCGGAAGCCCGTCTTCTCTCCCTCCTCCGGGCAGACGAAGAGGGCCGCGCTGGCTCGTGGAAGGCGACTGACGTGAGGGTGACCTCGTTGACAGGTGGAGTTGGTGTTACAGGGGGCGCCGGGGGTGGCTGAAGAGACACCACTGTGGATGGTGAGGCAGGGTCCTTCTCAGCAATGTCCACCGCGAGCGGTGAGTCACACACCAGTAGGGTCGCCACCAGGAAGTCGTGGAGGGTCCAGTCACGCCTCGCCTGTGGCAGCCGCTCCTTCAGTGCGGGGTGCAGATTGCCCCTGAAGAAGACCACCAGAGTGTAGTCCGGGAAATCCGAAATACTCGCCAGCTTAAGGAAGTCGTGGATGTGGTCCTCTATAGGGCAGTCTTCTTGCCTCAAGCAGAGCAGGTGTTAATTTGCTTGTTGAACCGCTGGATCCATGGTGGTCTATCGTTCTGTTACGAATGAGGTCGGAGTCAGACAAGGGATGAGGATCCAAATGCAGGTTTATTAATAAAAAGGAAACAAACAGGCATGAACAAACAAAACTACCACGATGGGCAAAATGAACACAAAACACAAAAACACAGGAACTGGAAACACGGGAACACAGGCATGGGAGCGAGCATAAACTACGCACAACAACATTCAACGATAGACAAGGACTGAAACAAAAACCAGGATATAAATACAAAACATAGGACAAAGGGGCCCAATGAACAAACAGAACTCAAACTAGGTAACAAGGTGATTAACAGAAGCAAATGACAAATTAACAAGGGCAGGTGAAAACAATGAACAGTGAACACGAGGGAAAACAAGACTATGGAGTTACAAGGGTGCCAAAAGTGAAAACTAAGGAATGCAAAAAGTGACAAAAATGGCAAACAAGAGGGAACAGTGAAACAAGACAGGGTAACCGTTACAACAGTGGCTAAACAAATGGTGACTGTCTCAATGATAGCACCGGGCCCAGGGTTGGAAACTAGATACTGTACCATTGGGCCAGGATTGGATGAACTTGATGAAATTTACTGAGAAGCAATCAAGAAACAACACTGGAATTTAAGGGGAAATTTATTTTTGAACACTTTTCTCATGTTTTTGATAGTAAGGGAGATAGCATGACTATTGTACTTTCATTTTACATAACAGAATAGATAGCATCTCAAGAAAGGAGTTAGAGGGTGTTTTGTTTGTTATTTTTGACATGTTCCCCTATTACTCTCAATGTAACCAATTACTTATTACTTATAATGTATGAAGTATATCTTTAGTACAATGTATCTAATCAAATAGAAGTAGTATTACTGATGATTATGTTTAAGCATAATATAACTATGAAGTAATTGCCAAGAGAAGACATGTGAGGGAGACATTTGAAGAAAGGAGCGACGAGCACCTCAGTGCTTGGCTGCAAGAGCAAATAGACTCAACTGGTGGTTTAAAAACCCGCTGTCTGCTCCAACACACCACCAGATAGCGCTCCAGGCTACCGGAATTGTCTGTGAGTTCCTCTGGCAACGAAGGATGAATATTACTATTTTACTTTTTCTAGTGTTTTGTTAAGCATATATATGTATATCTTCTACTTAATGGATAATCAATTGTACTCTACATCACGCAAGGCTTCACAGTTGCATGCACATGCTTATTACAAATGAGTTGATTTCTGTCTCCCACCCCCAGGAACAGTGATAGCTAGAGGACTGGGATCTTTTACTCTTTCCTAGCCAAGTGTGGGGGGAGATGTTTGGTTCCAAGTCCTGCAGAGTGCAGCCCCATAAAGACGGCATTGGATAGTGGACTGAGTGGCCTACTTTGGCTACATGATGAACTGGGACAGGCTGGCTTGTGTGACTGCACTCTGGTTTGAGGGATATATAGTGTGAGACTTTTTAAGTCTCAGAGGTGGGAGTATATAGTATATTTTCAATATTCTAGTATGTTTTTATATATCAAAATACTTATATGAGTTTCCAGGCTTTTGTGTGAGCCAGGAGAGAGCATATGAAGTTACTAAAAGTGTTGATACTGCAGAGAACACAAAGAATGGTATATAACCTTGAAAAACAAGTGTATTTCTTCAAAAACAAAAAGTGTTTCTGTTAATCAATAGTACACTGATGAGAGTCCTTGGTGTGCTGGCATGTATCTTTTCAAAGATACTTTTAATCAGTTATTATATGAATGGTGTCTTGTTTTAATAAGCTAAATGTATTATAATTTTGCAGCTGGTGTTCTCTTTCAAATAATAATGTGTATGAACAAACAAGGCTGCCCATTGAGGGAATGTGCTGAAAATGCAGGAAAAAGATAAAAAGTATTTGTTGGAGACATGGCTGTTTACGCAGATGTTTCTAGGAGTTGATGTACTCTGTCCATGAACTGTAACATGAGGTCAAGTTATGAGAGGCTACCAAAGATATATGTTTCTTTTTCTTTTTAATAGATAGACGAGGGATCTCCCACCAATATTTAATTAACAAAGAACGAAGAACATATTGGTGGGAAAGAGACAAGACAGTGACCTCATGGGTCAGAGACAGTGGGTAACAAGATAACAAAAAGGTATATAACTGAGAACTTAGAAAAATGAGTCAGGACAGACAGCTGGCTGGACTCATGTTTGTTGGTGTTCAATAAACTACAACTTTGGCATCTGGAACTCAAGACTCCGAGAGTTTTCTTACAACTTAGAGAGATTCATCACGATATTCCACGACAGTGACACCAAAGAAATTTCTGAGCCAGTGTCTAGCAGTGTGTCACGTGTTAATACAACTTCAATGGAGACAGAAATGTAAATCCTTCTGGCCCTGCCTCTCTGTGTCAAGTCACAAAGGAATTGACAGAGAATGGGGTAGGTCTGCTGACATCTGATTGGTTAGGCCTTACGATCTGTTGCATGGTTCCCCCTTCCCTTGGCTCTTTCCCCACCCTATGAAATAGATTTGAGTTGTGGGAGGGGTTCCCGGCCTAGTCATTGCTTAGGAGGGTCCTTTTCTTTCTGGGGTGTGTGCTCAACAACTTAAGGTCTTTGAGGGCTTTAGCAAGTATTTTATGAATTTGCTTCAAGCTATCACGATCCCTTTGAACTACTTTTTCTTCTGACTGCCCTGTTTGTGACTGTCCCTTGATTTATCTTTGAACATCCTGTGCCTTCCTTCTCTGTTTTTATGTCTGCAACCATTGTATTCTCAATTTCTTGAGGATTTATGGCCTTGTGTGTCCTGTTGGAACTCACCGGACTTTGGCCGAGAGGGTTAGTATGGGCTGGTCCACTTTAGGGAAACTTTTAGTTCAAGAAGAGGCTCCCTGTCATGTTGGAGTTCAAACACGTGAATACCTTGGTCCTTGTCTTTCTTGTCTGCGTGTAACTTCTCACTCTCCCAGGCCCTCATTGCAAGCTGTCTTAACTCTGCTGCAGTCATGTGATCAACATCTCCAAGCAGTGAAAGGGTTTTCAATTGTTGGATGAAAATGACTCACAAACTGACTTTTAAACATCACATCCTCTTCTGTCCTAAGAGAATCAGCACCAGCAAAATACACTCTGTGTAAGTGTTCATAATACTCTCTGGGTGATTCATAGTGGTTTTGCTTAGTATGCAAGGCAGAAAGCCTGGAGACAGATGGGTTTTGATATATTGTGTATTCTGCTTTTAGGGCCCTTCACAGTTAATTGTAATTACCAGCAATGGCTGGACTTTGTCTCTCCATGAAACCATGGAGCGTTTGCACTTTGTTTTCCTCAGAAGGAGGAGTTTATCTTCCATAGTGGCCTCAGGGATGTATGACAGTACATAGTTTACATCTTTAAGGTACAACTCTTATGTTGCTTCCAGGGGTATCAGGATTACACACTTCGATGTCACATGCTAATTCCCTAAGCCGATGCAGCCTACTGTCTTTCACAGCGAAAAAATTATGGATCCAAAGGCAGAGATGACAGAAATAACAGTCTTTAATGAAGATATAACAAACAAAGGCAGTATCTCGTTAATGCACAGAGTACTGGATGGAGTAACTTAAAGAGAAGAGCAGACTCCTGTCACAAAGAGAAAACAGATCAGGACTCCCTTGGAGCAGACTTGATGACAGGAGTAGAAGTCTCAGTCAGGGAGAGAGAACCGAACAGGTTCACATGCAGCAACAACAGCAGGGCACGGATAATACTTCGAAGCAAGACTGATCCAGAAAAACAGGACAAGACAGGGTAAGCACTAAACTGTACAGACATGAAGGTAGTAGAAGAGGTAACGTGTGACATGCAACAATAATCCGACAAAGAATCTACCAGAACAAACACCAGATAAAGGGTGCGCACTAAGGGAAAAGTAGAAACAGGTGTCAAATCAAATCAGCGCGAGCGCTGATTGCAGTGACTAACAGGTGCGGGTAGAGAGAGAGGCCTGTAGAACGAAGCAGAAGAGAGAAAGAGTGTGTGTGTGTGGGTGTGTGTCTGCGTGCGTGCGACTGTGTGCGAGAATCAAAAAGGAAGAAAAACCTGACTCATGACACTGTCTCTGGATGAAGCTATACTAAGGAAATCAGGGATGGAACGGCTGGTTTTTCCCCATAGTAGGGAGTTAGAATCTACTCCGTAAGGATGGCTGGGACTAGCAGTGGGGGTTGGGCCATCTGCAGCTACAGCATCACCATGGGTCTGATAGTGCTGTCTCTGTGAGGGGCTATCAAGTAGAGGGTTGACTACTTGAAGGGACACTTGGCGGTTTAGGTTTATGGGGCATGTCCCTTTTTTATGTCTAAATGCTTGCGGGCATCAATAAACTGTTTGTGTTCCATTTCTAAGTCCATTTTCAAACAAGACATTTCAGACATTTTTTTAAATAATTTGAATTAATCTTTGGCCTGTTTCTCACTCATACTCACTACTCTTAATTTGTCTGCCTGTGCTAACAAATAATTTTGAGCCTGAGCCAGCTCTGTTTACAGGACCTATCTCAGCAAGGAATACTCTGTCTATTGCTTAGTTTAACTGAGCAGCCCAATTTAGTGCTAAGCTAGAGAGGAGTTTGATTAGTGAGGTGCCTATTAAGGCCTGGCCTGCAACTTCAGTGGTTAGCTGTGTAGTTTGAGGCTGATTTCTTCATAATCTAAGCCCTTAATCGTCTCTATGTAACCTGGGTTCAAAGCACTGGTCAGTTATACAACTAGCTGTTCAGGTAGGGTTAATTCAGCCATTTTCGAAAGATACTTTACTGCACCTAGCAACCAGCTAGTCTCAGTATTTAACACAAAATTGTTGATAGTTTGAAGTCACTGGGACAATGTAAGTCACAAATTGACTAATGATAATGAGTGGTCAGAGGGAACTACCCTTATCTGACGCTTATCTAAGTTCACACAGAACTCTTACATTTTTGAAAGACTTACAAGGTATATGAGCCATTTTATATATTTAGTAATAGCAATTATTTATAATTAATAATCACAACCTCTGCTAACACTATAGTTTCCTGAATGAGGAAGCTCTTACCAGACTATGCCACTGTAAAATGGTCCAAAGCTTAAACAACAATTATATTTACTGCAAACAATTCAACTGCAATAAACCCTATTCATAAAGAGTACCACAGAGCTGAGTGAAGAAACTATTAATCAGGCTTGGGAGGAACCACCTGCTAAGCAGACAGGAACTGACCAAACTGAGAATTTTAGCTTCCTGTTAAAGTAATTACCTTGCAATTTTTTAGGTGTATTCTTTAGTGTTGATGAACAGAAGACCCCTCCTCCTTTGCAATATGGGGAAACCGTTAAGAATACTATCTTAACAATTTAAGAACACTCCCAAATGAGCTGTTCGATCATTTAGAATGAATGTAAACTATAGGGAGTTGGTCAGCTGATTTATCTAAAGGATTTGTGAGAGTCTGGACAACAAGTAGAGTCTTTGATCATCAACACAATGAAGACACAGTTGTAACAAAATTAAAGAAACGTATTAACAATAGATATGCAAGAGTAAATACAACAACGATTAATCATGCTAATAATGAATATGCACTGCTAAAGGATAATAAACTAATAACCAAAATGGAAAGTACTGAATTAAACAATAAAAAATAAATGATTTGAACACAGAGTGGATAAATGCAATGTGGTTTAACAAAATTTAGCAATGGCAGATAATTGTATGGGAATGCACCTTATGGGAAACCAAAATGGTGATAAATAATGCTTATTTATCATTAAGCAAATAATATACCGATTATTTGTAACAAGCTGACCCCAGGTAACTGTTACCTAAGCAAGTTAGAAAAACGTGCTGCAGTTATAAACTAATACCAAGGTCTCTAGAAAGAGATTTGGTAAATTTATATTTATGTTCCACACAGTGGGGTGATCAGTCCGCGAGTTAGAGACATCTTCCACTGGCGATGTGGGTAGTGTGCAGTGGGGAGGGCACAGAGTTGCAATCCAGTAGTCATTGCCATGCTTGGCTGGATGATGCTGAACTTCAGTTGCGCCAAGAGGGTCCTTGAAGAGTGGACTGGGCAGCTGGGCCAGTGTCCTTTGCAGGCTGGCTGCATCACTGAGGAGCCGTGTGGGACAGGCAATGTCTGCCAATGCAGAGGTCCTTTGTGGACTAGGCTGCGCTGCTGGAAGGGCCGTAAGGGTCAGATAAGGTCCCTCAATGCTGGGGCCCTTTTTCAGCTAGAGTGTAGCAATTTAGCAATAATGCAATATAAAACTCAGGATGTGGTGTGTTTGCTAATGTCTCCTTCTCCGTCCATTTGGAAATGCAGGACAAGGGTGTGTCTACCCGGGGGACATATTTATCCCTTTCTGATGAGGAGGAGATTGAAATCTGGCACCTTTCCAATCCTGGAGTGTGATTTGCCACTGGTGTCTGAAGTAGCCACAGTGTTGTCCACCCTAGTGTGGAACTCATTTGCATAGCATAAAGTACAGTGTTAAAACAGTGCCTTTAACATTTTACCCATGCATTATTTCTTTACCAAACCCCTTTCAAACTATTAAAGGCATGGCACAGATAGAGACCAAACACAATAAGAAAAGGTTAAGTCATCGTCCATGCATTAATTTATCTGTTAATAGGTCTGTCCCATGAACTGCTGTTAACAGTCAATAATCATTAACATAAACTGTGCTTTGCATGAAGATGGAGTGGATGTGTTGCAGTTTATATTCATTTAAGGTCTCCGCACATAGGTATGAATATATCTCTGTGGCCCTCCACGAATGCTGCATTTTGGCAGGTCCTGAAGGAATTCTTGCCTAAACCTTAAGAATGATTTTGATGCGTTAAAGTCAACCTGTAGTACAATGAGAAGTCCTCTCCTTGGTGGTGGTGGGTGCAGAAGTTCCCCTTCCCTGCCCTGTAAGTGGTCTGGCAGTTGTCTTAGCATCTTATCTGATGTTCCCGAACGTCTAGGTTACGAATGTAACCTCCATTCCCTGATGGCGGGAGCGAGACGTTGTGTCGGAGAAGCGACACTAGGGGTCTCTCTTGAGCACCGAAAATACCTCTGATCTATGAAAAAAGGCCAATGAGAAGTTGGCAGTCAGTATTTGCATACCCCGCCCCCGGACATACGGGTACAAAGGCAAGGCAAATACTAGAGTTCATTCAGGATTTTTATGAGGAGCCAGAAATGGTTTTGGCCACTACAGCGGTTCGGCTCAGCGACGTGGCTGGGAAGACACAACGTCTTGTTCCCTCAATCAGGTAATGGAGTTTACATTCGTAACCTAGACGATCCCTGTCTGTCGCTCTCTTCGACGTTGTGTTGGAGAAGCGACACTAGGGGTCCAATTTAAATCCGCAATGCGCTGAGCCGTGTACGTGTTCTGCTGACACAGGAAGGTATTTCTTATGTTCCAAACGACCGGCTGTGTCACGTACCCTTCCCCAGTGCCCCAAAAAAGTCATCAGAATCCTTCTGGTTACCCTAGACAGGGGAACAAGGCGACGCTTGCCAACCTGGGACCAGGCCAAGCCTGGCCGGACCTCTTTTCTCTCTATGTTTCTCACATAGAGCAATAGACAGCCGGGGCCCTTACATGCATCGAGGGAAGGGGGTCTTACCCAATTTCCTATTCTTTCAGGGGGAAAAGACCCTGCGGAGACCACACCTACAGGAGGTAAAGTGGCGAATACATCACATGTTTTTTTAGGTGACAAGTGGAAGTGGCATGCTTGTAGATCCAGCCTCAGCGAGGGGGAGATGCTACAACACGGTGACTGGGGGGCGGGCCGAAACGTACCCAAGGAAAACGCGGGTCCGCTCGTAAGGGGACCGTATTGTGGAAAATACACACAGGGGGAGTCTGAGTAGGAGTCCTCACCCTGCAGAGCACCTATTCCTGTACAGAGTAGACTGAGTACCTGCAGTGGATTGGGTTGGCAAGTTCCTCCGCTGAACTGCTGGCCCATGAGGGCTAGGGAGGAATCGACCAGTGATTGGAGATGTGGAATCTCCTGGGAAAATTTTTACCTCAACCAAGGGAAAGGGCGCTATATGCAACCGATTCACCCGGCCAGCCCATCAGTGTGTTACCGAGTTCTACTGGCTCGGACTTGAGAAAACACGGGATGAAACTGACTAAACCCTGAGACTGTAATATTTCGTAAAGGTGTTGGGTGTTGCCCAAACTGCTGCTCTACAAATGTCTGCTAGGGAGGTACCCCTGGCCAGTGCCCATGAGGACGCAACACTCCTCGTTGAGAAAGCTTGGACCCGCAAGGGGGGGCATGGCCTGGGTGTGATAGGCCAATGAAATGGCGTCTACTACCCAGTGGGAAAGCCTCTGTTTGGAGACAGCGTTTCCTTTCCACTGTCCCCCAAAGCATACAAAGAGCTGCTCAAATAGGTACGCAAAGCACGTACCGGACACAGCAACGAAGGGGCTGGGTCTGCCTCCTCCCGGGGCAGTGCTTGCAGGTTCACTACCTGGTCTCTGAAGGGCGTGGTAGGAACCTTGGGCACGTAGCCCAGTCACGGTCTTAGGATCACATGAGTGTCTGCCGGACCAAACCCCAGGCAAGAGAACGCTTGCAGGTCCCCGACCCTCTTGATGGAAGCGAGCGCGATCAGCAGGGCAGTCTTAAGAGAGAGGGACCTCAGTCCAACTGATTCTAGCGGCTCGAAGGGAGGTCTCTGGAGGCCCGTGAGGACTACCGAGAGATCTCAGGAGGGGAACAGGCTTGGCCAGGAGGGGTTTAACCTCCGGGCGCCTCTTAGGAACCTGATGATTAAGTTGTGCTTACCAAGGGACTTGCCGTCTGCTGCGTTGTGGTGAACCGTGATAGCAGCGACATACACCTTTTGGGTGGAAGGGGACAGCCTCCCCTCCAGCCTCTCTTGCAGGAATAAGAGCACTGACCTAACTGTGCACATCTGTGGGTCTTCAGCCCGGGAAGAACACCAATTTGCGAACAAGCACCACTTCTGGGCGTAGAGCTGCCTGGTAGAAGGGGCTCTGGCTTGGTTGATTGTTTCTACGACGGTAGGTGGTAGACCAGCTAGATCTTCCGCGTCACATCCAGGGACCAGATGTGAAGTTTTCAGAGGTCTGGATGCGGGTGCCCTGCCCCTGTGAAAGAAGGTCCTTCCTCAGGGGAATTTTCCAGGGAGGGGCTGCTGCGAGGAGCATGAGGTCCGAGAACCAGGCCCGGTTGGGCCAATAGGGAGCCACTAGTGTGATTTGTTCCTCGTCCTCCCTGACCTTGCACAGCACCTGTGCAAGAAGGCTCACTGGGGAAATGCATACTTGCGTAGCACTCGAAGCACTTACCTTGCTCCGCAGACCCGGCAGGGGGCGGGTTAGAGACTGAGGAGGAGATCTTGTAATGCGTCCTCTGGACTCATCAGAACCGGCCGGCCGGGGAACAGTCCTGGGGCTGAAGGCGGGTCTGGGACCACGTCCAGTGTGCCGGGACTGTTGAGATCTGGTGGCAGAGTGCCGTGAGAACGGTATTTGCGGGCCAGATGACCCAGAGACAAAAGGAAATTATTATATTGAGAATTTGGGTATCGTTGCCCCGGTTAAGGGGAGCGGCAAATGAAATAAATTCAAAAGAAGATTCTCCTCCCGGCCCTCCACCGGGGAACGGAGTGGTCTTACCATCTCCGGAGCTAACTTCTTGGGCTCTGGGTCATCCATCTCAGGAGCGCCTGGGAGCCTTCCGGGTCCTCGAGGGGGGTCCCTGAGACGGGGGGCGTCTACTTCCTACGGAGCACTCGACGCATGGGCTGAGAGCTGGGCCCAGGTTGAGGCGGAGCAGCATGTTATTTCATCGCAGGGGGACGCCATCGGCGAGCAGACGGGGCATGGCCCAAGGCGGCAGGCTTGCGGCGGGGCAGGATATGAGAGATCGCCTCCGTCTGTTTCTTCACCGCGGAGAACTGCTGGGTAAAGTCCTCGACGGTGTCGCCGAAGAGGCCGAACCAGGAGACTGGGCGTCGAGAAAGTGAACCTTTTCGGTCTCATGCATCTCGACCAGGTTCATCCATAGGTGTCGTTCCTGGACCACGAGGGTGGCCATTGCCTGTGACTGCGCTGTGACCTTCGTGGCTCTAAGGGTGAGGTCGGTCACGCAGTTCCTGCAGCACGTCGGGATCAGCGTGGCTCATCATGCACATCTGGGAAGAAAGCAACCGGGGGGTGCTTGTGGAACCAATCAAGTAGCCATGAGGGGGAGGGGACGGGATTTTCCGGTCCAGCCTCACGCTCGCGGTACCCGGGAAAGCATAGCGGACCTCTGTACATCAGGCTCAGACTGGGTGCGCAGACCCGAAGGTGGCGGCGCAGACGAGCCATCAACATCAGACGCCGTTGTAATGCTCTCCGATGCAGCGGTGATTATCGTCATCTAATTCCGGGAGCTCAAGGGACAGGCAGGCCGACTGTGAAGCGGGCTGCACTCATCCCGAGCTCAGATGGGAGCAAGCAAGTGTGCCGGGGAGGCGGGTACACTGCAGTTTATTGTTTGTTTTGTTTACAGTTTTTTGTCTTGGATGTTGTCTGCCTTATTGTATATGACAGACAAACACTTTAAAACATTGGTTCAACAATTACACACCGAAAACCGGACTTCAAATTCATCAACGCCGACCTGCTGTTTATAAACACGCCAGCGGAGCCTTTTGTCTTGGCTGCCCGCCCGTGGAAACGCAGAAGGAAAAGGGGAAAAAGAGCCACCGTTCTCATCAGAGTAAGATGTCGCGCAAATCGACCCCCACTACCCAGGATACTACTGGCAAATGTTCAGTCTCTGGACAACAAGCTCTGTGAGCTGAGAGCACGGATCTCTTTCCAACGAGACACGAGAGATTGCTGTGTTATCTGCCTTACAGAAACCTGGCTGGCTGCGGAGATTCCAGACTTGGCCATCGAACCTGCAGGGTTCTCCGTGCACCGAGCGGACAGAGCGAAAGACCTCTCAGGTAAAAGCAGAGGTGGTGTTGTATGTTTTATGATCAACAAATCATGGTGTGATCAGAGGAACGTACATTTTATCAAGTCTTTCTGCTCTCCTGATCTGGATATCTCATACATCTATGTCGACCATTCTGGCTACCGAGGGAATTCACAGCAGTCATTATCATGGTCAACTGTATGGGAGCATAAGTGAGCAGGAAACCGCGCACCCTGAGGCTGTGTTCATTGTTACCGGGGACTTTAACAAAGCCAATTTTAAAACAATCGCTCCAAACACGTACCACCAACACATCAGCTTCAACACACGAGGGGACCGGGTTTTGGATCATTGCTATTCTCCTTTCCGGGATGGCTACAAATCCCTCCCCTACCCACCATTTGGCAAATCAGACCACTCTTCCGTTCTGCTTCTGCCTGCTTACAGGCAAATCTGAAATGGGAAACACCCACCCTCAGAACGATTCAGTGCTGGTCGGACCAATCAGACTCTGCGCTACAAGACTGTTTTGGTAACATGGACTGGGAGATGTTTCTCTCATGACAAAAGAAAGCCTGTGACCGCAATGCTGACATGGCTATGTTCTTGCCCTGAAAACATAGACCATTCATAAAAACGCTGCCTGCGTGTAATCGCAACCCAGGTACGCCAGGTAGTTTTTTATTTAGAGGTGGGGAGAAATCAACCGCATCCAGAAACTACACAGAGGCAGAAACACGTCTTTAAAAAGACGCGTCCTGAAAAGGACGTTCAACGCCGCTGTGTATTGCTCTTTTAGAGAAAATCACTCTTTTAACTCTCTTAGAGTTTGAGTTTCTGCACTGTCGAAGCACCCAAGGGCAATTTGCACTGCCGTGCAAGAAGGAGAATTCGCCGTTGTAATGTGCCCTCAATCCAACAGCATGCAGAGCATCAGAGGAATACTGGAACTGGTGTGATTTCACGCGAACAGCATGCACAACCATCGGCTCCGAAGAAATTTTCTGAATGAACTCTAGTATTTGTCTCGCCTTTGTACCCATATGTCCGGGGGCGGGGTATAGAAATACTGACTGATAACTTCTTATTGGCCTTTTTTCATAGATCAGAGGTTTATTCGGTGCTCAAGAGAGACCCCTAGTGTCGCTTCTCCGACTCGAAGAGAGCGACATATGGGTAACATTTGTTTATGTTCATTCACCAAGGATCCAATCACAGTGTGGCACATCTTCTTCCACACCAGCAGTTAGAGAAGGGCCCTGCCATAAACTGGTCCCTGGAATTCCATCATAACTGACGTTCACCACAACTGACTACCTTGCTATCCAAAAACAAGAGAAAATAGAAGAATAGAAGAAACGTCTAGGTTACGTATGTAACCTCTGCTCCCCGATGGAGGGAACGAGACGTTGTGTCAGAGAAGCGACTCTAGGTGTCTCTCTTGAGCGCCGATATTCACCTCTGAACTATGAAAAAAGGCCATTGAGAGTTGGCAACCAGTATTTGCATGTCCCACCCCCGGACATACGGGTATTTAAGCGGCGCAAATATGGGAGTTCATTCAGGATTTTTCTGAGGAGCCGGAAATGGTCCGGCCACAACAGTGGATCGGCTCAGTGATGTGGCAGGGGAGACACAACATCTCGTTCCCTCCATCGGGGAACGGAGGTTACATACGTAACCTAGACGTTCCCCTTCTGTCGCTCTCTCCATGTTGTGTCAGAGAAGCGACACTAGGGGTCCACTTATAAAAGTGCCATGCGCTGAGCCGTGTACGTGAACTGCTGATACAGGAGCGAGCAGGTATTCTTACGTGCAAGACGACCAACTGTATCAGGCTGCATGTACCCTTCCCCAATGCCCCATTTAAGCCATCAGGATTTCTTATCGTTACCCTGGAGGGGGGAACAAGGTGCTGGCTGCCAACCTGGGAACGGGCCAAGCCTGACCGGGGTACTAAGGCCGGGGCCCTTACACGCATTGAGGGAAGGGGTCTTAGCCCTTATTCAGGGTGGAGAAGACCCTGCGGAGGCCACGCCTACCCGAGAGGGGAGGCAAGTTTACCATCAGAGGCCTGACTTAGGGCCTATGTGGAAAAGTTGGTGCGGTGGTGGATCCAGCCTCATAGAGGGGGGAACATACAGCACGGCAACCGAGGCAGCCGTGACTGCCTAAGGGAAACACGGGAGTCCGCTTGCCAGAGGGGACAGAACCGTGGTGTTACACACAGGGGGAGTCCGAAGGAGGCCTATACCAGTACAGGGTAGCTTGCGGTACCCTCAGTGGCTTGGGTTGGCGAGTTCCTCCGCTGAACTGCGACCCACGAGGGCTAGGGAGGAATCAACCAGTGTCCCAAACCTGGGATCTCCTGGGAATGAAGGCGCACTGTTTCCCCTGGTTAGGGGGAAAGGCGCTAGGTGCAAGCGATTCACCCGGTCAGATCGTGGGCGTGCTACCGAGTTCTACGGGCTCGGTACCTGAGAAAACACAGGACGATACTGACTCAACTCGGAGATTGTAGAATCTCACAAAAGTGTTAGGTGTTGCCCAGCCCGCTGCTCTACAAATGTCTGCTAGGGCAGTGCCCCTAGCCAGTGCCCATGAGGACGCAACACTCCTGGTGGAGTGGGCTCGGACCCGCAAGGGGGGGGGCACAGCCTGGGTGTGATAAGCTAGGGAAATGGCGTCGACAACCCAGTGGGCGAGTCTCTGCTTGGAGACAGCGTTCCCTTTCTGCTGTCCCCCAAAGCAGACGAAGAGCTGCTCAGAGCGTCTGGTGCTCTGTGTGCGGTCCAGATAAATCCGTAAAGCAAATACTGGACACAGCAGTGAAAGGGCTGGATCTGCCTCCTCCCGGGGCAGCGCTTGCAGGTTCACCACCTGATCCCTGAAGTGTGTGGTAGGAACCTTGGGCACATAGCCCGGTCGCAGTCTTAGGATCACGAAAATGTCTGCCGGACCGAACTCCAGGCAAGCGTCGCTAACAGAGAACGCATGCAGGTCTCCGACCCTCTTGATGGAAGGGAGCGCGATCAGCAGGGCGGTCTTGACAGAGAGGGCCCTGAGTCCAACTGAGTCAAGTGGCTGGAAGGGGGGTCTCTGGAGTCCCATAAGGACGACCGAGAGATCCCAGGAGGGGAACAGGTTAGGCCGGGAAGGAGTTATCCTCCGGGCACCTTTTAGGAACCTGATAATTAAGTCGTGCTTACCAAGAGACTTGCCGTCTACCGTGTCGTGGTGGGCCGCGATAGGGCCGACATACACCTTGAGGGTGGAGGGGGAGAGCCTGCTCTCCAGCCTCTCCTGAAGAAACACGAGCACTGACCTAAGTCAAGTCAAGTCAATTTTTTTTGTATAGCGCCTTTCACAACACACATCGTTTCAAAGCAGCTTTACAGAATATCAGCATTAACAGACGATAAAACTGTAATGTCTATAAAGTCGATTAATCATCATTGTGTAATTTAGATAAAATACGATTTTTAATAGTGTTTAAAAATAATTAAATGATAATTGTATTAACTGCGCACTTCTGCGGGTCTTCGGCTCGGGAAGAACACCAGTCCGCAAACAGACGCCACTTTAGAGCGTAAAGATGCCTGGTAGAGGGGGCTCTGGCTTGATTGATTGTATCTATGACGGTTGATGGCAGGCCGGCTAGATCTTCCGCATTCCGTCCAAGGGCCAGACGTGGAGGTTCCAGAGGTCTGGGTGCGGGTTCCAGAGCGTGCCCTGTCCCTGAGAAAGAAGGTCCTTCCTCAGGGGAATTCGCCAGGGAGGGGCTGTCGTGAGGAGCGTGAGGTCTGAAAACCAAGTCCGGGTGGGCCAGTAAGGGGCTACCAGAATGACTTGCTTCTCGTCCTCCCTGACCTTGCATAGCACCTGTGCAAGAAGGCTCACTGGGGTAAATGCGTACTTGCACAGCCCCGCAGGCCAGCTGTGTGCCAACGCGTATGCCATGAGGGGAAACTCTGTCCGGGCATACCAGAGCGGGCAGTGGGAGGTTTCTTGGGAGGCAAACAGGTCTACCTGAGCCTTGCCAAACCAGTCCCAAATCAGCTGGACCGACTTGGGGTGGAGCCTCCACTCTCCACCAGGCAAGCTTTGTCTTGACAGCGCGTCTGCTATCACATTGAGGTTGCCGGGGATGTGAGTGGCGCGCAGTGACTTGAGTCGCTGCTGACTCCAAAGGAGGAGACGACGGGCGAGCTGTGACATGTGGAAGGAGCATACTCCGTCTTGGCGGTTAATGTAGGCTACGACCGTGGTGCTGTCTGTCCTGACTAGGACGTGTTTGTTCCGAATTAACGGGAGAAACTTCTGCAGGGCCAGAAAAACAGCCAGCAGCTCTAGGCAGTTGATGTGCCAGCGCAGCGGGCCTCTGTTCCACCGGCCTGCGGCTGCGCGCCCGTTGCACACGGCGCCCCAACCCAATTTGGAGGCGTCTGTTGTGACCAGAATGCGTCGGGACACCTGCTGCAAGGGTACTCCTGCCCTTATAAAGCAGAGGTCTGTCCAGGGTTTGAAGGTTTGGCGGCAGGCAGAAGTAACTTTTACGTTGTGCGTGCCACGGCGCCATGCTCGTCTCGGGACTCGAGTCCGGAGCCAGTGCTGAAGTGGTCTCATATGCATCAACCCCAGCGGCGTGGCCGCCGCGGAGGATGCCATATGCCCCAGGAGCTGTTGTAAAAGTTTTAGCGGGACCACGGCGCCTGGCTTGAAGGAAGTGAGGCATTTCAGCACTGACTGAGCATGCTCGTTGGAGAGACGTGCTGTCATTCAGACTGAGTCTAACTCCAGACCAAGAAAAGAGATGCTCTGGACCGGGAGAGCTTGCTCTTTTCCCAGTTGACCTGAAGCCCCAAACGGCTGAGGTGGCTGAGCACCTGGTCTCTGTGTGCGCATAGTAACTCTCGGGAGTGGGCCAGTATGAGCCAGTGGCTTCTCGGAGCGGGGCAAGAGCTGCCTCTGCAACTTTCGTGAAGACGCGAGGGGACAGAGACAGGCCGAAGGGGAGGACTTTGTACTGATACGCCTGACCGTCTAACGCGAACCGTAGGAAGGGTCGATGTCGAGGGCGAATTGAGACGTGGAAGTACGCGTCCTTCAGGTCTACCGCTGCGAACCAATCTAGATGCCGGACGCCAGATAGAATTTGTTTCTGGGTGAGCATTTTGAATGGGAGTTTGGACAAGGTCCGATTGAAAACTCGCAGGTCCAAGATCGGTCGTAAGCCGCCGCCTTTCTTGGGTACAACAAAGTAAGGGCTGTAGAAACCCTTCTTCGTTTCGGTTGGAGGGACAGGCTCTATCGCGTCTTTTAATAGAAGGGAGGCGATTTCTTCGTGCAGGGAATGGGCATGCTGGCCGTGTACTGTGGAAAAATATACGCCCACGAAGGGGGGCGGAGACCTGGCAAACTGAATTGCGTAACCGAGTCGAATGGTCCAGTGCAGCCAGCGTGACGGGTTGGGCGGTGAAAGCCACACCTCTAAGCTCCGTGCTAGGGGCACCAAGGGGACGAGTTTTTTGGACGTACCCGGCGGGGCTTCGCAGCGGTGCGGAACAGGTAACGTGGCATCGGGAGGCAACGTGGCGTCCCGAGGCTCTGGTGCTGAGAATAAACTCAAAGCACTTACCTTGCTCCGCGCACCCGGCAGGGGGTGGGTTCGTGACTGAGGAGGAGGTCTGATGCTGGCGTCCTCTGGACTCGTCTGAACCGGCCAGCTGGGGAACAGTCGTGAGGCTGAAGGCGGGGACACCGCGTCCATGGAGCCAGGACTGTTGAGGGCTGAAAGCCCTGTTAAGGGGTGCGGCAAATGAAAAAACAAAGGATTCTCCTCCCGGCCCTCCACCGGGGGACGGAGCGGTCTTACCATCTCCGGAGCTAACGTCTTGGGCTCTGGGTGCGTTGTCTCAGGAGCGCCTGGGAGCCTTCTGGGTCCTCGATGGGGTCCGTGAGACAGGGGGCGTGCGCTTCCTGTGTTTTGCTCGACGCTGGGGCTGAGAGCTGGGCCCGGGTTGAGGCAGAGCAGGAGCTTGTCTTCTGGCTGCGGGACGACACCCTCAGCGAGCAGACGGGGCATGGGCCATGGCGGCAGGCTTTCGGCGAGGCATGATGTGAGAGATGGCCTCCGTCTGCTTCTTTACCGTGGAGAACTGCTGGGCAAAGTACTCGACGGTGTCGCCGAAGAGGCCGAACTGGGAGACAGGGGCGTTGAGGAAGTGAGTCTTGTCGGCTTCACGCATCTCGACCATGTTCAGCCACAGTTGACGTTCCTGGACCACTAGCGTGGCCATCGCCTGCCCGAGCGCTTGCGCTGTGACCTTCGTCGCTCTCAGGGCGAGGTCGGTCGCTGAGCGCAGTTCCTGCAACGTGTCGGGATCAGGGCCACCCCCGTGCATGTCGTGTAGTGCCTTGGCTTGGTGGACCTGCAGGAGAGCTATGGCATGCAGGGCGGAAGTGGCACGTCCGGTGGCGCTGTATGCCTTTGCTGTCAGTGAGGAGGTTGCTCTACAGGTCCGGGAAGGGAGTACGGGTGACCTCGCCAGGTGGTAGGGGTTCCGGGGCATAGATGGATCGCAACCGCCCTACCCACCCGTGGCGCGCTCCTCCGTCGAGGGTGGCGAGGGCGGACGAGCCTGTGGCGGTGTGACGAGTGGAGAGGGGTGCTCTCCACGAAGACATCAGCTCGTCATGCACTTCTGGGAAAAACGGAACCGGAGGGGGGGCGAGGCTGTGAGCAGCGTCCAGACCCCAGGAACCAGTCGTTCAGCCGTGATGGCTGTGGGGAGGATGGAGGGTTCCAATTCAAGCCCACGCTGTTGGCTGCCCAGGAAAGCATGTCGGTCATCTGTGTGTCGGCCTCAGCCTGGGCATGCAGGCCCGAAAGCGGCAGCCCAGGGGAGTCCTCAGCATCAGATACCACGCCCTCTGATGCCGCGGCGAGCTCATCTGCTTCCATCGCAAGAGGGTCGGCAGACTGGCTGTGAGGCGAGTCGCCGCCGCCTCGAGCATGGACGGGAATCAACGAGCGTGCTGGGGTGCGGGTGGTCCGAGGGGGCATACCCGGCGGAGCTGCACCTGCTGCCATCCCCAAATCGCCTCCATCAGCAGCCGCATCGTCCTCAATCCCATGGGAAGAAGGAGCAACACGGGGGGCGACTGGAGTTGCTTGCTCACGGTTGTAAGCAAGCCGCGACCGCAATGTTGTCATGGTCATGTTCTCGCAGTGAGAACATGAACCGTCCAC
Source organism: Xyrauchen texanus (assembly GCF_025860055.1). Taxonomy (NCBI): domain Eukaryota; kingdom Metazoa; phylum Chordata; class Actinopteri; order Cypriniformes; family Catostomidae; genus Xyrauchen; species Xyrauchen texanus. The sequence goes on along the minus strand of NC_068305.1, from coordinate 42,200 downwards.
AAATGCAGCCTCGGTGTGATCGCTACCCAGACACACGAGACAACGCCTGTGGCCGTCTGAAGCGGAGAGCACTCTACCACATCCAGAAACAACACAGGGGCGGAAAGGCATCTTTATAAAGACGCATCCTTAAAAGGAGAAAGCCGCTGTTGTGCGCCGTGGAATCCAACAGCATGCAGCAGAGGAATGACAGGAACTCGTGTGTAACACGCAGCAATTGCAGACACGACCATCGGCTCCGAAGAAATTTTCTGAATTAACTCCCGTATTTGCGCCGCTTAAATACCCGTATGTCCGGGGGCGGGACATGCAAATACTGGTTGCCAACTCTCATTGGCCTTTTTTCATAGTTCAGAGGTGAATATCGGCGCTCAAGAGAGACCCCTAGTGTCGATTCTCTGACACAACGTGGAGAGAGCGACAGAAGGGGAACTAAAGAACTTTATCTTTACAGACACTTTGAGCATCTGTTTGGCTGCAGCATTGGCAATCGTTGATCTAAGGAGAGGCACAACACAATAAAACAACACCACAAAAATAACAATAGCTATAGCTATTATTATTTCTACTTAAGTAAACATTACACAGACACCGCCTTTTTCTGCCAGTAGCCAGTCTAGTGCCTGTCTATTTTGCCATGTCATTTTGCTTGTTGCAGCTAACTGGCCACCTAAGGCCTTCAACGCTTCATCAATATAATTAATGAATCTGTGCTGATAATAATAAATATATTTGATCCATTCTGCATTCTTATTGGGTGTTATCCATACAAATATAGACTCAAAATCAGATTTTATTTAATCTCTGGCCTTAAATTCTTGTGGGATTTCACATGGTATTCTTGTAATTTTCCACTCAAACTATCAGAGCAGCCAAATGACAGTACAGGCACAAAATTGAAGGACAGTTCAACACCACCGACTCTAGAAGTATGTGGCAGGGAATTAACATCATCATGGACTACAAAGGGAATAAAAACTCTGCCGTGAACACCGCTGCATCTCTCCCGGATAAGCTTAATACATTTTATGCTCATTTCGAGGACAATAACACTGCCCTCACGGAGAGAGCACTCGATGATAACACCACAGAGGTTGGTTCACTCTCCGTCTCTGTTGCGGATGTAACCCGATCCCTCCGATGGGTGAACATCCGTAAAGCTGCAGGTCCAGACGGCATTCGGGACCGTGTCATCAGAGTGTGCGCGAACCAACTGGCTGGTGTTTATACAGACATTTTCAACCTGTCCCTCTCCCTGTCTGTAGTCCCCACATGCTTCAAAACGTCAACCATTATGCCTGTACCGAAGCAAGCCAAAATCACTTGCTTAAATGACTGGCATCCTGTTGCTCTGACCCCATCATCAGCAAATGCTTTGAGAGGCTAATCAGAGATTACATCTGCTCTATTCTGCCCACCTCTTTGGACCCATTGCAGTTTGCCTACCAACACAAACTGCTCCTCTGATGATGCCATTGCATCTACAATACACACTGCTCTCTCCCATCTGAAAAAAGGAACACATATGTGAGAATGCTGTTTGTAGACTACAGCTCAGCATTCAACCCCCTAGTAGCCCTGTTGTGGTCCACACCATGGGTTGAGCCTAGTATTCTTGCTGCCATGGGGCATTGCTTGGACTTTGGGGTTGGTTACTTTGCCATGGATTAATAGGGCAATCTCTTCTGTTGTGTCCAGGCTGATTGCATCACCAACATATTCCTGGTGGGCCTCTGGGGCCACTGTTCTGTCTACTTCTTCCTCTTCCACCTTGTTGTGGTCTGTTCCAGTTTCTATTGTTTCAGGTGACATTTTACTCTGGGCAGAAGGTACAGGCACATTTACAGGAGCCATTACTACTGATTGTACTACTACTGACTACTTCTTTCTCTTTTACTGCGGCTTGAATCTTCTTTTTTTCCAGTAATTTTTTTTGAGTAGAAGTTGAGTCAATTTTCTATGTAGTTCTATTTCTTTTTTTTCTTTTTTCTTTTTTTTTTTTATTGCAAGTTAACAAAACATTGTAGTTTATACAAGATAAAAAAATCAGTGACTTATATACACATACAAAAGAAAAAAAGACGTACATGGAGCACACACAAAGTAAACAAAACAAAAAACAGCAAAAAAACAAAACAAAAACAAAAAAAAACACGAAAAATATATCGAACAAATATATCGATCTAGTGATGTATGCAGGTACATTTTTAAGTTTAAGCAATGGGATATTTTAGAGATTTAGATAGAAGCAATATTGAGATATTCATAGTAATTGTAATAGAATTGTAGTAGAAGTAGAGGCAGTATTCATACTAATAATAATAATTATAACAAAGATAAAAATAGTAGCGATAGTAACGGTAGCAGTGGCAACAAACAGCATTCATGATAATAATAGGTGTAGTAGGAGTAGTGGTAGCACTGTATTTATAATAATAATAATAGTAATTATAATAATACATATAGATCAGTAAATACAATTATTGTTAATATACACTATTCTCTAGGGCTGGGAGCCATTCTACCGCTGCCGGTGAGCACAACCAACAGACCTCCCCGACATAGACCCCCCACCGTCAGCGACACCCAATCCCAACAGTTACGCCTCTATGTTTCGCTGAGTCTTCCTCCGCAGAGTAAGATGGGGCACCATAACAGGCACCTCCAGACCAAGCTCACCTAGTCTGGTTGTGACCTGACAGGACATAAGTCAAGTTTGGTTGCCCCCCTTTTTCTTTCCCTTGTTTTTTCTGTTCTTTGTTTTTTTTCTTTGGTAATCTGTGGCTTAGACCCTGGTGTGCACTGGTTAGCTCCCTAGCCAGATACACCACATCCAGCCCAGATATCTGTCCACCATATTTATTTTGCATGACGGAAGGGATTGGGGGCATGGGCATGTTACTAGTGTTACTAATGACCATGTCGACAAGATGTGCCAGTCGGACCCACCAACAGCACCTAGAACAGCTGCCTGGCCCAGGTCCTTTATATTTACTGGGAATATAAATGGTTTTATAATATCAATACCACCATCCCTACTACCACCATCTCCAAAAAAAAACAAACCAAAAAATAAAATAATAATAATAATAATAATAATATTAATATGCGGTTTTTACATGAAAAATGAAGAGTATAACTTATCATAATATATACACACACATATATACACACCTGAATGATGTATTTAATAACACTCTTATTTAGATGAATTACTTAACTTATTTATTATAGGGATAGTTTGTATTTATGCATACTGAATATCTTTATTATTAATTCATTCTATATACCAAAGACTGTAGATTTTAGTTGAGGCATCAACTCCCTAGCTAGTTTTAATCAATATTTAAGGATGAGAGCAATGGACTGAAAATATTATTAAATTTGTATAGTTGGTTTTTAATTGCTAACGTTTGTTTCTCTTTAATAATATGATCCCTTAGTAGATGTAGCCATTGTGTAATTGATATTTGGTATTTATTTTTCCAATTGAGTAGTATTGTTTTCTTGGCGATAGCTAGAGATAAGAGCAGAGGTTTTGAGTGTTCAAAGGAGGGGTTCATTTGAGATGTGTCACCTAAAAGACATAATAATGGGAGTGCATTAATTGTAATTTTAAAGAATTCTGATATCTATCCAGAACTGATGAACCGGTGGGCATAGCCAGAGTGCATGAAAGGAAGTGTCCGGTGTATTTAAACTGCAGCTAGTACATCTGTCTGAAGTTACTAATCCCATTTTAAACATCTTACGCTGTGTTATGTGAGTTCTGTGTATAATTTTATACTGATATAACTGGATGTTTATGTTTGTACGTAAGATAAAAGTGTTTCTGCAAATTGTTTTCCACAATTCCTCATTTGTGTTGATATTGAGATCTTTTTCCCATTGTTTAACTGGTACTTCTATTGTTTTAGTGTCTATAGATGATATTAGAGTGTATAATTTACTAAGTGTTTTTAATGAATTACTAATTGTGGTGATATGTTTTAGAATTGAGGGAGGTTGTGCAATATCCTTGTCTCCAATTGTAGTTTTAATAGAATTCCTAATTTGTAAGTAATAGTAATACTGTTCTTTCCTAAATTAAATTTCTGAGTTAATTCTGTGAATGTAGCGAAGGTGTTGCCAGTAAACAGGTGATGTAGATGTGTGATACCTTTCTTTTTCCATTTAATGTTGTTTAGCGGAATTTTGTTGAGAGTAAAATCAGGATTATGCCATATAGGTGAGTTGGTATGTCCCAGACAGCAATGAGTCGGCGGGCCGCTGGCGGTGCTCCGGCGGCAGTAGAAGCGGCAGAATGCCGATATCGCAAACACGTTTGATGGCGCACCGCCGGCGGCAGCTGCTTTTTAAAAGCGGCAGCCGCCTTCCTACTGCCTTCGTTCCGCGGCCGGCCCACTGGCTATCTGCCGTTCCGCTGCCGTTATATCGAAGGCGGACCGTCGGAGGCAAATGCTTTTTTCGATCGATCTGCCGCCGCTTATTGTATATATATATATATATATATATATTTATAGCATGCAGTTTATCAAGAATAATGATTGATCAAACCAGACAAATTTCCATTTGGCGTTTTAATTCCACATTTCAAAGTACAGTAACTGTCATTGAAACAAGATGTCAGATCACTGAAATATAAATAACAGAAAAATACAAACATTTTTTATACACACACACACACACACACACACACTAAAGAACATGCTGGTTTCCAATTCAATTTTGGTAAAACATTTTTTTTTTTTTTTAAAAAAACACTATTGTAACACTTACAATAATTGTTAATAATATAAAGAGGTCAGCTCTGGGATGAAAATAATTACCAGTAAACATAAGCAATGAGGATATTTGGTACCAAATAAAGTGCAGGATACCAAATAAATTGAGGTATAACATCATATTTACAAGTCATTTCTAACAATAGGTTAAGTGGTAATAATTTAGAATAAAGCTCTGGAGTAGAATATACCATTATAACTGCAATGCTGACCTGTGGCACAAGGATTTACAAGCTATATTTAACAATAGAATAACAGTTAAGCACTGTGACGGAATGAAAGTAGAATTTTTGGTACTAGTTAATGTGCAATATCAAATATCAAGCAAGAAATAGGATTTACAAACTATAATAGAATTGTTAAGCACTGACGGAATGAAATAAGCCAATACTAAAGTCACGGTAAGTAGAATATTTGATACCAGATAATGTGCAAATATCAAGTATTAGATGTATAATCTAGGATTTACAAGCTATATTTAAAAATAGAATAGTTAAGCACTGTAACAATGAAATAAGCAGCAAATTGTATATGAAATAATTGAGATCTTTGGTATCAAGGAATGTGCAGGATAACAGGTATAATATACATTTTGACATTCAACTTACACATGACAACAAGTGGGAATAAATATAATTAACAGCAGAAAATCTGGCTGTAGAGAACACAGCCAATCAGAATGTCTGGAGAGGTTGGGGACTGCGTGGCGTAGTGGGCTAAGAATCACCGGTTTTCCCGACCTCCAGAATGAGGCAGTGCAAATTGGCATATCTTCAGTGATTCCTCGTGCGCCTGTATAAAAGGACAAACCATCCCATATTCATCCAAGGAGCTGCCCTCAAAGCTGGGTCACGAGAGAAAAAAAAAAAAAAAAAAGCAATTTCCACAGTGAACAGTGTGGATTGGGTGAGTGTAGTCTGACACTTTTAGCAGGCTTTTTTAGGGGTCTTGATGTTACTGACTGCAGGATAAAGAAAGGGTTCCAGTTGTCAGTGATGCTGGGGTGTCTGTAATCAGCCTAGGTTTAAGGGGTCGGCTGTGGGTCCCTCTCAGCTGTGCGGCGCCTTTTTCCACCTTCATGTTCAGATGCTCCTTACGCGTAACGTTAACCTCATCAGTGGCATCCTGGGTTGCCGGGTTCTTCCGGATGGCTCCTGTAGAAAATAAAGATCTGTCATTCCATTTGAATGGCATAAGGTCATACACATCTACTTAAATATAAAAAAAATATCCAACTTACTTTGAACAATGGTCTTCAGGAACATGTCTCTAAAACATGCTTTATCCCCTACACCAGTCCAGGTTGTATTGATGGAAAGGTGATTAGAGAAGATACTCTGAAGCATTCGCCACACGGTTGTCTTTAGGTCCCTCCCACATTTGATTGCCAAAAACCGAAGCTGAAAATTCAAAAATAACATGTTTCAAATTACATTTCTCTGAAGCTTCTCATAAATTTAAAATGTGACAGGCTGTGGATTCAGACTGTAGAATATGCAGTGTACGATCTTAATTTCACATTTTAGATTACCCTATGGCGTTATAAACGAAATCGGCACACTTACAAATCGTTGCTGGAGCTCTTTATCCTGCCTCAAACTGTTGTCAAGCAACGCCAAATCTTCCTGGGTGTCTAGGGGGGAGTAACAGATCCCCTGGCAGGGATAACTCTCCAACAGACACATTGGCACTGAAATGTTGCAGCATAGCATTTTGTTGTCCATGCTACGCACAACATCGCCAAACTCCAAGATGTCGCAGCATTAGGGTTTGATCTGCACCTACAGGGGTTCCCAGAATAAAAGAATAAAGTAGTCAGTCCTGGTCCTTCAACTACTAAACTATGACATTTATATCTAGGTCTACTACATGTACAGGTGGCCCCAGTGGGAATTAAACCAACAACCACAGGTGTTGTTTGTAAGTTGTACCTGACTGCCCAGTGCGAGCAAATGTCTTCAACATTGTCCCAACTCGCTTCACCTGCTCTTGAAGTGAGCCGCTGCCACCTGGGAAGTAACAATATATTGATTAGCAATACACTAAATATAATAGTAATATAATATAACCACAATTATCATACCTGTATCTTTCCCTGTAATTTCTATCCACAGTATGTTATGCATGGCATACAAGTTCATAATGAAGAACCCTTATGATAACATCAATTTCATTTTTTTTCTTTGAAGCAGAATATTTATTTGTAAAAGGGGAGGAAAAAGAAAATAATGAAATATTGGTATACAGATTTTGGTTGATATATCATACTGTACAGTGAAATTTGCTATTGTTGTATCCCTACTCACCTGAAGGACGGATAGATCAGGCAAATCTCCAGTCAGGCCTTTGTAGAGTGTGTGCTCCTGCATATCCACAGGTATTTTAATTCAAACATGCAACATATTGTAATAAATCTACAATATTCAGCCTTTACCTTACACCCTCGGTTGTTGCTCTACACTTTTATTATATTAAATACTTATTTATATAGCTTGCTCACTGTATAATCATGATAGCCTAATACTTATAACACAAGATTGCATCTTAAACGAATGACTGAGTTGAAAACTTGAATAAGAACGCATTTTACACAGAGGGGACCAGCTAGGGAAACTTACCTACAATAACTGTTTTCATTTGATTTGAGTTGAGTTGACATTAAACATGAATAACCTTAGCCGAGTCCCCAGGAACATCGGGCTATTAAAGTAACAAGCCTATAACTGCAGTCTTATCAATTCTAGCTTCACCATACTCTGCTTTTCTCATGGACCTGTAACACAATGCCCTGACAGTGACTTCACCTGTGCCCTGATCTTTATTAGAAACTGAGAGGAGAGCAAGTTAATATAATTTATATTACAATTATCACAAAAATTAACAAACAGTCTGCTTTAAAACTAAGAAAAAACAAGCTTCTATACTAACCTTACATAAAAAATGAACACGTGGCTGAACTAGCTTAGCCGCTATCTGCCGCACACCACATTAGATTAAAATACTTACCCTTGTAGTTGTGCAGATAACTCGATATGTAGAGTTTAAAGCCCTTGTCCCTCTTGCTTGTCGGAGCAGGGGACCAGGCATCATCAATGCGATGAACATCGCTGACGCGTATTTTCGGAAGATTCTGGAGACATCGAGTAAAAACAGACATTTTGGGCGACGCGCAAGTAAACCGGAATCAGATATGGTGACAGCGGAACTTCACAGTTCAGTCTTTGTAATGTGTTTTAGCAATACATTTTTAACATTTATAATGCGTTTAGATTTTTGTTTATTGCCTTTACAGGGACTTTAACACTTTCTTAAACATTTGTACAGGTCATAATTGCAAAACCTGTAAAAGGTAAAATAACAAAAAAAAAATCGAGGTTGGAAAAAATTTAGACATAAACGAAATTTCTGCGCAACTGTGAAACCAGAGGATAATTTCGCTTTTTCATTGAGTTTATCCTTCACGTCAAAACAGGGATTTTCATGTTTATGACAAATATCACCATGGTTGCAAATTAATAAAAAAAAATTAAAGTATACCCGAGATTTTGGCCATGTTGCAGATGTCTTTCACTATTCACTGATAGTCAGGCATTCGTGAAAAGTCTAACTTCATCAATTTATTCTGCTAAATTGTTCATACCATGAATTAAATATCTATTTTAAAACCTAATCAGAATCATAAAGATATTTATTGCCAAGTAAGTTTTACAAAAGGAATTCTTTTTGGTTTATTGGTGCATGTCTCAAATGCGCATCAATCAAAGAAATGTAAACAATTTTCAAGTGCATAAAATAATTCAATATATTTTACATATATTACTGTATAATCGCTTCAGAGTTTCAAAGTAATTTAAATGTCATTTCCTAAACCTTACCTATAATCAAGAGTCAAGACTCTGTTATAAACCCTAATGGCTTTGGAGAAAAAAATAGCCAACACGGCTGGTTGATTTTGAGAGTAGAAATCCTTGTATTTCAATGCGGCTTGCCGCCAGCCAGAGAAAATGAAGCGGGCGGCCCGCCAGCTTTTCGCGGGTGGCATATCGCAAGAAATGGGAGTGACGAATTCGGCGGCAAACGTTTCATCCCCGCCAGTGGGACGCACCTATAGCCGACAGCTTAGGGACAGCGGCAAAAAGAATCCGTGCGGATATTTTTTGCTATCCGGGGTGCTGTCAGCTCATGTTTTGTCAATGTATTAATTTGCCACCAAGCGGTGAGAGTTGTTTTAATTGTTACGTTCTTAAAGAGATTGTTTTGTTTGATTTTTTTTGTGAGGGATGGGAGATCAGCTATAGTTATTTCTTTGCATTCTGTTTGTTCTAACTCTAGCCATGGGTTTTGGGGGTTGTCACCTTTGATCCAGTTGCAAAAGTATTGTAGATGTGACGCTAAGTAATAGTAATGGAAATTTGGTGCTGCTAGGCCGCCTTGAGATTAATTTTTTTGAAGTGTTTGTAAACTAATTTTTGGATTCTTTTTTTTCCAGTAGAATTTGCTGATTATTTGATTTAATGATGTAAACCATTTCTTAGTTGGTTGTACTGGAGTCATGGTGAATAGATATAGGAGTTTTGTTAAAATACACATTTTAACTGTTGCAATACGACCTATAATGGAAAGCGGTAGATTCATCCATCGAGTTAAATCATCTTCTATTGTTTTCAGCAGTGGATTGAAATTGAGGCTAAACAAGTCAGAGAGGTTCTGTGATATGTTTATTCCTAAGTATGTAATATTATTCATTTTGAACAGTATGTTTTGTATGCTTCGGTCATGTGGTTTCATGTTCAGTGGCAAAATTGTTGATTTAGTCCAGTTTATGGAGTAGTCTGATATAATAGAATATTCATTGATGAGTTTCATTATTTCTGTAAGAGATGTTTTAGGATTTTGTACAAATAGAAGTATGTCGTCTGCGTATAATGAAATTTTATGATCAGTGTTGTTTGATAGAACTCCCAGAATTTTATCATTCTGTCTTATTGCAGGAGCAAGCGGTTCTATAAACAAGGCAAATAGTAATGGTGATAAGGGGCATCCTTGGCGAGTACCTCGCTGAAGTTGGAATGGTGATGATATTATGCCATTCATTATAACAGATGCTAGCAGAGTATTATATAGTGTTTTAATCCAGTGAGTAAAGCAGTCTCCGAACCCTAATTTTTTAAGTGTCATGTACAGAAAGTGCCAACTAACTTTATCAAAAGCTTTTTCTGCGTCTAGTGATATGATTATAGTCTTTTTTTTGCTTTGATTACATAGGTTCATAATGTTGAATAATCGTCTGGTATTGTTTGATGACTGGCGTCCTTTGATGAAACCTGTTTGGTCTGGATGGATAAGAGATGAAATTACGGTTTCAAGACGTGTAGCCAACGCTTTACTTATAATTTTTAAGTCAGAATTTAGAAGAGATAATGGGCGATAACTAGTGCATAACATTGGGTCTTTGTTTGGTTTAAGCAGGACTGAAATTAGTGCTGTGTTCATGTGAGGTGGAATAGAAGTGTTTTTAATTTCTGCCGTCATTCGCAAGAATAATGGTGATATAGTTGACCAAAAATGTTTGTAATATTCTGATGGGTATCCATCTAAACCTGGAGCTTTATTGTTTGATAGAGAATCAAGAGCTTATTTATATTCAGTTTCTGATATAGATTCTTCTAATGATTCTCTTTGTGTTGTGCTCAGACTGGGTAAAAATAAATTGTCAAGAAATGATTTAGTGTCATTAATTTTTGGTTCTTTTGTATTACTGTATAGATGTTTATAAAATGTACGAAAAGTATCATTGATATCTTGTGAGGAGTGGAGTGTCTTTCCTTGCGGATTATTGATTACCGGGATAAGTGTCTTTTCTCTATTACGTTTGAGTAGATTAGCAAGATATTTACCTGATTTGTCATTACGTTCAAAATGTTTATGTCTAAGGCATTGTTTTTGGAATTCTATCCTTTTATTTATAATGTCTTTGTGTTCATCTTTTGTTTTATTTATTTCCTGTAGAGTCTGTTCATTGGGACTATGAGAGTAAATATTGTGTAATGTATGTATTTTATTTTCTAATTCTTTTTCTCGACTTTGTTCCTTTTTATATTTGTATGTAGAGTATGATATTATCTTTCCTCTTAGTACAACTTTAGCTGTTTCCCAGAGAGTTGCGGCAGAGATGTCTGGTGTATTGTTTGTTTCCATGAAAAATGCCCATTCTTTTTTATAGTATTCATTAAACTCGTTGTCTTGAAGTAATGAGGTATTCATCCTCCAGCTAAATGATTTTTTAGTATCATTTCTGTTATTAATAGTCATAGTAATCGGTGCATGATCCGAGATAACGATATGGTGTATTGTTGTATTTAAAATGTCAGGGATGAGAGAATTGCTTGTTAAGAAATAGTCAATACGTGAATATGATTTATGAACTGCTGAAAAATAACTGTATTCTCTTGAGTTTGGGTTTGTGAGTCTTGTGAGAATCTTAACTCATTCCTCCTGTGTTGTTCTGCAGCATGAGTTACATGTTCACAGAACTCCTTGTGTGATTTGGAGTTCAGTCTAACTGCATCATCCAGCTTTTTTTTCACTGGGATTGGCATAGCTTCCACTATGGCTGTTCTAAATAATGTAGTCATAGTATAGTGAGTATTATCAATTGGTCCTCTTAAGTGCACCTTTTTAAGGATCTCGTTCATCTTGAATCCTCCTAGACATTTGCCCAGTAACGCTTTATTATTACCAATATTACCTTTTTTTCTTCTTCACTTTTATCATATAATGGTCTTTTTGCTTGTCTCTCAGCTTTTATTAATTTTATCCCATGATTTTTAAATAAATGCAACACTTGTTCCTTTTCTCTCTAGTCTTCTCTTTTTTGCTCTTGTTTTTGGCTTTGTGATTTTTTATCAATGCCTCCATTTCTCTACACATAGCCACATCAAATGTTACATCTGCTGGACATTTTGTGTTCCTTTGTTCTATTTTCCCATTTGTTAGACAGCTCCCTTATTATATCTTTACATATTGAATACATTGAGCACATCTGTTCTACTGGTGTTGATGTCATTGTTGCTTGACTTTTATTATCACAGTGTATATAATGTATATTATATTTTAATGTACCTCACTAACCCCAGCTCGTGTCTATCCTTAACTATTCTTCACCAGGCTGGTCAGATGAGGATCACTAAAAGTATCCAACCCCTGACTTCGCCTGGGCTTTTGCTTGGTTGAGGACTTTTCACAGTTCCTAAAGTATTTTATTAGTCTTTCTCAGATATTTCAGAATTACATTTATTTGTTTTACAGGCAATTCCTCTGCTCCTAACCAATGTGAATTGTTCTGCATCCAGATAATGTCTCTTCCTAGACTAATTATGTCAAAACTCTACAGCTCATCTTCAGCAAACCAGCGACCTGTGGTAGCTATTCCTCCTGTCCAATACATAAAAACGAGAGATGGGGTTAATTCTACTTGACACCCTCCCCATAAAACTACAGAGACATTTAATTAACTTCTATTACAATATTCTAAATGAAAAGGTTCAAGGAAGTCAATCAGGGCTTCCCTTTCTTCTTTGTTTAAAATTACCCTTTCTCGCTTTCATCTCTTTCTCCCTTTCCCGCTTCTATTTCTATAAAAATCACTCATTATTTACAGTGGTTGATTGCTATTAATTATTTTTGTTTTAACAGCCATATACTTCCACCCACAGCTGTCGCCTTCACCCTGGGTCTCTGCTTAAAACAGTTGATACCTCCACTTCTCCTACAGTTCCATTTGTCATGTAAATTGGTGTTCATTCTCCACTACTGTTTCTATGAAATAACACTATGCTTTTCCACTGCACTGGTCATATGTCTGTGCTTATCATAAGGCAGTCATCTCTTAAGGATTGTCACTCTTTCTATCCCCCTTGGCCACTGGCCCCTTAAATAATTTTTGATATAAGGTACATATACTGTGCCAATGGGTATTTCTGTTGATGATGCTAATTGTCCCAATTGAGAAAGTCTCAGAGAATGGCCATTCCTGTTCTGTTTCCTGCAAATTTGTGATTGTTGTCAAGTTATTTGTGATTGTAGTCAGTTTGTTCAGAAACTCTTTTTCTTTTGTTCTATCAATTCCCTTTTTTGGCCTACACAGTCTACGTATTCAGATTCTTTCCAGAAATTATTACTAATTCCCTGTGTCTCCATTTATAATCTTTCTAATTCTATTTCTTTTCTTGTTTCAGTTAGTCTACGTATTCTTTCAAATTCGGTAATTGCCTGCATCCACATTAGGTTTCTATTTTAGGAGTAACACAGGGAAAAAGCCTTCTGTATGTCTCTTATATTTCTTTGCCTGTTCACAGCACCTCCCTTTTCACTCTCTCTGTCTGCTTAGTTACAGGTCTCCACAGCACACAATCAGCCTTGAACTGTTCAGTTCCACTACACTGCATGAGAGAGGAAGAGAGAGAGAAAAAGACAAATGCTTTTTCTTATTGCAATACAATTTATTTTTATTTAATTAAAGTTTCTTTATCTGGATCACTGACTACAATTTGGATGATGTCCAAATCAAAAAGCCAATATCTTAGAATGCTTTTTGTTCTTCATCAATGATTGTATAACTATCAATTACTAAGCCTAATATACCTGTTTATTTACAGCACAGTTCTCATGAGAAAAACAATTATATGGACATATATCAGCACACTCAACCACACACTCAACCAACTTAGCCAATATACAACAACAATGCAATTAAGTTTGTACACGACTCAACACAACCAATATACATAATACATCAACTTATTCAACATATCAACATATTTACACTTTTCAGTTCATACTTCTAAATATAAAAAACATCACAATGCCCCTCTTGTTTGACCATGCCTCTTGTGTGCCTGCCAATTCAGCCCTAAATGCAGTGCTATTTTGAGAAAAATGCCAACCATCAACTGTGGGCTCACTGTTTCTCTGCCAGTTCAAAGGTCACCATCCAATGTGGACTCCTTATCCCTACTGGTGAAATCACTGCATCTGGCGGTATCCACAGGATTTCAAACACTGCCAGTTCAGCCCATCCCTATCTAGGAGTGTGGTATCCACAGGACCAGCCAATTCAGCCCACCCCTGCTAAGGAGTGCAGTATCCGCTGGATTTTACATGCTTAAACTTATTTACAATACATATTTACATAGGAACATTTTTTTAAACCTGGAACCCTGTTCTCTATATTATCCAATTAAATGATAAATTTGCACTTATATAGTGCTTTTTAACCTTAGCTGTATTCAAAGCACTTTACACTGCATCTCATTCAGCCATTCACTCACACATTCACACACCAATGATGGCAGAGCTGCCATGCAAGGCGCTAGCCTGCCATTGGGAGCAACTTGGGGTTCAGTGTCTTGCCCAAGTACACTTCGGCATGTGGAGTCGTGTGTGCTGGGAATCAAACCACCAACCCTGAGATTAGTGGACAACCTGCTCTACCTCGAGCTACAGCCGCCCGATTAGTCATTTAATTAAGTTCAATACTGGAGATGCCATATAACAGCTGAGATCTGACTCTCTTGGTCAAAACCCTAGTGATGGGCATTCCGGCTCTTTTCAGTGAGCCGGATCATTTGGCTCAGCTCATCAAAAAGCGCCGGCTTTTTGGAGTCCCAAACAGCTCTTTAAAAAACTATGTTTTGTATTTTTTCAAGTCAAACAGTTTGCGATAGTTTGACTATGATTGGTGTTAAAACAATTCTATTCAAATTATTAGGGTGCACAGTTCGCATATGCCAGTGTAGGTTGTGTGTAGGACTGGCTTTATATGAGATTTTGTTTTGGTAAATTCTACACTGTGCTCTAACATTGTCTGCATTATAAAAATGCAACCAAATGCTACTGTGCTTCCTCTCGCTCCTCAGCTGCTCTCTCTCCTCGGCTGCTAAGTGTGTGTCTGTGTGTGAGTTGCTCCGCCCTCCCTCACGCATCTTTGGTTCTGTCACGAACCTCGCTCCTCTGCCCCATCCCCGTTTCGTCACACACACACTCACTCCCTCGACCTCACTCCCTCGCTCCGCCCCCTCGAGCTTTTCATGCTCTTTTTGCTCGCTCGAGCCCTCACGCCCACTTTGCTCCTACTCGCTCACATGCTCGTAGGTTATCTCCCTTCCTCGAGTTTCTCACGCGCTTCCAATCCTCCTGCACATTAGTTTCACCTGCACTCGTCTCATCACCTGTCATTGTTTACACCTGCACCTTCCCCTATAAATACCACAGCACATCCGTTTCATGGGTATTGGTTATTGTGTTTAGTTTCCCGTATCTTTGCCCCCCGCTAGTCTCGTCTAGTTCTGACCTCCTCTTGTTTACCCCTTAGCTTGCCAGCTCCCCTTGTTCCCCTGTCTTTGATCCCGCTAGTCCCGTCTAGTTCTTCGCCCTAATTGTTAACTGTTTTCCCGGCTTCGACCTCCCGCTCTCGTTTACCACTCTCTCCCGGCTTTGCCCCTCACGATACTTTGATTCCCCGGCTTTTGACCCTACGCTTCCCTCAACAACTCTTCACTGGATTTGCCCTTTGTACTTTTGCCTGCACTGCTTTCTCTTAATAAAGCAGTTTCATCCGACGTTGTGACTGTCTCATCTTGTGTGTGTGTGTTCGCTAAACCAACCTCACCGTTGACAGTCACAATGCCCCGCGCTAAGGATTCATGCAGCTCACTAGAGCGGAGAAGCACGTCACATTCGGCGCGAGGAGCTACAGTGTGGAGAGATGACCACGCGCTCACGGCCCAGGGGCAGCAGGTATGCGCTATTTCTGATTTGTTTCACCCTATTTCACCTGTGTCTGCCCCTGAGCCCGTTTATGCCTCCAGTGCATTTCTGAGCGTCGTGCACTCTCCACCCCCGGAGAGGTTTTATGGCTCTTCGGACGCTGACCAAGGGTTTTTTATGCAAGGCAGCGGTTGTGTAACTCATAACTCCGTCCTCGACATTATGGAGCCAGCGGCCCGACTCGTGGGGTTGTGTCAGGGGAGTCAACCCTTGGAGGTTTATGTTGTGGATTTTTGTGCCCTGGCCAACCAGGTGAATTTTAATGAGGTGGCTCTGAAAACCATTTTTCAACATGGACTGAATGAGCCAGCCTCATCATTCATGCCTGGTGGTCGCTGCTCCCTTAACCTGGCTCAGTTTATTGACCTCGCCCTACTGTACACTGGTTCCTCGTTTACTGTAGGGGAGGCATACACTGAACCAGCGTTCCATACCACGGTCCCCGTCTTGAAGCCTACCACGGCCCCCGTCTTGAAGCCTACCACGGCCCCCATCTTGAAGCCTACCACGGCCCCCGTCTTGAAGCCTGTCACGGCCCCCGTCTCGAAGCCTGTCACGGCCCCAGTCCCGAAGCCTGTCACGGCCCCAGTCCCGAAGCCTGTCACGGCCAGCGAGTCAACGCCCATGCCTGCCACGGCCAACGAGCCAGTGCCCACGGTCCACGAGCCAGCGCCCATGCCCACCACGGCCAACGAGCCAGCGCCCATGCCCGCCACGGCCAACGAGCCAGCGCCCATGCCCGCCACGGCCAACGCCCATGTCCACCATGGTCAGCGAGCCAGCGCCTGTAGCCTCGACCGCCCCAGAGCCAGCGCCTGTAGCCTCAACCGTCCCCATGGCCATGTCCCCTGTTGGCCGAAGACGTAAGAGAAGGAAGAGGGCCCCTTCTCCCCAGTCTCGTCTTGTGCTCAAGACCGCAGAAGTTCCCTCAGAGTCTTCCACAGCTCTACCGACCTCTGCTCCGCCCCCAGAGTCTTCCACAGCTCTGCCGGGTTCTGCTCCGCCCCCAGAGTCTTCCACGGCTCTGCCGGGTTCTGCTCCGCCTCCAGAGACTTCCACGGCTCTGCCGGGTTCTGCTCTGCCCCCAGAGTCTTCCACGGCTCTGCCGGGTTCTGCTCGCCCCTCAGAGCCCTCGCAGCCTCTGCCTCTCGAGTCTCCCAAGGCTCCTCCTCCCAAGCCTCCCAGGGCTCCTCTCAAGCCTCCCAGGGCTCTTCCTCTCGAGCCTCCCAGAGCGCCGCCTCTCAGGGCTTCTCCCCTCGAGTCTTTCATGGCTCCACCCCTCAAGCCTCCCAGGGCTTCTCCTCATGAGTCTTTCATGGCTCCACCCCTCAAGCCTCTCACGGCTTCGCCTCACGAGTCTTTCATGGCTCCACCCCTCAAGCCTCTCACGGCTTTGCCTCTCGAGTCTCTCAGGGCTCCTCCCCCTCCTTCCAAGCCTCTCAGGGCTTCTCCTCTAGAGTCTTTCATGGCTCCATCCCTCAAGCCTCTCACGGCTTCGCCTCTCGAGTCTTTCAGGGCTCCTCCTCCCCTCGAGCCTCTCAGGACTCCACCCCTCGAGTCTTTCATGGTTCCACCCCTCAAGCCTCTCACGGCTTCGCCTCTCGAGTCTCTCAGGGCTCCTCCCCCTCTCAAGCCTCCTAGGGCTTCTCCTCACGAGTCTTTCATGGCTCCACCCCTCAAGCCTCTCACGGCTTCGCCTCTCGAGTCTCTCAGGGCTACTCCCCCTCTCAAGCCTCTCAGGGCTTCCCCTCTCGAGTCTTTCAGGGCTCCTCCTCCCCTCAAGCCTCCCGTGGCTTCTCCTCATGAGTCTTTCATGGCTTCACCCCTCAAGCCTCTCACGGCTTTGCCTCTCGAGTCTCTCAGGGCTCCTCCCCCTCTCAAGCCTCTCAGGGCTTCCCCTCTCGAGTCTTTCAGGGCTCCTCCTCCCCTCGAGCCTCTCAGGGCTCCTCCTCCCCTCGAGCCTCTCAGGGCTCCATCCCTCGAGTCTTTCATGGCTCCACCCCTCAAGCCTCTCACGGCTTCGCCTCTCGAGTCTCTCAGGGCTCCTCCCCCTCTCAAGCCTCTCAGGGCTTCCCCTCTCGAGTCTCTCAGGGCTTCTCCTCTCGAGTCTTTCAGGGCTCCACCCCCTTCCAAGCCTCTCAGGGCTTCGTCTCTCGAGTCTTTCATGGCTCCCCCCTCGAGCCCCTCGAGCCTCTCGAGCCTTCCAGGGCCCCACCTCTAGAGCCTCTCGAGTCTTCCACGACCTTTTTCCCCGAGCCTCTCACGGCTCTACTCCCAGAGACTCCCGAGCTTCCTACGGCTCCGCCTCCCGAGCCTCCTACGGCTCCGTCTCCCGGGCCTCCTACGGCTCCCCCTCCAGAGCCTCCCACAGCTCCACCTCCCGAGCCTCTCACGGCTCTGCTCCCAAAGACTCCAGAGCTTTCTACGGCTCCGCCTCTCGGGCCTCCTACGGCTCCACCTCCCGAGCCTCTCATGGCTCTGCTCCCAAAGACTCCAGAGCTTTCTACGGCTCCGCCTCTCGGGCCTCCTACGGCTCCCCCTCCAGAGCCTCCCACGGCTCCACCTCCCGAGCCTCTCACGGCTCTGATCCCAAAGACTCCAGAGCTTTCTAGAGCTCCGCCCCTCGAGCCTGCTACGGCTCTACCCCCGAGACTACAGAGCCTGCCAGGTCGTCGCCTCGGGGACCTCCCACGGCGCCACCTCCCTTGGCTCCACCTCCAGAGCCTTCCAGGCCTATTTCGCTAGAGCCTCCCATGGCGCCACCGTCATCGTCTCCACCTCCTGAGCCTTCCAGGCCTTCGCCCCTAAAGCCTCCTTCGGCCCCACCTCCAGAGCCTTCCAGGCCTAACTCGCTAGAGCCGCCCACGGCGCCACCGTCATTGGCTCCGTCTCCTGAGCCTTCCAGGCCTTCGCCCCTAAAGCCTCCTTCGGCTCCACCTCCAGAGCCTTCCAGGCCTCCGCCTCTAGAGCCTCCTGCAGCACCACCTCCCTCTGCCCTGTCTCTTGGGCTCCCTATGGCACCGCCGCCTCAGCCTCTCAGTACCCCGCCTGCCGAGTCTCTCACGGCTCCGTCTTCCAAGGCTCCGTCTCCCAAGTCCTCCACGGCTCCGCCTTTCACGGCTCTTCCCTGGCCCCCTGACACTCTCCCTGTCCTGTGGCCTCTTCCCTGGCCTCCTGACCCTGTTCCTGTCCGGTGGTCACCGTCCAGACCCCCGGACCCAGTCCCTGTCCTCCAGTCGCCTTCCAGACCCCCTGACCCAGTCTCTGCTCTATGGCTGCCCCCTAGATCTCCCGACCACCCGCCTGTCCACTATGTTCCCCCTGACCTTACCTTGAACTGCCCATGGACTGTCTCACTTCCCTTTGTCTGTCCCCCAATCATCCTGCACCGCCTCCCGCGGCCGTCAGGAGCCGTCCTATTCAGAGGGGGGAGTACTGTCACGAACCCCGCTCCTCTGCCCCATCCCCGCTTCATCGCACACACACTCACTCCCTCGACCTCACTCCCTCGCTCCGCCCCCTCGAGCTTTTCACGCTCTTTTTGCTCACTCGAGCCCTCACGCCCACTTTGCTCCTACTCGCTCACATGCTCGTAGGTTATCTCCCTTCCTCGAGTTTCTCACGCGCTTCCAATCCTCCTGCACATTAGTTTCACCTGCACTCGTCTCATCACCTGTCATTGTTTACACCTGCACCTTCCCCTATAAATACCACAGCACATCCGTTTCCACCAACGGTGTTGGTTATTGTGTTTAGTTTCCCGTATCTTTGCCCCCCGCTAGTCTCGTCTAGTTCTGACCTCCTCTTGTTTACCCCTTAGCTTGCCAGCTCCCCTTGTTCCCCTGTCTTTGATCCCGCTAGTCCCGTCTAGTTCTTCGCCCTAATTGTTAACTGTTTTCCCGGCTTCGACCTCCCGCTCTCGTTTATCACTCTCTCCCGGCTTTGCCCCTCACGATACTTTGATTCCCCGGCTTTTGACCCTACGCTTCCCTCAACAACTCTTCACTGGATTTGCCCTTTGTACTTTTGCCTGCACTGCTTTCTCTTAATAAAGCAGTTTCATCCGACATTGTGACTGTCTCAGCTTGTGTGTGTGTGTTCGCTACAGGTTCATTGGTTGACACTGCATGTCTTTTTTTGTTCTTTGAATTAATTAATTCTATTCATTTAAATCTTTTGATTATTCTTATCTTAATTGTTTTAGTATTTGTATAAATAGATTTGGCTCTTCTGATATGCGAGCCAGCTCCAAACATTCACCTACAAGAGCCGGCTCTTAGAACCGACTCGTTTGCGAATGACCCATCACTACAAAACCCTAAGTTTTTATAAAGTTTGTTATCTAGCATTACCTCATGTCTACGCCCCCTTAATATTTTTTGTAGCCAATTGATTCTGTCCACCACCATTATTTCACAGAGCTTCTGACTTCTTTTTAATAGTGGAAACCTGGCTTTTAGTCCATTTTGAAAAAATAACCTTTTAAATTAATTTATTGTGAAAGTAAAACATTTTGTAAATAAAATATCATAGTCTGAGCATAATATGTTTATTTTGATTATTGGTTGTGGTAATCTTTAACTTTACTGTGCTCCCATTGTTCTCATATTATAGTACCATTGTCTCTGCTACAGCAGAGTGTACAGAGTGCTTCTTGTAACATCAGCACTTTCAGTTACCTTATATGCTCTCTCCTGGGTCACATAAATTCCAGGTTATTCTTTGTTAGTTCTATGTTTTTCTATATAAAAATCTACAATACAGCCTAAAAGCACTGTTTATGACTTGATGCTACCGAAGTGAGGTCTATAAAAACATCCTTCTGATGCATGTGTACAATGATGTGTCTTTCGAAATACCCTTTTAATAAATCTATCTCAGACAAATTAATGAATTCAATCGCAAATACAAAATGGATTGTCTGTAGACCAATGATAGGCTTATGTTCGAAAATATGTAAATAAACAGTATATTGCCTTCTATTGCCACTTTTTGTATGGCACGCGTAATCAATGCTAATAGACTGCCACCATAATGTAATGCATTTTAATTATTATATTTATAATATATCGTTTTAATTATTTAAATATACATATTTAAAATAATGTAATAATTTTATAGTAATTAATTGTCATTTTAGGGTCTTCCACAATAAATATATGTGTGTGATTTATTTAGATTAATATGATTAATTAATTGATATCTCATACAATTCATTTGAAAAAATTGTTTAATTGACGTTAATTAACATTAACAAAGATTAAAGGTGTTCCTTGTTAGTTCACATTAACAAATGCATTATTAATGTAGGCCTACACTTAATGTATACGGTGGTGGTGTGGTGGGCTAAAGCACATTAATCAGACGGTCACTGGTTCGATCCCCACAGCCACAATCATTGTGTCCTTGTGAAAGGCACTTTAACTCCAGGTTGCTCCGGAGGGATTGTCCCTGTAATAAGTGCACTGTGAGTTGATTTGAATAAAAGTGTCTGCCAAATGCATAAATGTTATTAAGAAAATAACATTAACCATGATTAATAAATGTTGTAAAGAAGTTTTAATAATTTCTTGCATATATACGCATATGAAAAATGTATTAGAATATGCATAAATTAACATCAACCAAGGTTATTAAATACAGTAATGGGGTGTAGTTTATCGTTAGTTCACAACGACATGTTTATTTTGTTAGCATGTGCACTTTTTAATTTTCAGAAATGTATTTGTATGAAGCAGCATCAAGCAAGGTTAAGAAATGCTATAACGACGTGTTCATTGTTATTTCTTATTAACTAAAGCATTAACAGATACACTTAAAAGGCAAGTACTTTACAATAGGGTTCCATTCATTAACATGACTTAATGCATAAGGTACTTTTGATTTTACTGCATTTATGAATCATTTTTAATGTTACTGTGGCAGGGCGGAGGGCGGGGCCGGGTCGTGATCCTACACACCCGGTCCGGTATTAGGCAAATCAAGCCTCCCGAGAGGGATAAAGGTCGACTGCAGAGGATCGTGCGGGAGAGAGTGATCGTTAACGGATATGTCCGTCATGTGTGTGTTTGTCTTTTGTTTAAGTTTTACATTAAACTATTATTTATATTGACAAGCCAGTTCTCCCCTCCTCCTTTCCATTGATCCCTTTACAGTTACTTAACAAAAGTAAAATTTTGAATTGCAAGATCTTGTTAGTTCAAAATGCATTAATTAATGTTAACATATAACTTTTGTATTTTTATTGTATTATTACTGTTAATCTTGGTTTATGTTAGTTTCAACAGTAATACAAATACTGTTAAAAGTATTTTTCATCATCAGTTCATGTAAACTAATGTAGTTAGGTAATGTTATTAAATGAAACCTTATTGTTAAGTGTTGCTTTTAAAAAGTTAAGAATGTATTTGAATATATGTAAATTAACAATATTAATCAATACTAATGCATGAACGAATGCTAATAAATACAATCGTATTTAAGTGTTACAGAGATAAATGCACTTCCAATAAATGCTGGAGGTTTCAGTATGGCACATTTTTTGGAATGGTTAAATTAATGTAAACAGTAACATTTGCAAACTTGTTTCAACATTCATAAACTTGCAGAAATTAGCATTTAGTTTCAGTAAGGAAATCTTTATTGTGAGCAAGAAATTATGGTATAAAATTGCAACAATATTTATTCAAATGTCAGTGTGTTAGAACGACTGAAGCCACAGATGTATGTGGATATTAAAATCTTGAAGGCTTTCTGAAAGCGAGGGTAGAATAGCCCGTAAATCAGTGGGTTACAGGTCGAGTTAAAGTACCCAAACCACACTAAAGCATCAAACACAACAGCTGGAGTCATGAAATTGAGGAACGGGTCGAGAGCAGTGGTGATGAAAAACGGCAGCCAGCAGACCAGAAATGCTCCTATAACGATGGCCACTGTTTTAGCTGCTTTTCTCTCTCTCTGTGTGGATGTGTGACTCTTGAATTCCCCTTTAGAGACAACACTCACTCTTTCTGATAACACCTTTGCATGTTTTCTTGCCACATAGAAGATCTTGATGTACAGAGAACTCATGATGGTTCCTGGAAAAAAGAAAGTAAGAATTGAGCAAACGAGAGCCCACTGTTTGTTAAATAACAGAACACAACTGCCCACACAGGAAATCTGTACCACGAGCAGCTCCAGACCGACCACGTTCACCCCTGAAAGCACAATAGAAAAGCTGTATGCAAATGCAAACAACCACGTGATGGTGATAAAGGCAGTCACGCTGTTGGTGGTGACTCTTGTTCGGTACCGTAGAGGGTCACAGATGGCCCAGTATCGATCCACAGATATTAAACTCAGATGTATTTTAGAGGAGATACAGAGCGTCATGTCTAAACTGGAATGAACTTTACATACAACATCCCCCAGATACCAACAGCCTTCGACGGAGCGCAGCATGCTGTACGGCATCACCAGCGCTCCCAGCAGACAGTCACAGGCTGCCAGAGACTGAACGATCAGGTGAGTGGGACACTGCAGCTGTTTGAAGTGCGAGATGGAGAACACCACCAGCAAATTCCCACAAATCGTTACCACAATAATAAGCAGCATAAAGGCATACATGAGCAGTTTGAGCACAGTGAGGCGCTGAGATCGGGGACAGGTGTCTGGTCGAAGTGGATAACACAGAAATATTGTCTCAGTCACATTTGCTGTTGTGATATCTGCTGAAGATTCTGACATGATTTCAGTTATTACCCAAACAATTATATAAATTACAGTATGGTAAACATCAACGAACACAGAAAGACATCACAGATTATAAGTACATGCTCATCCATCCTCATTAGCTTGCCTACTAAATGAATACATGTAAATCTGATTTAAGGCTATGAATGGACTCAGCTCAGTGGTGTCCATATATACTGTCAGATTTCAGTTGAACATCCCTACACCTGTCGATGTTACCCATGGTTACAAAAACATATTGAACTCAGGAGATTAGAAGAACAAGAAGAGGAAAAAAGACACACCTAAAATTGCAATCAATGGACAGAACATGAAATTATTGACTTACTGAGTGTAGCATGTTCATTTTGAATGATTTTGCATGTCACAAGTAATGTATAAAATAAATGTAAAAGCAGATAGCACCTGCAGCTGTACATACCAGAAGTGTACGGTATAGTGCTGAAATACAAACACTTTGTTACTGTACTTAAGTACAATATTTGAATATATTTGAGTATAAATGTTTATTTTGACTTATACTTCATTACATTTTGAAGAGAAATTTAATACTTTTCACTTTGATACATTTCTCAATACATTTTTCTTACGTTTGCAACTGAACCACAAATATTACAGTTGCATATGTAAACTGTGTGCGGACTGGTGATTGTGTTGTCAGATTTGCGACAGAATCATTCGACAGAGTCTAATCTTTTGATCAATTAAATTGTTATGAATTGGTCAAATCAGTTTAAAAGTGGAAAGAAGGATTAATTTAGGAAATCTATTTGCAGAAAAAAACATTAGTTAAATCTTAATCAATATAATTTATTTAATTGGTCAAATCGGTTCAAAAAGAAGACCAGATGATTAATTTAGTGAATTCTTTCTCAAAAGAATATTTTGATCAATTTAATTCTTTTGATTCATTTGAATTGTGATTAACAAAAACTTGTGTGACAATGTGTTTTTTTAAGGATGAAATCGTGCACCAATCCATTTTATCAGTACCGTAATTTCCGGACTATAAGCCGCAACTTTTTTCCCACGCTTTGAACCTCGCGGCTTAAACAATGACGTGGCTAATATATGGATTTTTCCCGCTTTCTGTGATCCAAATTCTGTGACGTGCTCAGTTTTTTGGCACGTGAAGCTTTCATTAGACCAATGAAATTGCCGAACGGGTTAAGGTCAAACGACTTTTTTTGTTTACTGTTTAGATTAAATCGAGCACGCTCAAACTTCCCATAATTCTGATTACGGTAGTCATTTTGTCACCCTCACCATGGCAAAGACATGGAGAAACGCATATGATGCTGCTTTCAAGTTGAAGGCGATTGATCTGGCTGTTGGAAAAGGAAATAGAGCTGCTGCACGGGAGCTTGGTCTTAATGAGTCGATGATAAGACGTTGGAAACAGCAGCGTGAGGAATTGACTCAGAGCAAAAAGACAACTAAATCTGAGGCTATTCAACTCCGACACCGAAGGAGATGACTTCAGTGGTTTCAGTGCACAGGACGAGGAGGATAGTGACCAATGACTTTCTTGGTAGGCTACTGTTTACTGCAAATTTTTTTTTTGTTACAAGCCGTGTGTGGCAGCGGGGGCGTGGTCAAGCGCCCGTCCGGGAGAGAAAAGCTGTAAGGGCGCTTACACCTGCGCTAAATTATGTCTAACACCGGTGTCTAATTTCAAGTGCCCTGCTTCACGTGTCCTTCTTGGGAAAACTGTCATACGGGCACCAGTGTGACAGTTTTCAGCAGGGCACTTGACGTTCCAGGTAAGGCTTTTAACTCTTTCCCCGCCAGCGTTTTTAAAAAAAGTTGCCAGCCACCGCCAGGGTTTTTGACGATTTTCGCTAAACTTTAATGTCATTATACGAAAACGTGCCATTTTGTGTCCCTCAGAAAAAAAGCTCTGTAAATCTTAATAAACCATAAAACAAATAAAATATTTCATCATTTAGTTTCCATAATATGTCTCATAATATAAGAATAAATTAATTTTTGTATCTTTTGTTTTTAAAGGATTTTAATCACATTTTTGTGCAAAGCATCTTGCAGAAATGTTGAAAATGGCCTGTCCCTCAGTATGATTTTTTCTATTTCTACTTGCTATTGAGGCCAAAAAAGTCAAACTATCATAAAAAAACGTATAAAGCCTTAAGTGTCAGTTCATTAGTCATGAATGGATTTTATTCTTAACATGTCAAATTGTGAAAAAAAAAACACAATTTAGTCGGGTCCCTAGGTTCTCGTCAGCCCTGTTACTTTTTATGAAAACACCTCTTTAAAGAAAATGGACTGTTCCAAAAGTTGCATCAGTTCCAGGAATTGACATCATCTGCCTTTCATGAAGTTGATGGTAGAAGACAAGTAGTTCTCTTCTTTTTATGAATTTTATTTGAGTTTATGTAATGCCTGAAAGACGGGGACATGCTCATTGTGTCAGCCCTGTTACCAGAAAAGCATATGTTAAAAAGTTATTTGTACATATTTAAAAATGTACATATATAACAACATGTAAGCCTCTCATTAAGGCACATAATGTGGTGTCATTACCTATACCTCATGGCTAGTTATTTGTACCATTCCAGGGTAACAGGGTTGACAAAAGTATGATTTTGTGTGTTTACCCATGTTGTATACCCAAGAAAGGTTAAATCAAGGGCAACTGGACTTGGTACTTCCATATTTGAAGATGTTTTGCCTCTCATCCAAGAGGTTTCTTCAGTTCTAAATGACTGATGGGGAGTGCCAAGTGTACCTATTAAGCCCACCAAAATCTAAGTCTAGGTTTTTTTCATAGATATTGACATAGTTTATAAGAAAAATCATTTGTTAAAATGCAAGATTTATCTCTCATTTGAAAATGTATTAATTAGTTAATGTACAATTTAGAATATAAAATTAAGATAATTTAGGAATAAAGTCAGAAGTCTGGCATGGGCTTAATTGGTACTTTGGCACCATTTAAGCCCGCATGTGTTCCAAATAAGCCCACATCCTCATTGATTCACAAAATGTAAAAATTAATTGATTTAGTACTTTTTATTGTGCCCACATTGAGAAATGTTAAGTTTTTTTCATTCAAGCTTAGCTTGTATTGGCTATAGTTTGCATGCGTTTTGTGGCACTGTACCATTTAAGCCCATCTTTAAAAAAAAGTTAATTTATGAAAATAATCTTCTCTACAAAACAAGTTATGATGTATTTATTTTGGCAGACAGGAATGTTACATTAAGTGATCATTAGTGGCTTTTGTTTATTCTGTTAAGGCCAAACATGTTCAACAGTTACCTTTTCCTTTACCGAGTCCTTTTGCTCCGGTTCTGAGCGCCAGTACTTAAAACGTTGTTGTGGACGTAGTTGAGGACTAATGACTAATCGCTGCATCACCATTCACCTTCAGGATAGAAGCAGGGAATGGCCACTCTGAAATGTCGATATGTGTCTAATCTTTAAACCCAATTTCTCTAGACATAAGATTTTTCACCAGTTTACTTCCTCCATGTTACAACACACTCACCAAATGCCTACATAATCATTATATGATCTGCATTTTGTTTTTTATACTTTTTTATAGTGGCCTTTAGTAAGTGATAATTAGTGGTTTTTGCTTATTCTGTTAAGGCCAAACATGTTCAATTGATAATTTAATTGCAATGTAATTGTTTTAATAAAACAATTGGTTTACATTTACATCCGCAGAATCATCATCATTTTTATAATTTTTATGCTAAAATATCTCAAAAGAGCTGTCTCCAAAATATGCTGTCATGTTGAATTAAAGGTTTATGAATGTCCAATTAAGACTCCATTACACCCATAACTGTTACTCAAACAAGCAGTATAACCAATACGGTAACTGTTGTCAACCCTGTTACTGATGTGTCAACCCTGTTACTTGTATAATATTCTAATATCATTTAAAAAATGAAAATAAAAAAGTAATCAACTAATTGTATATGTTTAGTAAGAGAGGCTAATAATCCACTCAAAGTTGAATTTAGGTGTTTTATTTTTGTTTCCATACATTTTTCTTAAAACAGAAGATGCTGGGAGAGTGTCATTTGCAAATGAACGTATTCATCCACTAAAAAAAATTAAACTTTCAATATTCTCAATTCATAAACACTCTTAATGTAACAAGGGGGGTTATTTTTCACAGTATATCATATTTGAACTATACATGTATTTAAAACCTTTTCAAAAAGTAAATAATATGTCTGTAACAGGGTTGACCAAACAAACACATTTACGTTGGTTATATGAAAAATGTTAAAAAAATAAGATGGCCTGAGATGGCACGGCACATTTTCCTGAGAGGTAAGGATCTACTTCATCCAAAAAGGGGCTTAAAGATTTTCAAAACAGTCCTTTGAAAATCAAACATTAAAAGTGGGAAATGGCACGTTTTCGTATAATGACCCCGCTCTCCCCATGCTTACTGAAATTAGACACAGGTGTTAGACATAATTTAGCTCAGGTGTAAGTGCCCTTACCGCTTTTCTCTCCCGGACGGGCACTTGACCACGCCCCCCCTGCCACACTGTGTTTCGTTAAAGCCTAATTATTTTTGTTACAAGCCGTGTTTCATTAAAGCCTGTGTAAAGTTCATTTGTTTCAATGTACCGGTAGGCACCTGCGGCTTATAGACAGGTGCGGCTTATTTATGTTCAAAATAATATTTTTTTTTAAATTCAGTGGGTGCGGCTTATATTCAGGTGCGCTCAATAGTCCGGAAATGACAGTAAATGAATTGGACTGAAACAAGCAGGAGACAGTACATTTGCAAAATTATGAATTTTTACTCTCAGTGACAGAAAGGCGCAAAATTAAAAAAAAAAAAGAAAGAAAGAAAATAAAAAATTATGGAAACCTGGTAGCATGTGCTCACTGTTGGGTTTCCATTGTATCTGATCTGGTCTTCATAAATGAGTCTCACCTCTGTTTCTCCCGGTCATTTTTGACCAGAATGAGTGTAGGTGATGACAATGAAACCATGTCTTCTTCCCTGAAGTAATAACAATAAAATCTTGCACTTCTTTTGGGATTTTATGCAAATGTAATATTATTTATATTATGTAATGAGCTCACAAGATGGGCAAGGAGGATGCAGGAACCGGCTGAGCAGTCAATGTAAATTTTAAGGGTACAAAGGAACTTATAACATACAACACACATGCACAGCGCAGCTGCATGCATCTCTCTCTCCCGCTCTCTGGTGTCCCCGGCTCTTCCTTTACCTCTCTCTCACTGATTAGGAAACTCAGCGCTGGACGTGAATCCTCACGGCCCTGCCACGCCCTCCTCCTCATCACATTAGTGCAGTAAAAACCTACACTTCTGTTAGTTGAAACATGAAAAAAATATGAAATGTGACATATATTGGAGGCAGATTGCTGCCATCTGGTGAACAAAATATAAACATGATTTGAAAAAAGTTCTTTGCAGCCACCTACTGTGTAGCCTGACTACTCGTTGTAACCTTATTTTATATTTATCACAACTTCTGCAATTGGATATGTATTTAGACATTATCAAACTATTATTTGTTAAAGTTTAGCATTTTACAACTGATTCAGTTTTTTGCAGTAAAAAGAAATTAACTGCAAAACTGTAAAATACAGAAGAATCAGTGTAAACATTTAGCAATTTTATTTTATTGTCTCACCCTTTAATTTATGTGTTTTTCTTTTTTCTACATGCATTGATTGTATTTTACAGATTAAAAAAATCCCTTTCCCATTTTCCATGGTCAGTCAATTATGACCACAAAGACCAAATTATTATAATTACAATTTTTGACCTATGACTTTTACAGAAGCATAGCAACTGCTCACGGCAGGTTTGTACATGATAACCAACACACTCTCACAGACAAGTTATACATATTTGAACAAACTAGCTTAGAGTTGGCTAAATCATAAAACATCATGGTTACTGTTGTAACCTCCATTCCCTGAGGGAGGGAACGAGACTTTGTGTCGAATAAAGTGTCACAAGGGGTCTTCCTGGGATGCCAAACGTACCTCTGAACTTGAGAAAAGGCCAATGTCAAGTTGGCAGACAGAATTTGCATGCCCCGGACATATGGGTATAAAGGGAAGCAGGGAAGCGGGGCAGTGAGTGTCAGTCAGGATTTTGCACTGAGGAGCCGAAAATAAGGTACGGCTTTTTACAGTGGTAGGTCTAGTGCTGTGTCGGGAGGGACATAACATCTTGTTCCCTCCCTCGGGGAACGGAGGTTACAACAGTAACCATGACATTCCCCTTCTGTCACACACTCGACATTGTGTCGAATGAAGTGACACAAGGGGTCCCATCTAAAAACGCCATGCAGTGACCTTGTTAAATGAACTGTTGAGACAAGCGGAAGTGTGCAAGCGGAACACCCGGCTGGTTGTGCCACGTTACCGAGTTCTACCGGCTCGGACCTGACAAAACACGGAAAAAAACCGACTCAACCCTGAGATTGTAGAATCTGCCAAAGGTATTGGGTGTTGCCCAGCCCACTGCTCTGCAGATGTCTGCTAGGGAGGTGCCATTGGCCAGTGCCCACGAGGATGCCACACTTCTCGTCGAGCATGCTCGAACCCGCAAGGGAACCCGCACGGCCTGGGTCTGGTAGGCCAGAGAGATGGGGTCAATGACCCAGTGAGTTAACCTCTGTTTGGAGATGATGTTCCCTTTCCGCCGTCCGCCGAAGCAGACAAAGAGCTGCTCAGAACATCTAGAGCTCTGCGTGCGGTCCAAATAGATATGCAAAGCACAGAAAGCTGGGTCTGCCTCCTCCCGGGCAGCTTGCTTGCAGGTTCACGACCTGGTCCCTGAAGGGGGTCATAGGAACCTTGTGCACCTAGGCCGGTCACAGCCTCAGGATAACATGAGAATGTGCCGGACCGAACTCCAGGAAGGTGTCGCTGACAGAGAATGCTTGCAGGTCCCCAACACTCTTGATGGAGTCTAACACGACGTCTTCAGGGAGAGGGCCTTCAGCTCAACTGAATCAAGCGGCTCAAAGGGGGGTCTCTGAAGGCCTGAAAGGACCACTGAGGGATCACAGGAGGGGAACAGGTTAGGCCGGGGAGGGTTCAGTCTCTGAGCGCCTTTCAGGAACCTGATAATCAAGTTGTGCTTATCTAGGGACTTGTCATCCACTGCATCGTGGTTGGCTGCGATAGCAGCTACATACACCTTCAAGGTGGAGGGGGACAGCCTCCCCTCCAGCCTCTCCTGTAGGAATGAAAGCACTGACCGAACTGCGCACCTCTGTGGGTCTTCGGCTCGGGAAGAACACCAATTAGCAAACAAGCGCCACTTTAGGGTATAAAGTTGCCTGGTGGAGGGAGCTCTGGCTTGGTTTATCGTGTCTACAACTGCAGGTGGTAGATCCACTAAATCTTCCGCATCCCGTCCAGGGGCCAGACGTGGAGGTTCCAGAGGTCTGGGCGCGGGTGCCATAGGGTGCCCTGTCCCTAAGACAGAAGGTCCTTCCTTCCAGGGAGGTGCTGTCACGAGGAGCTTAAGATCCGAGAACCAGGTCCAGGTGGGCCAGTAAGGGGCCACCAGGATGACCTGTTCCTCACTCTCCCTGATCTTGCACAGCACCAGTGCAAGAAGGCTCACTGGGGGAAATGCATACTTGCACAGCCCCCGGAGCCAGCTGCGTGCTAGCGCGTCTGTCCTGAGAGGAGCTCCTGTCAGGGAGAACCAGAGCAGGCAGTGAGAGTTGTCCTGGGAGGCAAAGAGTTCTATCTGTGCCATGCTGAATCAGTCCCAGATCAGCTGGACCACTTGGGGGTGGAGCCTCCGCTCTCCGCGGGGCGAAACCTGCCGCGACAGCACGTCTGCAGTTGTGTTGCAGTTACCAGGGATGTGAGTGGCGCACAGCGACCTGAGTCATGGCTGACTCCAAAGGAGGAGATGGCGGGCGAGTTGTGACATATGACGAGAGTGCACGACACCTTGGCAATTTATTTACGCTACAGTCGTGGTGCTGTCTGAATGGATCAAGACGTGCTTGCCCTGGATTAGTGGGAGAAACCTCCGTAGGGCAAGAGATACTGCCAGAAACTCTAGGCAGTTGATGTGCCAATGCAGCCGCAGCAGCGTGCCCATTGCACACGGTGCCCCAACCCTGTTGAGAGGCATCTGTAGTGACCATGACACATCTGGACACTTGCTGCAAGGGGACTCCGGTGCAGAGTTCTGTCCAAGGGTTGAAAGTCTGATGCAAGAAGGGGTGATTGTCACACGGTATGTGCTGTGACGCCTCGCCCATCTCGGGACTCGAGTCTGTAGCCAGTGCTGAAGCGGTCTCATCTGCATCAACCCGAGTGGCGAGGCCGCGGCTGAGGATGCCAGATGCCCCAGGAGCCTCTGGAGTTGTTTTAGATGAAACGCTGTGCCGGGCTCGAAGAGAGCGAGGCACCTGAGCACTGACTGAGCGCGCTCGTTGGTTAGGCGCACTGTCATTGAGACTGAGTCTAACTCCATGCAGAGAAAAGAGATTCTCTGAACCGGGGCGAGCTTGCTTTTTACCAGTTGACCTGAAGCCCTATACAGCTGAGGTACCTGAGCACCTGGTCCCTGTGAGTGCATAGTAACTCTCGAGAGTGAGCAAGGATGAGCCAGTCATCGAGGTAGTTGAGTATGTGGATGCCCACTTCCTTTAGCAGGGCAAGAGCTGCCTCTGCAACCTTCGTGAAGATGCGAGGGGGCAGGAACAGGCCGAAGGGGAGGACATTGTACTGATACGCCTGGCCGTCGAATGCGAAACGTAGGGAAGGTCGGTGTCGAGACAAGATGGAGGCATGGAAGTACGAGTCCCACAGGTCTACCACTGTGAACCAATCTAGCTGTTGAACGCAGGTAAGAATGTGTTTCTGCGTGAGCATTTTGAACGGGAGTCTGTGCAAAGCCCGGTTGAGAACTTGCAGGTCCAAGATTGGTCGCAACCCGCCACCTTTTTGGGTACGATGAAGTAAGGGAGGTAGAGACCCTTCTTCATCTCGGCTGGAGGGACGAGCTCTATCGCGTCCTTGAGAAGCAGAGTCGTGATCTCTACCCGTGAAGCCTTGGCTTTTTCGCCGCGTACGGAGGTGGAGGGAATATTGCCGAAATGAGGTGGGAGCCGGCGATCTGAGTCGCGTAGCCGTGTCGGATGGTCCTGGCCAACCAGCGTGAGTGGCACTAACAGGACTATCACTTTTGACATACCGGGCGGGGCTTTGCGGCAGGGGGGAGCAAGTAATAGCGCGTCTGGAGGCAGAAGAGCGTCCCAAGGCTTGGGTGCTGAGAAAAGACTCAAATCACTTACCTTGCTCCACGCACCCGGCAGGGGGCGGGTTAGAGACTGAGGAAGAGGTCCCAGAGAGGTGTCTTCGGAACTCATCAGCGCTGGCCTGCCGGGGTGCCGTGAGATTGACGCAAACCGGTTCCTACGACCCCCTTCAGAGACCAGGTCGTGATCCTGCAAGCAAGCTGCCCGGGAGGAGGCAGACCAAGCTTTCTCATTGCTGTGTCCGGTACGTGCTTTGCGGATCTATTTGGACCGCACGCAGAGCTCTAGATGTTCTGAGCAGCTCTTTGTCTGCTTCGGCGGACGGCGGAAAGGGAACATCATCTCCAAACAGAGGTTAACTCACTGGGTTGTTTATGCCATCTCTCTGGCCTGCCAGACCCAGGCCATGCTGTATAAGGAAATTGCTCTTTAATATGGGTGCTGCAGCACGAAGGCGGTGCAGCAAATGAAACAAGGATTCTCCTCCTGGCCCTCCACCAGGGGGAGGAGTGGTCTTGGTACCAGCTCCGGAGCAAACGTCTGACTGCCTGGGTCACCCATCTCAGGAGCGCTTTGGAGCTTTCCTGGTCCTGGAAGGGGTCCTGGAGAGGGGGGGGCGTACACCGCCTGTGAGGTGCCCGATGCTGTAGGGCTGAGAGCTGGGCCCAGGTTGAGGCGGAGCTACCTGTTGTTTAGCCGCAGGGGGACACCCTCTGCTATGCCTTCGTTACTGAGAGAGCGAGGTCGGTGGCAGAGCGCAGTTCCTGCAGCACGTCAGGGTCAGAACTACATAGGTACAGATCTTTGAGTGCCTAGGCTTGGTGAACAGTGGAACAGTGGTGAACCCAGCTTGCTGTTGCACCATCATTCGGCTCCAAAGAACAATTCTGGCTGACACTCGCTTCACTGCTTCCCTTTATACCTGTATAACTGGGGCAGGGCATGTCAATTCTGTCTGCCAACTTGACATTGGCCTTTTCTCAAGTTCAGAGGTATGTTTGGCATCCCAGGAAGACCCCTTGTGTCCCTTCATTTGACACAATGTCGAGTAAGTGACAGAAGGGGAACATCATACAACTTTGTTTGTATAACTTCTAAACCTTGACAAATACTTTTTTCCATCATACACATCATACTCTTTACACTTCAACTCATGCTTACAGACTCTATGGTTAGGTTTAGATATGGGGTTTGTGTAAGGACTTAGAGTAGAGCATTTAGACAATATCATTGGTATAAAGTAAAAAGTACAAATACTTGCTGTACTTAATACAGTTTTTAAATATTTCTACTTGAGTATAAATATTTCTGTTGACTTTTTACTTCAGTCTTTAATACTTTTACTCCGATACATTTCTCCAGACCTTTTTTTTACATTTGCAACTGAACACTGCAAAAAATAACAATTGCAAATGTAAACTGCATGCAGATTGGAGATAGTGATGTCCAATTGGCAAATGACATTTAAATTAATTCATTTGCCACTGGCTTTTATCCAAAGTAACTTACAAAAGAGGAACATATAATCATGAATTATCTTAAGGAGACAGTGGTACGAAAAAGTGCCATATTACAAAGTTTCACTAGCATCAGAATATTCATATTCAAAAAAGATTATTAATTCATTGTTTGACATACAAAATAATACATTCTTTTTTTTTCCAATTAGATTCTTTTGAATAATTAAAATCGGTTCATAAAGCAGACTGAATGATTCATTCATCAAATCCTTTGAATTTAATCTTTTGATCAATTTGATTCTTTTGAATCAGTCAATTCAGTTTAAAAAGTGGACTGAATGATTCATTTTGTGAATGTATTCATGAAAAAGTCATTTGAGTCGAATTTTTTGATCAATTTGATTCTTTTGAATCAGTCGAAACTGAAGTTCATTAAATAATACTTACTTTAATACTTTTACTTAAGCATTTTTCACAAGGGCTACTTTAACTTTCACTTTTCATACTGTTATCTAGAGATTATACTGTTACTTAAGTATAATTATTATGGATTTTATACAACACTGGACAAAACAAAAAGCCAATATCAATAGTCGAATTATTGTTTGTTTTATTTCCATATAATTGAGTAAATCGCAATTATTGTCTAAATTGCTGATCTATCTACTTATGCATCAGACGGACACTTTTGGAGCATCTCACTTTGGTTGTGTTGTGTTTTACTAATGTTCAGCAACTTTAGTCATATGTGCTGTGTTTTTCGGATGTTGTGTCAAATTAAAATGTAGTTTAAAACTTTGGAAAGCATGTCTTGAGTTCCTGCATTCTGTTGTGCTCGGTCCTATTTGAGCACAAGAGTGCATCTGTGGAAGGCTGTGCTGCCTGCTCGTTGGTTTGACAAAACGTTTCGCACTAAATTTACACGAACATCGTCAGCCTTACATTTTTGAATGAAAATACTGAAGGAAACAGTAACCTTTAGCAAAATCTACTAAATCATCTACTAGAAACATTTTTAAACCAGTGGCTAAACCAGTGTCATGAGACAGTAGTGATGACATTAACTAGTGACTTAATCAAGAATAAAACCAAGAGAATTAATTTTGAATATTGAGATATTTTGTTATATTACTTTTAAATGCCAATTTAGTGCAGACAGAGGGAAATGCAAAAGTCACCACTGCACACAAACACACTCTTCTGTATGATATAATGTTTTTTCTGTTCATAACACAAGTTCCCAGGTGACTTGTTATAATCTTTCAGTTTTAATGACTCCAAAGGTGTGAAAATCAGAGATTCACACTGTCACTCATTAGGATTAATTCAACAACAGTCTCTATGACATTTATAATCCATCAGGAGCTGTACAACATCAGACCGTGTCCCTAAAGAGCATTTCATCATCAGCAGAGAATGATCTAAAACACAAACAATAATACATATATGTCTTGTGTTAGCATCTAAACCAGGTAAGTTTACCCAAAATTAGAAAAACTTTTAGTTCCATCACAGATTACTCTGTGACCCTGACCTGCTCCAGAAAAGCTAATAGTTTTATTTATAGTAAAAATATTAGTATGTTTCAGAGGTTATTTGTGCATGTGTGCTCTTATGATCAGAACAGTCAACGTGGAAGCTCAGATTACTCACAATAATGTAATTTTAAAGCATTGTAATAATATTCAGCGTCTCACATCACAGAATTGCATTCAAAAGTGAACAAATTGTTTGCATTTTGATGCATTTTTTGGGGGTCAGTGGGATGTTTTATACAGTATATAATGTGCACTGACATTTTCAGGAATAGGATGTTCCCAACCACACACACTGGAGGTGTATGGAGATTTCCTGGTGTATTACCTACCTGATGTCCTATTTTGGTTGTTTGTGAAGAAACAAGCTTTTAGTATTGAATATTTATGTAATTGTAAACCACACGCTTCACAAATATACAGTGTCACAATATACATAATGTGTATCTAATTAGGGCTGTTGATTTAATGCATTAATTCAGTGCGATTATATAACAAATAATGCATTAAAAATGTTAACGATATTAATATTGCCACCTGACATGTGTGAACTCTGTACAATGTATTTTTCCTATCGTATAGGAGCAATTTAAGTAGGCTCATGTGTTTTTATGAGCTGTGCCAGTACGTGGCAGAGCCCCTCAACAAACCCTTATAAGCAGCACAGCCGAATGACAGTCGCTTGCTCACAAAAGAATGCTCAACAAAAGCACAACAAAATGCCCCTAAGTAGTTGTATATCCTAAGATGCGATTTTCAAAGTTAAATTTTCAAAACTACTTTTGTTAACACAGCATTACCCATTGTGTATTTAATGCCCTGTTGTTTGCTTAGTCCTTGTCAGATGTTATATGTTTTGTCCTCTTGATTATTGACCTCTTGAGAGGTTGTCAGTACTCCGGTGTCAACTGGCTTTCCCATCACAATCAATGTGCAGGTTTCCCGCGCCCATGGCTTCAGACTCCGGAGTGACACGGTGTGCTCAGCTGTGCTCCTAAAAATCTTTTGAAAAGATGTTTTTACATAACCCAAGAAAATCACATACAAAAAGGGTTAATATCAGAGTCCACATAGACAGACCAACCTCATATCTGCTTCCTGCTCAGCTGGGTCATTGCTGATAAAAAAAAACCCTTGCTCTTAAAGCGCTCAAGCAGAGCATGGCAGGAGTCTTCATCTCTGACCAAGGAGCGGAGTTCCCTGTAGTCTCAAACTCTGCCCACTTTTGTCCACTGCCTTTGGGACTCTTTGGCTCTTTGCAGTTCCGCATTTCTCTCTTCCTGTGCGTTCTGCTTCATACAGGAGTTTTTCAGGTGATACGGCCTGTGACATTTAAGGCAGTACACAATGCATCTGTCAGGACTATGAGCCTCCCTTCAAAAATAGAGGAATTAGTAATACAAAAGGACGTATGCATGTGATTGCTATCCTACTTGTGTATGTCATTATCCCACAAAGGACAACACAAGATTAAATATTAGGCATGTCTTCTTCAATGTCATAGCTTTGAAAACCAGAAAATAATAGCACTGTAACTGTAGTTCATTTTGCTTAGTAGGAAAAAAGATAATATAAATGGAAAGATGTCCATAATGGATTTCTATCCAGTTTCTGTTTGCTAATGAAATTCACCCTCGTAACACTAATTAAGCTTTGATTGAGTTCTCCACCTTTCTCTGTTGGTTATACAGTTATCACTCTCTTTTCCATCCATCCATCCATCCATCCATCCATCCATCCATCGTCAACCGCTTATCCTGTGTACAGGGTCGCGGGGGGCTGGAGCCTATCCCAGCTAACATTGGGCGAAAGGCGGGGGGCACCCTGGACAGGTCGCCAGTCCATCGCAGACTCTCTTTTCCATTTATCAAAAATATTACTTTAAAGCCTTTTGTTAATACAACGTTAGTGCAGTTCAAGCTAAATGTGTTACTGCTAATATTTACGTGCAAATATTAACCTAGGTTAAATTCAGGAATTTTCAGTACACGTGTTTTTTTTTGTTTTTATTTACTTGCTTGCTTATCCTCTCAGGGATAGAAATCTTCGTACAAAGTTCTCCTCGGTGTATCACATAGGTGTTCTCCAGAACTGTAACGCTGAGCTCCCTCCCCAGAAAAACCTGCAGCACTGCTGTGGTTCCTGATCTGATTCTGTACCTTAAGGCAAAGCCTGTTAAAAATGAGTAAAAGAAAAAAACGACTGTATCTAAATAGAGAGAAAAAGGGTACATTGTCACTAAAAGCCGCTACGGTAAATACAGTAATATACATACATTTAAAAAAAAAATACAGTGAATTGCTGTTATATGGTGTTTGACGTCACAGAAAATTCCCATGATGCAATAGGAATTACTGTCATTTACTGTAAAGAGAATAGCAGTATTATACTGGGTTATATATAGTAAATAACTGTAAACATTACAGAAATGTCTAACAGTGTACAAAAATAAATTGTGCCGTTAGTGGTGTACCTGGACGCTCGGTCAGGGCTTCTGGACACTGGAAGACTCCAGCGAATGTTCAAACAAGCACGGGGAATTCGGGGTTGTCCGCTTCCCCGTGTTAACCTTTTCTTGGTACAGTCGCCACATTTCGAGTGGTTTCCTTTTTTCTCAGTTACCGGAGCCAAGTCTCGAAACATCTGCACTGGGTGAGAAAGATAAAAACACATTTTGCTCACCTTTAAGTGGACTCTAACTAATGGCATCCCTTGGAACACAACACGTGAGCATTTAAGAAACATTCATTCGATGAGAGGATTTAGACATCCACATCATCTGACGCTAATGAAAAAAAACACAGTATATCCATGGCTCACGCATCCTCTCCCGAAAAGACCCGTGGATGCGCCGGAAAGCTCCAGGCTACCTCAAAGGTCCTTTCTGAGAGATAGGAGTTGAACCAGCCAAGCACAGTTCCGGTGAAGCCCAGTTTAGAGAGGGTGGAGAGTAGGATCTGATGGTTGACCGTGTCAAAGGCAGCAGAAAGGTCCAGCAGAATCAGAACGGATGATCTGGATTCAGCTTTCGCCTGTCTCAGCGACTCCGTGACAGACAGCAGGGCAGTCTCAGTGGAGTGTCCACTTTTGAAGCCTGACTGATTTTCATCCAGTACCTTGTTCTGTGAGAGATCTGATTGAAAACTGCCCTTTCAAGTGTTTTTGCCATGAATGGGATGAGAGAGACTGGTCTGTAGTGTTCTATCTGTGTGGG
Source organism: Xyrauchen texanus (assembly GCF_025860055.1). NCBI lineage: Eukaryota > Metazoa > Chordata > Actinopteri > Cypriniformes > Catostomidae > Xyrauchen > Xyrauchen texanus. Next base: position 3,375 of record NC_068305.1, on the reverse strand, counting down.
GTTAAGTACAGGTTTTTTCAGCAGTGGGGTTACTCGAGCCTGCTTAAATATAGTGGGAAAAGTGCCTGCAAGAAGAGATGTGTTAATTATGTGTGTTAGTGCAGGTAGGATGGACGGAGAGATGGCCTGGATAAGGTGTGATGAAATGGGGTCTAGGGAACAGGTGGTGGGGTGGTCGTAGAGGAGGAGTTTAGAGACCTCAGTGTCAGTTAAAGGAGAGAACATAGAGAAAGAAGAGTTGCATACAGGAGGTGGGTGTTTGACAGGGTGTGGTGCAGTGAATGTATTGCTGATGGCTGTAACCTTATTAGTAAAAAATATGGCGAAGATATCTGCTGTCAGTGATGTGTCAGGTGGTGGAGGGGGAGGGCAGAGAAGTGTGTTGTATGTTCTAAACAAGCTATGAGTGTCTGTGGTGCTGTTGAACTTGGTCTGGTAATATGAAGTTTTTGCAGCTTTAATGTTATCTGAAAAAGTTGCAAGCAGAAGCTGACATTTACCTAGATCGGCTGGATCTTTAGATTTTTTGCCATCTCCTCTCAGCTGCCCTGAGATCAGTCCGATGTTCACGAAGGATTTCAGACAGCTAGGGGCTGGGTGGTGTAGTACGTGCTGGTCTAGACGAGAGAGGAAAGATGTTGTCTAGACAGGTTGTTAAAGTAGAGCTAAGTATGTCTGTGGCAGTGTTTACATCAAGTGTGGAAAATACATTTATTGTGGGAAGAGAGGCAGAGACATCAGTGGAAAGGCGAGAGTGTGAGAGGGAACGGAGGTTACGGCGAAAGGAAACCAAAGGTGGAGTCGGTTTTACTAAGGATGGGAGAATCATGTTGAATTGAACAAAGTAGTGATCAGAGACATGTAAAGGTGTAACAAGAATATTTAAGGTGGTACAGTTACGTGTAAAAATGAGGTCCAGCTGGTTGCACGATATGTGAGTTGCTGTGGTGAATGAGGCCAGAAGAGTATTCAGTTCAATGTCCTAGGGCTTGTCTTGGTGTATGTTGAAATCGCCAAGAACCACAAGTGGCCTACCATCCTCTGGCAAGGAGGACAGCAGGACATCCAACTCCTCAAGAAAGCTTGTCAGCTGACCTGGAGGGCGATAGATGACAACAACATGTAATTTTTTGGGTTGCATTGTAGTAATGGCATGGAATTCAAAAGATGTTATTTTGAATGAGAAAACCTGTTCCCCACCCCTACCAGTATGTCGAGGGGTGTGGGAGAAGGAGAAATGGACCCTAAGGGCTATTAAAGAAGTGATTAAACACTATTAAAGACAATTGCCTGGAATAAACATTAATGATGCTCAAGATTAAATCAATAATACATCTTCTTCTTTCAGTTGAATGCACCCGGGGCCCCAGGTCAGTCGGCTGCCGTTTTCCCACACCGTGGGCGCTGTAACTCAGAAGTTCTCAAGCCAGAGTCCTGCTCTCCCACTGATAAGCCATGTGGGGTTGCGGGCCAGTCGGAGCCTCCGTTGCCATTTTTACACACGGTGGGGCCTAAACTCCGGCGGGCGACTGGAGCGAGTGCCCTCGTACCGCTCGTGGAGTTCTGGGCCGATCGGTCGCTCCATGCCAGCCGAGCAAAGTTTTGACTGTTAATACTCTAAGTCATTAAAATCTGACGTACAGGGGCTGGGATATGAGTTGGGGATCCAAAAGCCTATTTAAGCAATGCACCGATTTGCCACCCTGCCGAGGTCATGGGCCGTTCCGGCTGATTCCCGACCACCCCTTGACAACAAATTCAGATATGTCGGTCCCTCTGAGATACCGAGGCGACATCCCGGGTCTTGGGTTGCTCAGTCGCTTGGCTGCTGTGTTCCCTTACCGTGGCAGCTATGGCTCCGAACAGGGTGCTACGGGCACCCCCCTGATGCGGCCCACCGAATAGTATCCGAGTGCAAATTCTCCTTCCCTCCGAAAAACAAATTCCTCACTTTGAAGTGATTAGGAGGCGCTATAGAGTCCCTGAAGGAAAGGGTATTGCCATAGAGCACCACTGAAGCCAGTTGACTAATGCAGGAGTTAGGAGCCAGGATACACCCTTGGGATCCAAAAGTCATATCTGGGCATGGCTCGGGATGAAGCCGGCCAATGGCAGTCCAGATACATGAAGGAGCGGCAGGCCTACAACCAATGGCTGCGGAAATATAGGCATTCAAATTTTTACCATGGTAAACTGGTTAGGGCTCATATACGCCTTAAGGATCCATAGTGCTGTATCTGCAATGTAAAATTGACCAGATTTGCCAACTTTGAGGGCATTTTAACAGGGTTCCCGTGCACCGAGACGCATGCAATTTGGATATGTGGACCCCCCGGAGGGCCCGTTGCGGCATGCCAAGTTTCGGGTCCCTAGGACCCTCCCCTGCCTTTTTCGGACACCAAGGCACTTAGAGCTCTGAAACTCACAGACGCGCCTCAGGAGGGGACCCTGAGAGCCGGTGTCGAGTTTCCACCCGGTGCGACCCTCCCCTGAACTCCAAACTGAATGTCAGAATGGGAAAGAAAGGTGATTTAAGCAATTTTGAGCGTGGCATGGTTGTTGGTGCCAGACGGGCCGGTCTGAGTATTTCACAATCTGCTCAGTTTCTGGGATTTTCACGCACAACCATTTCTAGGGTTTACAAAGAATGGTGTGAAAAGGGAAAAACATCCAGTATGCGGCAGTCCTGTGGGCGAAAATGCCTTGTTGATGCTAGAGGTCAGAGGAGAATGGGCCGACTGATTCAAGCTGATAGAAGAGCAACTTTGCCTGAAATAACCACTCGTTACAACCGAGGTATGCAGCAAAGCATTTGTGAAGCCACAACATGCACAACCTTGAGGCGGATGGGCTACAACTGCAGAAGACCCCACCAGGTACCACTCATCTCCACTACAAATAGGAAAAAGAGGCTACAATTTGCAAGAGCTCACCAAAATTGGACAGTTGAAGACTGGAAAAATTTTGCCTGGTCTGATGAGTCTCGATTTCTGTTGAGACATTCAGATGGACATTCAGAGTCAGAATTTGGCGTAAACAGAATGAGAACATGGATCCATCATGCCTTGTTACCACTGTGCAGGCTGGTGGTGGTGGTGTAATGGTGTGGGGGGTGTTTTCTTGGCACACTTTAGGCCCCTTAGTGCCAATTAGGCATCGTTTAAATACCACGGCCTACCTGAGCATTATTTATGACCATGTCCATCCCTTTATGGCCACCATGTACCCATCCTCTGATGGCTACTTCCAGCAGGATAATGCACCATGTCACAAAGCTCGAATCATTTCAAATTGGTTTTTTGAACATGACAATGAGTTCACTGTACTAAAATGGCCCCCACAGTCACCAGATCTCAACCCAATAGAGCATCTTTG